>NW_023596225.1:7614415-7800772 GCF_011947565.3 Pollicipes pollicipes | reverse complement strand
GTCGTTTAACAAAGCATTTACCAGATGGAAATTTCACATATCTGCCATGCCGTGTACTCTACGCATGCACGCACATTCATCTGTCTTCACCATGCTCGTTCAAACCTCATTCATGTTATCTCCTCTGCTTACGCACACACCCACGTATCACACATATACACATATTTGCTACACATAATTCCTATACCACTTCCTTGCTTATCACATTTCTCAAGCATCCAGTCAGACATCGTACGCAGATATGCACGCAAGCTTAAATTATACATAGAATAAACAACTCATTTCAAACAATTACAATATAGTATAAACAGCATGGCAGCAATCAATGACAGCAAAGCAAAAATTGCACTTGTCCCGCACGCAAAGGCAGCACTTCACAATTGTTTCAGTAGGTCGCAGTGTCGCAAATATTTCATCACTCCATCAATGATGTCCGGGAATTGATTTCCTACCAGCGACCTCACACAAAATTGTGTTCCGGACCGTTGACATAGTGTTACCAATGATCGTCTTTCGTGAAAATATACGGGGCATTCAAGAAGAATGTGATACACTGTTAATGGACACTGACATCGTTCACATTCAGGTTGGAGGTTTCTATCTATCATGTATGCGTGGGTATAGCGAGTATGCCCAAGTCTCAGCCGGCACAGCACTATCTCTTCGCGTCGGACTGCTCGCTTACAGGAGACCCAGTCTCCTACCTCTTCTTTGATGCGTTTTAAATTAGTCCTAGGGTTGTAATCTGTCCAATATTTGTTGAATAATTCACGAATACTTCGACGCACTTTAGGAAAATAATCTTTAGGACCCATTTGAAAATTACACACGTCATTCAATCTTATAGCCATCTTTGCTTGTGCATCCGCTGTCTCGTTTCCACGTATATTACTATGGCTTGGGATCCAGAGGACAATGATTATACTGCCCATTTCAATAAGCTGACTGACCGTCTCTAGTAAATGGATCACGATCGGGTTTTCAGAAGTCGGATTTCCCAGGGCTGTTATAATGGACAAGGAGTCTGTGCATATAACACATTTGAGGATGCGATTTGTATGTGTATAATTCAGAGCCTGTAATACTGCGAATCCTTCAGCTATAAATATCGAACAAAGTTCAGGAAGTTTAAATTTTGACGTCTTTCACCGTGGACAAAAGCACATCCAACTCCGTCTGCACTTTTTGCTCCATCGGTAAATATGAACTCGTATTCTGTATACCTGCTTCTCAATCATTAAACTCACATTGAATTTGCACTTCATCTAGCGTTCTCTTGCTCCTGTAGTCAACTTTATCAACGTACATTTACGTAATCTCCATGGCGGAACGACGCTGCGTTTTAAGGTCACCTCTTCTGGGAAATCGAATCCTGTTTCATGGCACATATCAAGTATTCTCTCATATAGCGGGAAACCAGAAATCCTTTTCATATATCCAGTCTCTACCTCATGTAACGCAGCCTCATTGGCCATAAGTTTTCTGCATGGATGATCCTCTCGACTTAGTATCTTCAGGGAATAACGGAGAGACAAGTCGCATCTCCTCAGTCTCAAGGGAAGTATGTCTGCTTCAACCATCAATGGTAAAATGGGCGAAGTTCTAAAGGCTCCAGTAGCAATTCTAATGCATTCATTTTGAATAACATCAATCATTTCCACTGCCTTGTTACGGGGACCATCAAAAACTTGGCATGCGTACTCTAATATCGGTCTTATCATGGCTTTGTATATTCTCAATAGTGTAGAACGATCTGCGCCACAGCCTTTTCCAGATAAACATTTTAATATTGATATCCTTTTGACCAGCCTTTGTTTTAATGTACTGCATCATCGTGTTTAAGTTCAGCCTAGAGTCCAGCATCACTCCCCAAAAACTTGACGGTGTCGGTGTATGTTAACGGCCTGGTTATATATATGTAAGTTAGGTATGTTCGTCATCTCTCTTGCCTTCATATACCTTCGAAATACAATTGCGTTGCATTTGTGAGGTGAGAAAAGGAAACCCCACCGATCAGCCCATGCACTCACATGGTTCAACGCCCCCTGCATTTTATTAACTAGATGAAAAATTCTCCTTCCCTGCACCCATAGAGAGCAATCGTCAGCGTACAGCGCTCGGGACACTTCACTCGGGACATTTCCACACACGTCATCAATCATGATGTTAAACAATATCGGGGATATAACTCCTCCTTGGACTAAGCCGTTTTCCTGTTCGAACGTATCCGATAATGTTCCATTGCGCACCTGGAAGGTTCTGTTATCAAGGTACGATCTAACGAAATACATAAGGCGTCCTCTAAAACCCATATTAAACATTTTTGTGAGCAAAGCAACTTTAGACGTGAGATTATATGCATTTTTAAGGTCCAAAAAAACAGCCAAGGTATATTTGTTGTAGAAAAAACCTTTTCTAATCTCGGACTCCAGCCTGACTACATGGTCTGTGGTACTTCTTCCATTCCTAAATGCACACTGATATTTAGACAACATATTGTTCCGCTCAAGAAACCAGGATAACCGTCTGGCGACCATTCGTTCCATTATTTTGCTAAAACATGAAGTTAGCTGAATTGGTCTATATGACTCAGGGTTTTCCCTAGGTTTGCCTGGTTTCAAAATAGGAACAATAATCGAGTGTCTCCATTCATCAGGGATATCACCTCCACACCATATGCAGTTCATCATTTCCAAAATTGAATGCAATTGTTCATCAGGTAGGTGTCTAAAAAACGCGTAATGTATCTCATCCGGTCCAATGGATGTATTGCCGCATTTAGCAATAGACATTTGTAGCTCAGTCATCGTGAATACATCATTATAAACCTCCTCATTGTCAGAAATAAATGACGGCATTTGATCCATCATCTGCCATTCCAGCTCTCTAAAAGTGGCTCGGTAGTTCCGAGAGGACGACATGTCAGAAAACAACCGTCCGAAGATATTTCCAACTTCAGTTGGGTCGTCAATTATGTTACCAGCCACCTTCAGAACAGGTAAGGGTCTCGCAAATCGCTCCTTTCTGGTAAATTTCCTAATGATGTCCCATAAGTGTTGTATCGGCGTATTCACATTGAACATATGCAATAGTTTTTCCCACGAATCTTTCTTTGCCGTACGAATTATCCTTCTGGCTTTCGCCTTCGCCTCCTTATAAGCCAATAAATGCAGATGTGTGTGCGAACGTCGGAATCGATTGAGCGCCCGTTTCCTTGCCCGAATTGCCTCCTTGCACTCGTCAGTCCACCAGGGGCAGCTATATTTGGTGTTTCTGATTTTCCGAGGAATACTTTCTTTTGCTGCTCCCAGCATAACCTTCGTAATGTTTTGGTAGTTTTGCATACCGTCCCTTTCATTGAATCGCAAACAACATCTGTCAGTAAATTCAGACCAGTTCGCCTTGTTAATATTCCAACCAGTAAATTCGTCACGTCGTGGTGGAATATCTCCATACCTATCATATGTAATATAAACTGGGAGATGATCACTGGAGTGTAAGTCAGTGTCCGTTTGCCAATGCATGAATTGTCCCACACTGCTTGACGTCACAGTCAGGTCGATATGTGACCATAATCCTGTGTACTCGTCCATTCTGGTTGGGGAACCATCGTTCATCACTTTTAAGGCATGTTGCCGTATTATCATTTCCCACACCTTTCCACGAGAATCGCACCGGTCTGCACCCCATAAGAAATGCCGACTATTGGCGTCCGTGTTTATGATATACGGCTGCGGTAGCTGTGTAACCAAGTCGTTCAGTTCAAGGTACGTCAAATTCTCGTTTGGTGGTAAGTATAAAGAACAAACACAAATACGAGAATGCCCCATTGTCACCGAACATGCCACCGCCTGAAAATTAGTATTTAGTGTGACCTGAAAATGAGGTAGGTCGTTGCTGACGTAGATTGATGCTCCGCCTCGTCTAATATGTGCGTCAGAATAAGCGTTATAAAGAGTATATCCGGGAATTCTGAAATCATATTGGTCAGTAGGGAGGAAGTGTGTCTCTTGGAGACATACGGCACTATGTGGTCTTGCCAGCAGCAGTGGTTTTATCTCCGCCCACTTTGAAATCACACCTCTACAGTTCCACTGCATAATGCTGAAAGTCATTTTATTGTTGCCTTAGACTGCAGACTCCGTCCAGTCAAGCACACACGCCGACAACAGTTCGACATTTATTGAACTTTTAAACTTGAACATCAGAAAATCACGCGAGTAGCCTGTACCGCGTACCATATCCCCACACACAAACATACAACCAATGCGCAGCCCGAACGCCGAAATCCAACAAAGGACCGCCACCAAAAACATGAAAAAATCAGATAAATAAATTAATAAATATGCCAAACATCGGTATGTACTACTTGTCCTGTAACTGCGAACAAAACATCTCAGTACATACACATTTCCCTTTCCCTTATTCCCCTCCCCAGCCAGCCCCAACCCCGCGGTCGGAACCAGGCGCGCTCCGGCCGGTCGAGTGGAAATAGCGCCTGTACCATTGCCCCCGGCAAGGATCACCCCGCACCCTCCGAAGGGTGACCTCCACGAGACAAACAACCTCAGCTCGTCCACCCCCCTGACCCGAATTAGGTATCGCACCTGGATGTTTAACCTTACCTCCGAGAACCAAGTGGGCTGGGACTAGCCCAACCGGGCGACCTCTGCTCAAACCGAAAACGCAGCTGCCTCCGGAAAACACCATGAACTCGTTATTTAAGTCTCCCTCAACTTTGCAAACCATTTCGCATAACAATCCCGGCATTAAGGGTCCTAAAATAACTATGAAAACAAACACCACCGACCTCTGCATGCCCTCCGCACGAGAACAGTTACGTGGAGAACGTCTGAATTTGCTGGCCTATTCATTCAAATATTCAACATACCTGTCAACCAATCACCAACAAACTATTCAGCTATTAACAAAGAAGAAAGAAACGTGGTTCACTCCATTTCAATACTAGTTAGTCTTCCTTCCATGACCTCCTTTGGCTGGAGTTTCTCTTCGGCCTCTCCGTAGATCTCCCTGCTCGGCTAATCATTGGTGATGGGGTAGTGTCATTAGGTACCTCAGATATGTTACATTGTTGTTTGTCCTTTTTCTTTGCCCTACATGCTCTCTGCCAACCCTCCATCTCCTCATTATGCTCCACAGTCATATGATTCATCTCCCTGTCCACTCTTTCACTTTCTACATCATCTCTCTGCATCACTTGAACCTCTCCATCATTCCTCCTCTCATAGGTTTCCTGCTCATCTTTTTGAGTGTCCTTCTGTCCCTCTGCTATAACATCCACCTCAACTTCCTCATCCTGTCTACCTACAGGTCTGGTACTGTCATCCCTCCCCCTGGTATTCCCCTGGGCACCTTGTTTCATCAGCAGTTGCTGAAGCAGAGCAATCATCTCACCCACCTTTTCTTCCAGTTTTCCTACTTTTTCCCTGAGGTCATCATGCTGCTTGTTAGTGGGAGCCACACTTGGGTGCCGGACAGTTGCAGCATATGACTTCAGGACAGGGGGGTCATGCTCTTTTTCATATTGCCTTCTAGCCTGAGGGTATGAGAGTTCTTGTTCAGTTTTAATCTTACATATCTCCTTTTCTTTTTTCCATATTTCACACTCTCTGGCCATGCATGAGTGTCCTGACTGTTTGCAGTTCACACACCAGCGCTCACATTCCCCTTCATGCTTTCCTTTCCCACAACGAAGGCATAGAGGATCACCAGGGCATCTTGTTTCAGTGTGGCCAAATCTGCCACAACCAAAACATATCAGTGGGTTGGGGATATATTGGTGGACATGGTATGTGATGTAATCTAGCTCCATTTTGGCTGGGCATGAGGACCTGTCAAATGTCAAAAGTATGGTTGGGGTATTCTCCGTCTTTCCATCCACCCTCTTGGTGAATCTCCGAGCACCCACTACCCCAAATTCACCCAGCCATCCCACAATCTCGGTCTCGGACAAATCTACAAGGTCATATGCAATGATGGTTCCCCTGGATGTGTTCATTCTTTGTTCCCGAACAACCTCACACTCCTCATTCCCAAACTTTTTGTTTTTCATGAACTTTTCAGTCTGTCCATGATTTTTGGTTTTTATCAGAAGGCTGCCTGCAGCCAGAAGATTCGCCTTTTCAACCTTCTCAGAGCCTCCCAGAACTCCTCTCACGCACATCTGGATCCATGGCCAACCTTTGGACTTGAATGATTTCCCTGAGTTGAGTGTTATTTTCAGGTATGAGCCTGAGGATTCCCCCCCTACCTGAGAAAAGAAAAGTTCATCTGTACGCACTCGCTTACCGGGTCGGCTCGGCCCAGTCATCTTCACTTCACTCCATCACCACCAAGAAGAAAGAACATTACACTGAGATTCACCCGAAGTCTTGAAACAGGAAGAAATTCAGAAGTAAATTAAATGTGACCCCACAGAACTCGCTTCCACCGTTCGTATGGCCTGTCAAAAATGCTCTACACTTATCCAGACACCAACACGCGCCACCCCAGACGGCCGGAACGTGTTGGCTTCAGCAGTACTCGAACGCGAATGACGTGCCTGCAAGCACAATCCCACACACGTCGCTTGGGGCGTCGCAATCAACTCGTGAGTTGGTTATATTTCCAAACGGCGCAGCGGAACATGTTGAAACACTGCCGTAATTCACTTCGCTACAATATCACAGCGATCGTGTGATGTTTATCAAGCATAGAACCGACTTCTCGCACGAAATTCTGCATTTTTGCACTTCCTTGCCTCCAAGACTGCCACTGCACGCATGCTTGACACGTACAACCATCTGAAAGATTTTTGGAGGGTGTATAAGCCCGGTGCGTAACCGCCCTACGTTCTGGAGGGTGTATACGCACAGCCACGATAATACAGGGGAATGTGAATGATTTTCATTTCGACGATACATAGACACTACAAGTGGGACATTTCGTCTCGAGCAGGACCAGCTTGTGCAAAATTGCATTTACTTGAGACGTGCCTCTTATGTTTTAAACTTCGTGTACGGCCAAAACAGGGCCAGACCACGATGAGCTAGCCACTCATGATCTACATACCGAAAAGGGCGAATTCCTATCGACATTCGGGAGCTCAATCTACTGGGATGCTGCTGCATCAGACTGTGGGATAGCTGGGATAGCATCCCACTGTTACCACCACCTGTTAGTAATGGTCAGCCAACAGCCAACCCAGCCACTGAGCCCACGAAAGTAAATTTGTATACCGGTCTACGTTCTTTCAAAACCTTTTTCCTGAAACGGGGCGCATCGCCACCTCTGGCTGATGCCGTAGCCCAACGTTGCACGTGCGCGAGGAGCTTTCTAGAAAAGGCATTATTGGCTATTTCTAGGCCCCAGCTGGTCTAGATGGTCAGGACTTAGGCTGCATTTTTAGTTATGGCGATCTGGCAGCGCATAGTGCTGATGCCTGCAATGTTAATGGTAGTGCGGGTGATTGGTACAGGTTTGGAACAAATTGCATGCGAAGATCGCAAGAGGTGTGTAGTTGGAGATCTGTACACAGCCAAGGGCAGTTGGAAGTTGATTGAGATTTTAGGGCGGACAAAATTCTGAACTCTTGACGGATTTCACACCCTTTCAGCGCTGGCATTCTGAACAACTCTGGGTATGAGGAAACAACTGACAATTACACCTTTTTTTGCTTTTCCCACAGGGACATACAAAAATAAATAAGCATGTCTAGATCAAAGATGCGGTTGTGCTGTTGGCACGTTGCATGTGCACATGTATTCAAAACATGACAGGCTGCAAAAATAAGACCTGGTTTCTGGGTGTATCATTTTATCTGCTGATTGCATCATGAGCACGAAATGTGGTAAAGAAGCAAATATACATGAAGGGATTAAAGGTACAGGATCAAGAATATCATTATTCGTGATATGGGCTATGGTAGAAACTTATTTATTTAGTGCCGTAGGCATTTTGGGAGACAGTTTTGGATGCAAAAGGCTGCTTACCTGCTCCAGCTCTGATTATGATGAAAAACTGTTGGATATTTGTTTTTAATCACTTTGATATTGATGACATAATTTGTTTCACCCCAATGTGACATTGTTTTGCCAAAAAACTGCCCTTGGGAGCCTCTTACATTTCATATAAAAGGCAGGCCACCAAACAATCATGTGCAGGTACACCATATAGGTATTTATTAGATGCTTGCCATGTTAAATCTATTTTGTGTAGACTGGTATGGGTGCAGCATGATGCATCAATAATCCAAATTGTCTAATTGCCCAACCTATTGCATTTAGCTAACAGATGATCTTAAATGACTTATGGCTCATGGCTGGGTCCTAATAAATTTTGGCTCATGTCTGGGTCCTAATAAATTTTGGCTCATGGTTGAGTTCTAATATATACATGTGAGTTCAAGGTAATAATTTCTTGCATGCATTATGGAACTGAAATGGTGCAGATTCTTTCCAAGCATGTCCTCATTGTGGTTTAAGCTTAAGTAATAAAGAAGCATAACTGGTGAACATTTAGGCAGATTTATTCCTGGTCAAGTGAGTTACTAGCCCCTATTTGTAATTGTGCTTTAGATTGCAGTCAGTTCTCTGACATATCCCTGTTAAAATGTTTATCTTATTTGTATATCTGCTGTACAATTCAGTTCATGATGATGTTTTACTTTGATAGATCCACTTACCAAAAGCATGCAATGTGATAAGCCTTTGTTTTCTGAGTATCACTTATTAAGTGCAACCTGTCCCTGCTTGGGCACTGGGCTTGCACCAAGTTGGCCAAATCAGTTGGGGGGTCCTGAACAATGGGAAATGAAGGAACTTTCCTGTAAGATATGCAAACTAGCAGGTTTCCTGCCACATTTTGCCCCCTTCCTCCCAAAATGAGGGGCTGAAACACTGCATCTGAAGAGGAACCTACATGATCTGGCATTGGGTGTGATAACATAATTCAGAAGAAATGTGATGCAGCTGCCTTATGCAAAACTGTTTGATTCATGTTACAGCAACTACAAATGTGACACTCAGACATCAGTGCAAGTGATCACAAGCTGTATTCTGAATATGGAATGATTGTTGACAAAACACTTAAAAGTGCAAAACTTATGTTTTTAAATGTGCCTTATTCAAAGCTTTCTTGTTATGAGTAGATGCCTGTTTATAAATCATAAACCATATCTCAGGCTGATAAATGAAAATGGTATGGAAATATTGCATCCATAATTGACCAGTTCCATGTAGCATCTGTATCAGTACCTTGCAGTAAAAGTAAGACACTATCAGTATCCTTGGATCTACAACCATCATGTTGATGATCAGCAAGGTAACATATCATTTGAGTGCATCCCATGAAACAAATATTTCAAAATATGGGATTCTGGAATAGATAGCTAGACTGTCTGCAATTAAGCATGCATCTATACCTCATTAACTACCCACATACCAAAAATGCACAGAAGTCCTTGGATATTTAGCACTTAGGATTCCTTCTGACCTCTGGTGGTTTTATTCACTATTTAAGGGCAACCAAATTTTGAAGGGATATGTAAAGGTTGTGACTGTAAAAAGTCATGAAAGCATGATGCAAGAATGCAGCAATGAGGGGAACCAGCAGGGGTGGCTCCCTCCACCACACTTAAAAGTTTGGAGGCTGTACCTCCCTACTTGGAGAGCCTGTGGAGGTACCATTCAGGAGGGTGTATAATTTGCCATAAAGGGCATATGCTGGCCTGTAGAGGCATTTACTCAGGGCTTGAGGGGGCTAATTCTGCCATTAAAGACCATATTTCAACTCAATGAAGGTTGATTTTGATCTGCA
Organism: Pollicipes pollicipes; assembly: GCF_011947565.3. NCBI lineage: Eukaryota > Metazoa > Arthropoda > Thecostraca > Pollicipedomorpha > Pollicipedidae > Pollicipes > Pollicipes pollicipes. The sequence goes on along the minus strand of NW_023596225.1, from coordinate 7,790,956 downwards.
AAAGTCCTTTTATTGGCTTAAAGAGCTAACTATCTAATCTTGTGGGGCTTATTTTGACATTTTAAAGTTTGCCCCCAATGAGCATAGTTCCCTCACCCCTGGCATCAGGCCATTCTCAAATGGTTCAGGGACTGCAGATGATGTGCCTGGGAGGACCCTTTCACTCCCCTTCCTTTCACACACAAATCTGATGGACAGAGATCTTGCCATTGGTGGTCTTAAACAAGATCTTACCAACTAAATCTGCTGGAGACATGGAAGTGGCAAGATTTATGCTTGGGAAGCTCAAATTTTCTTCAAAGCCCAGCAAATTTGGACCAAATTTCTTTAAATTCTCCTTTATCTAGTGTAAACCTGCTGACTTGGGAGCGAGGGCAAGCCTCTGTGCCTGTCCCCTCATTTATGTCCCTGGCTGAAGAAACTCTTTTTAGATCTTGGTCCAAACTGTTGATTGGATGGATTTCTGGGAGCAGGGACCACACTAATTAAAGCTTGTTGCATGAGCCCAAGCTACATTATCAGATCATAAAATGCCAGCTCAGCAGCAGAACTTTGTGATGGAAGCTTATCTCACCACAGCTTGTAGTTTCAAGAACAGTTTGTTAATTCTGATGCAAGTAGTCGTGAAGTGCATCTGGTCATCCAATTTTTTTTTTGTACACAGGGTTTTGAAATATTGAAGTCAGTTTTAATATTTAGATTTCATTTTGCACCCTTTTCAGCTTTCAAAGTGGTCACTAACAACTGTGTGCTTCTTAAGCTCATTTATGCATAGCAAGTAATGAAACGACCACATATCTCTGTTTCAATTTCAGATAATGCAGTCATGCAGCACTTAAGGGTGTCACTGGAAACAAACAGCTTCAAACCATTTGGTGTTCCTATGCTGAGGCCACAATTTAGGCAACTCGGACCTGTTACACAGGATTTCATCACTCCTTTCAATGGTAATATGATAAAACTTCCAAAGCACTGAAGTCAAACAATCATTGCCCTTGGTGATCTGTGTGGTTTTGACCATAATGCTGTCGCTTGAGTGGGATTACCTCGCCAAGATTTGTGTCTTTTCCGGGGGTAATAATCATTGAACCTGTAAGTAATGGCAGGTGTGCTGTGTTCTCCAGGGGATCACTGCTGAGTCTGCTGAATCTGGTGACAATGCTGAGGAGTAACATCTTTGTTGGCCTTGGGAGAGCATTGAGAGGTGGGTACTTCGCTGGCTCCTGCTATCTTATCGATTAAGTCATGGCGCACTGCCTTTTAACGTAGTTGTCTTTTTCATGAGATAAATCGTCCAATGGTGATGAGCAGAAGCCTCACTGCGGTCTGCAGTAGCAATGGAAACATGGTTGGGGTGGGTGGTACTTTGGCCTGCATCTTTGCCTCAGACCTGCTCTGGGTTTCTGTCATCTGCCTGTCGGCGAAAGTCGTAAGCACGGGCCTGCCTCACCATGATCTCCATTGCTGTTGCAGGCTAGTCTGCACGAGCTCCGCCCATCCCGGGGAGCGTTGTGGGTGTTTGGCGCGCGGCTATGGCGCAGTTGAGCGCCGGTGTCGCCATGGAGACGGTGAATGGCGGCGGCGGCGGCGGCGGCGGCGGCGGCGGCGGCGGCGGCGGCGGCGGCGGCGGCGGCGGCGGCGGCGGCGGCGGCGGCGGCGGCGGCGGCGGCGGCGGCGGCGGCGGCGGTGGCGGCGGCGGCGGTGGTGGCGGCGCCACCTCATCAGAATCGCCGTTCCTCAAGTCGATGGGCCAGCACCTGGAGACGGGCACGCTAGCGGCGGCGGCCTCCTACCTGGAGTCGCACCCGGCCCAGGTGCAGATGCACGCCATGGAGCTGATCGACGCCGTCATGATCCGGCTGGTGGACCAGGCGGCTGACGAGGACCTGCTGGACGGCTGCGTCGCGCTGCTCTCGGCCATCGCGCGGCTCGCCAACCGCAAGGAGGCGCTCATTTGCCTGCTGGAGAAGGGCGAGATGTTCAAGGAGGACGTCTGCTTTAAGGCGCTGCTGCCGCCGCTGCAGATCGTGCTGTGTCGTGAGCCGACCAAGCGCGGCTCGTCGCTGGCATGGGCCCTCAGCACGCTCTACACGCACATCGCGTCGGTGCCGCTGCCGCGTCAGTACGCGCTGGAGGGCCGCGAGCGACTGCTAATGTACCACGACCCGGACGTGGTACGCCACACTGAGCTGCAGTGCGCACTCACGCCCTTCTTTCGGCCGTTCGTCGACGAGATATCGCCGCTGCGCACGGCCGATGCCGGCACGGCGGCCGGCCTGCGCGCGAGAGAGCTGCTTTGCTGCTATCTGTTCAAGTGTCTGGACCGGCCGCTGGCCTTCCTCGACCTGGCCGCGTGCGGCGAGTGCGTGCCGGATGTGCGGCGCAGTGCCGATCAGCTCATGGCGTACGTCGGCGCGCTACAGTCCAATCCGCTGCGCCTCTTTGCGCTGCTGTCGGCGGCCAAGTGCGCACGCACCAGCGAGGACGAAGAGGAGCGCTTCGACGAGGGCAGCCTTGACTGGCGCCAGGAGCTGCGCGTCTCCAGTCTGGCGCTTGGCACCTACATGTACATGCTGTGCGCCGAGCAGGTCACGCTGAAGACGGCACCGGCCGTGCTCTGTCCCGCCTACGTTACGCGCATCTCGCTGCCGCTGTGCGTCACGCTGCTGCGCCGTCGCGAGGAGTGCGCCGCGCATAAGGGCGCACTGCTACTGCGCGCGCTGCTGGCGCGGCTGGCACCCGGCCTGCTGGGCGCGCGCCAGCTGGACGCGCCGGCGCACACCGACCTCACGGCCGCGCTCATCAACGTGTCCGTGTTCAGCCAGGTGGGCGAGCTGCGCGCGCTGTGCGTGCGCCTCCTCACCGACTACGTGGCGCGGTTCTGTGCGCACGGCCGTTTCCTGGTACTGCGCAACCTGCTCAACTCCAACCACAACCCGAGCGTGCTGGCCTTCGTCACCGGCCTGCTGAAGGAAAACATTGCGGTGGCGCTGAGTGGGCGGCGGCGCTGCTCCTGGTTCTCGGCGCCGGCTGTGACGCCGCTGGTGCGCGCCGCCTGCCGGCTGCAGAGCGGCCCCACCACCGACCTGCTAGAGAACCACAACCAGCTGATGGCCGCGCTCAACCTGCTGCGCTTCGTGCTGACGCGCGACAAGGAAGACGTGTGCGGCGTGCGCGCGCGCGCCGACGAGCTGCGCGCCGAGTTTCTGGGGCCGCTGCGCACGGCGCTGGACCTATCGCGCGGCCACTTCCGGCTGCGGCTGCGCGAGCTGGCCGAGCAGGGTCGCGCGCCGCCGGGCCCGGCCGTCGAGCTGAGCGTGGGCGGCCAGACGCTGAGCGGCCTGCCGGCAGAGCAGCAGCGCCAGACGGTGGAGCTGGCGCTCACCACGCTGGACCTGATCGGCACCGTGCTCGGCTGGGTGGGCGAGAGTCTCGGGCCGCGCAGCTAGTCCGCGCTGCCGGGCCGCCGGCCGTCGCCGCCCGCGGCAGGCGTGTGTGTGCGCTCCGCCCCGCCGCACCGCCGGCCGACCGCCGAGCTTTCTCGGCGGTCCGGACGCTGGTGGCCGTTTGTCTTGCCGTGCGCCGGCGACGGTGTTGGCGCGCGCGGTGCTTTCACTGAGCCGGCCTTTGCACCTTTCTACGTGGTGTTTAAAGGATTCGCCGTCGTTCGCCCGAAGGGCAGTAACACGTTTGCTTTCATATGTTTGTTCCGCGCACTCGGCGCCTAATAGTGAGGGATGGATCGTTTCTGAGCGAGTTGAGTTGCTGAAGTTGCTTCCAGTCATATTGGCGAAACTAACTCCTGTGGTTCTCAAGACCTACAAACCGGGCTGTCATTTTTACTGCATCGATTTGGGTGAATATAAGTGTCATGTTGCGTCTTGCACCATTTGTGCGCATACTTCCAGACTAGAAACACGAAAGCCCCGCATCGGTGGAAGGTGCTGTTGATTAATATGTCTTCACTGATATCCTGAAGTACTGGAACACTGGACGCTCTGTGTTATCCACGCGTGACGTCCTTCACCACACCAGGATATCAGTCGTAGAAGCACAGCACGTGGTCTAGCGAGTTGACATATTCCGTCCGCGTGTCCGCCGACGGACGCTTACGAAGGTGACAGATTTACCAACAGGTCTCTGATATCACATAAGCAGTGCAACTGCTCTGCAAACGAAGAAGAAGGGTATCAGTGTAGGTAACAGCTAATAAAGCTTGCCGGAAGCTGTGTTTGTCGTAGGCTGCGCTGTGATCCCGATGTTTGAAAGTATACTGACATCTCGCCCCTAACTGAATGAAGGCAGACTGGACTGATTTCACGGAGGTATTTCGTGCTTTGTGTCCAGTGGGCAACGCGAATACCGTAGAGAAGTCACTTAGTAAATGCGTGGCTTCTGCGCGGGTACATCTTGCCGAAATCGTATCTGGATGCGTCTCTCTTCTCTGTCGCAGCGCCGCTCAACCCGCCACCTACTGGCCGATGGGCTCGCCGACGCTGTCTGTCGACGGCCGGCGCTCGTCGCTGCGCTGTGCCGCCGCCCCATCCCACCGGCGAGCTCGCGTTCGAAGCGCCCCGCACCGCTCCGCCGCCCGCCGAGGAGAGATCGGCGGGGTCAGACGCCTCGGGCCAGTGGTCAGGAGCTCGGGCCGCAGGCGGACGGACGCCGCCGCCATCCGGCGACGGTCCAGCCGAGCAGAGGCGGCGGTCGGGCGGCGCGGGGACGGGCACTGAGCTGCACCGTCAGATCCTGGAGGCCAGCCTGCCGCTGGTGACCGAACTCGGCTGGAGCGTCGAGGCACTGGCAGCAGGTGAGTGGCCGCCTCAAACTGGCGTGTGGCTCGGGTCCGGGGCCCGGACATCGAGTCGTGACCGTCTGTTGTTGGGAAAACGATCTTGGAATCGGTCATCAAGATTCCAGTTGGGCGTCTCCCCTCGTGTCCCTGGAGTAGATCTGTTATGTCAGCGTGTAGCGCATGCTGGTCGCGACATGTGATGCAGCAAAAATGTTCACGCTAATGCAAGAACGCTTGCACTTCGGTGTGTGTCATGCGCTGCTGTGAAAGCACAAAGCGACGTTCGAGTCTGGTTGCAATTGCGTAGCTTGAGAGTGTTTATACAACAGCTCAACCCGGTGTAAAACACGATCCTAGATTGTTTTGCGTTGTCTGCGCGTCAGTTGGGCAGCCGCTACCGCGTTCCTGTGCCTCTGTGACGTATTGACTTGTGTGACCCACGATGGACTTGCGGCACGAGGCCACGACGTGTCCAGTACTGGAGACATATGTGCCGGGCGTAATGCCCTGCGCGCGCTCCGAGCCAGGCGCCGAGTCGCTGGGCTTACCGGACGTGGCGCACGGCATGTTCCCGCATGGCGGTGTCGAGCTGGTGCACCATTTCTACGCCGCCTGCAACATCCAGCTGGTGGCGGAGATGGCGGAGCGACGCGACAACGAACAGACGTCGGACTCGTCAGTCGGGGGCGCCCGGGCCGGCGAAGAGAATCCCTTCGGGCTGTTTATGGAGGGGGGGGGGGCTGGAATGGTCTCACGTCTGGTTGACACTGCCAGTGGTAGTGGAACAAACCGCGCAAACATCAAGCAAACACTGTAATGCGATGCATCTCCATGACAGCATCAGCACCTGATGCTTGTCTGAGCTCTGCGCGGATGTGATGCTCATGCCCAGTGCTGCGTTCCGCCATCGCCGCGCGGCTCCGGCGTCACCACGTGACACGCTGTGCAGGCCGGCGGCCATCACGTCTGCACCCGGCCGTGACGCGTTGCGCTGTCGGCAGCCCGGCCCCGCTCGGCACGCAGGCTTTCATCCGGTGGGCGGTGGAGCGGCGCCTGCGCATGGTGGCACCCTACCTGGCCCGCTGGCCTGAGGCGCTGGCGCTGCTGGCGCTGCCCACCAATGCGCCGGACGCGCTGGCCAACTTCGGCGCCCTGCTGGACGACGTCTGGTACTACGCCGGCGACCGGTCAGCGGACGTGAGTCGGTCGGTCCGTATCTGGCTGTGTGTGTGTGTGTGTGTGTGTGTGTGTGTGTGTGTGTGTGTGTGTGTGTGTGTGTGTGTGTGTGTGTGTGTGTGTGTGTGTGTGTGTGTGTGTGTGTGTGTGTGTGTGTGTGTGTGTGCGTGTGTGTGTGTGCGTGTGTGTGTGTGTGCGTGTGTGTGTGCGTGCGTGCGTGCGTGCGCGTGAGTATACGTGTGCGTGCGTGCTGCGTGCATACATGCGTACGCTTGCGACACGGACCTGAGGATCTGCCAGGTGGGACTTTGGGAGGATCACGGATGGCCGGCGCAAGAGAAAGGCAACCCTCGCGACTACAGCACTGACACGCCTCGTAAAACAATCCAGGCGACCCGGGCTTCATAACGATGTATGTTGTAAGTGCATATGGTAAAATGATGGCATAACTGTGTCGTGAAACTGAGCAAAAGCATTTGTGTTGATTTGATTATATAGTGGGATGATGGTCCATGTGTGTTTTTGAAAGGGAACGTGAACTTCTTTTGGCTGTTTAAAACAAATTGAGGCAGAGGTATTTCTTTCAAACTTTTCACCTTTCCGTCGCCTTAAGTGCTTTCCATACTTAGAATCATCACAATATTTTTCCTGACTTACTGAAACTCAGTGTCCTAGAACTGCCGACTTTGGGTGCAAAGCAACACCCGATGAGGAGGAATTTTTCACTCCTTTTCCCCATATTTTATGTGAATTTTTCACGCCTGCCTCACCTTGTCTAATCGCACATCACAAACCCCCATTTCCCTTCATGAGGTTTTCAGAAGTCATCCAAAACCGAGCTCACTTAAACCACCAAGCATAAACGATGCTCCACAGAACCTGGATACCTATGGCTGTGTCCTGCCTCACCTACATCTGAATCATGCCTATGTATGCACAGAGCAAAGGCGCCAGTTACCTCCGAGCCCAAGAATCCCAGCAACCCCGGCCGCTTGCGCGCATTAAGTTTGGTTTATTTCCAAAATGCACTACAATCTGCAGCTGTGCTCCAAATGCAAGGCTTTCACGCATCCCATATTTTTGTTGGTCTCATCATCACACCACGAAAGCAGAACCCGACGCAAACACCAGCAAGGGCCAGAAGAGAATTTTACTCCACGTATTTCTTTCTTCCCGAGGAAACTTGACCACTAAATTGCATTACTCCCGAAATGCCGGAGTAAAAAGTTCAGGAAATGTCTTCTAAATTTGTCTTACAAGATAAATATCACCATTTGATCACTTCTAAATAACAGATTTTAAGTGAGATCGGCTGATTACAAATTTTTGCGAGAAAAGTACCAGTCTTTATATTTATTTAGCTACTTTTGCTTTTATTGGTGTCATACGAGTGTGATGCCACTTTACTCTTCCTTCCTTTTTGATTGCCTTAAGAGGTACCATCTGCTACGTCAATTTTTGACCAATTTCTCTGCAAGACGCTCTAACTGCAAACTTGCACGTATTCTTACATAAATTGGAGTAATTCGCCAGCCGCCCAAACATGTTTGATATGCACCCAAGCGCGAACAATTTGCAAGGAATGAAGGAGATAATTTGAAACGCGAAACCGATTTTTAACGCCATTTTTGCCCTCTTAAACCCTCGGTTAACCTTTTCCTCGGTTCATGGCGGTGCTCAATAATGATAAATCTAACCCTTTCGAGTGTCTGACTCACCAGGCTACCTGGCAAGGCTATGCTAGTGCTGCCATACAGAGCCTTAGGACAGACCTGACGCAGCCAATACAGAACTGTTTGATGTCGAAATTCTGCCTTCTGGAGATGTTTATCATGCACACCCCTTGCTTGTTCGCATTTTAGTCCCGTAGGTTGGTGGTATTGATTGATATTTATATTTGGGGGTGGGTGGGATGACTCTGTCTGCCAGCAGACCATGAAAAAGATACTGAATTTTTGTTTTGTTGAGCCCGTGCCGCACTGCGCGTAAAACGCTCGCGGTGGAGATTTTTCTTCTTCTAAAAGAGGTGAAGTACTTGAAGAAAACCCAGATGTTTTCTATAGTTGGCATGGTTTGCCGGCTGGCAAATGACCACTGTATATACACACTGTATTTTTAACATAGGGGTACTCTAAGCTGCATAGCAATTATAACATGAGTTAAATACTTGCATGTAACAAATAAGCAGGCCATCCAATTTGAAATGTGAAGCCAACATCTCAAACTTTGTCAATAAATATGAATAAACAAGCCTAAATAGATGCCTTTCCTGCAGCTGAAAAGGCAAGCAGCAATACTGGCATGGTCATCTAAAGGTTATGTTACTTTTGAAGAAGAGGGATTGTTTCATGGAGAATTCCCATTATTGCTCTTGACATGGGCTAACCATGGCAATCAAAATAAGTTGTTCAAAGTGATTTAAAGTATTTTGATTTGTGTGTTGTAAACTTTGATGTCAACAAGCATACAAAAATAAGCTGGATAGCCTTCTTTACATTAGACATGGTTAGACTGCTTTCATGGAATAAGCATTGGTATTTTGTAAGAAACAATGGCAAAATGTTTGTTTTCCGTGACCCGATCTTAACAAAACCCAGAGGTATGTCTATTATGTTTGACTTGGTGATGGGCTGATGTGTAGGAGTACTTCTTCTTTTTTCTTAAGTGTTTTATGCCTGTCGAATTTTCTGTTCTTATTTTGTATTGAATTCCTTTGCTTTGTTTTGTGTTAAAGTGCTGTGGAAGGGAAGTGCAAAGTACAGCATGAAATGATTGGTGTTAATAATTGTTTATGCTCATTACACTGTCATGAAATTACTGTTTTAATGTATTCTGTTTCACTTAAATGTCTTAAGATGTTAAAAACCAAACAGTTTTGTCAGGTTTATATTACATCCATGCCAACTTGAAATAGATGTCTTTGTTTGCTGAAGCATCAGTCACGCACTCATAAGTTCCATCTTTTGTGAATTGATTTTTTCACTCCTGCATGGTCTTTTTTGATAGAATGTTTCACTTCCACCCTAGTTCAAAAGCAATTCTAGCTCGCTGCTGAAACTACATAGCAGCTTAGGAAGCAGTTCTGTGTGCACGTCGCCCGCGCTGCTCTGTGCCAACCCGCCCGCCCTCCTCCGCATCCCAGTTCAACTGGTACACAAAGCGTGGCATCCTGGCGCTGGTGTACAAGTCGACCGAACTGCGCCTGCTGACTGACACGTCTGATGACTTCACCGAGACCTGGGCCTTCCTGGACCGACGGCTGGCTGAAGCTGTGGCGGCTGGCCGCTGCGCCCGCCAGCTGCGCGAGGCGGCGCCGCAGGCCGCCACCGCCGCCGCCGTCATCCTCAGCACGGTGCGTCGGGTGGCGCCGCGGAAGGCCGGCCGGTGGTGCGGTCACCAGGGCTTAAAGGTTTGGCATTGACGGGAATACCATCACTGAAATGACATGGTTACCACGCGAAGAAAAACATTGTCGGGTTTTGGGGGAGGAGGGGTCACTGCGCTCGGTTACCCCCCACTATTCCGCCTATGGGCACGGTGGGTTGAAAGGTAGCTCAGGCTTGAGGGTGGTTAGTTGGGATGAGCGTTGGTGAGGTGGGCTGAGCGGGGTTGCGCACCGGCTGGACTGTAGGCCCTGATTGGACAGGGCCCCGAAGAGCGGGATGCTGGTTCGTTGGGTTAGACTGTGGCTCTTTGGGTCAGACGGTGACTCGCTGGTTAGGACGGTGGCTCGTTGAGTTAGACGGTGGCTCGTTGAGTTAGACGGTGGCTCGTTGGGTTAGACGGTGGCTCGTTGGGTTAGACGGTGTCTCATTGAGTTAGGCGATGGCTCGTTAGGTTGGACGGTGGCTCGTTGGGTTAGACGGTAGCTCGTTAGGTTAGACGGCGGCTCGTTGGGTTAGACGGCGGCTCTTTGGTTAGACGGTGGCTCGTTCGGTTAGACGGCGGCTCGCTGAGTTAGACGGTCGCTCGTTGAGTTAGACGATGGCTCGTTGGGTTAGACGGTTGTTCGGTTGGCTGGACGATGGCATGGTGGCTTCGACAATGCAACCTGCACTGAATGATGCCGCGATGGGTCAGGCGGCGGTGCGATGAGTTGAGGGTGGCCCGCATCTGGTTGGGATTGCGTTTTGTTGACGTCCAGTCCTGAGCGGGACAAGTGGTATGCTCCAATTTGCCACGTATGCAGCACGTGTTTTGGGCGCCACGCTTGTGCTAGCCAGCCGACGCCGTGCTGTTGTTGCCCCGCGGGCAATGGGCACTTCCCCTTATAGTGGCTTCCCAGCATCCCCTGTTCAGGCCGGGAATGGTCGAAGTAGTCTGGGCCGATGAGGTGCGTGCTCATGCGTTTTAAAAATCCCCGCGTCACCCCACCCTAGCTGTGCCGCCCTGCGCTAATGGAACACGAGAGGGCCCCACGGACATCCCGCCGCCGGCACGTGACCGCTCACTGCGTTTCAGGCGGCCAACATGGTAGGCCTGAACTCTAAACGGTAGGGCACCGCAGCTCCACGCAGTCAGCCGTAGAAATGAGGCACGACGGCCGGCATGCGCACGGAGGAGCAGCCGCCGGCCGCCCGGCCACAGGCCTCACTCTGGCGTGTCCCCGTCGCTCTCTCCCTCCCCTGCTGTGGTAGGTGTCGGTGCCCGAACCACGGTGCCCCTTACGGCGATGCGCGAGCTCGTGCGCGCCGGCGTGAATGACGTCTGATGGGGCGTGAAGTCCAGGAGAGAAACTAAGCCAAATACAAAATATGGTGCGAATGTGTTTTCAAAACAGTGATGGAATCGTTGCTGTGACCAGCATCGTGACGAGGCAGGTTTGCGCGATTTTATTAGGTTTGACATCCCATGATGTAACGTTTAACACGGCACACACCTACAAACACCGAACTGTTGCCACGAATGGGTGGCATAAAGCTCCATAAAAGACAGTTCGTTTGAACGTGCAGGGTAATATCACTTGAGTTTGACATGCACTGTAAATAGACAAATATTATATGGACGATATAACTGAGGGTAAACGCTGTTGCGTCGGCCCGAAATGAGCCTCTTCAACCAGTGGAATAGATCAAAGCATCACCAATGGCCAGCACATCCCAACAAAGTTGGGATAGTACGGCATTCAGCTGAATGCTGCCCGAACCAAACCAGCCGGGAGCAAACACTGACATCTGGAAACGACATACGTTGATCCAGACCGAATGTGGTACCTGTGCGGCTGCCTAGTCCAGCAGAGGCTCGGCTCCCCGGCTAACGATGATCCCTGTACACGGGCGCTCCCCGCACCACGGGCAGCACGATACAACATGTCGCCACGCGCATGTACGGCGCGACGCTAACGCGTGTGGAGCACACTACCAGGAAGCGAATCGGAAGCAAACAAAACGACGCGGCTGCGGAAGGAGTATTCAGTGCGGGCGGACTTCCAGGTGCTGGTTACAGCATCTTCGCACACAGCCCGACGCGACCACGCCAGCCAAACGGCCCGATGGGCCGCTCCGCTAAACGGCGCTCATTCTTCACACAGCGGCAGCCGAACTGCGCCGGCGGGGAGTGTGCAATTCACAGCCCAAGTCCTTACCGGTGCTGGGGAGTCAGCGCCCGGTCCGCACATGTACATTACACCAACTACGGCTGTGTCGCGCGACTGCGTCCCGCGAGTCGGCATTGAATCTGAGGCCTGAGATCCTAAGTACATCGGTCTGGTTAGTTATCTGGACGACTAAAAGACAAGACCTGGCGTTGGCGTTGTCCCACAGAGCAACATGGGCGGCGTGGGTACACCCGATGTCATGATAACCGACGGTTAAACACAATAACAGCCCGGTACAGGCCAGACGGTCCCGGCAAAAGACGACTCTCGACAACACATCTTTTTACCGCCCGCTGGGCCAAAAGCAAAACACCATACCCGCATACCAGCCAAACACCTGAGGAACCCAACATGCTCGTCGCTACACCGGTAAGCATGCCAATAGGTACCGACCACATGACAAACGTATCACACATTTTCCATCCCCACAGACCACACTCACAATCACGCTGCGCGGCAGCAAACTCGGCTACGACCCGACATCGACATCCGGGGTGTCGACGTTAAGGGGTCACGCACCCACTAAAGCCCACCCGGGACCTTGGGACTACGAGAAGTCACGGACATCCGAGGTCCGGACCTGGGTGCGGCACGCACCGGCCGCGGCCCGAGGCGACCGGGCCGCTTCCGACCAGTGACCGGTTTCCGACCGGTCCCCCAGCTCACACGATCGCCTGCATCTTGCTGCCGACCTCGGGGAACAGCTCGGTGATGAAGGACTCCAGGATGGTGTAGAAGAGGTGCTTGTTAAGCCGCACGTCCTGCAGCGTCTCGAACGCCTTGACGCCACCCAGACGCGAGTTGTGCAGCCCCAGCAGGTTTGTCAGCAGCTCGGGTACGTTGTTCACCAGCAGCTCTCGCGTCTCCTGCCTGCGCGGGGCGTGCGAGAACAGAGCGACCGTCACGGGGTGCGGTCGCCGGCTCAGTCAGGTCATGTACGTCACCTGGGACACAAGCAACCCGGCAGACGATGTTTCCAAGTCACAGCTCTCTACAAGTACCTCTAGGCACACCTACCTTGGCCATACTTCTGTCGCTTTTTGAGTGCTGAAGCCATTCTAATTGCGCTGGAGATCGCCGCAATGAGTGGCGGTCGAGCGGGTACACTCTGTAGCCCATTGACGTATGCGACCCCCATCCTCACCACCAGCCGGTGGTCTCTGCCGTCCCACGCCAGCCGCCGGCACTCGGTCACCTGGTGCTGGCCATCTGCTGCTCGGAGCGGGCCGGTCGTGGCGGCGCCAGCTTGCCGCCCGGCCAGCACGCTTCACGCAGTGTGGTGAGGTAGAAGAGCAGCTGCGGCTCCGAAAAGCCCCACGACAGCATGTCGCGGATCTGGCGGCTGATGGTGCGTCCGTACGTGATCTGCACGAACGACATGAGCGTCTTGCGCAGCCACTTGCCCGACAGGTCGAACACCTGCCAGGAGGTGTCGGTGCGTCAGACGGGCGCGGCCGACTGTAGCGGCTGGCTGCCGGCACGCACACGGATGCATGACCATGCAAAGATGATTCTGGGCAAAATCAGCAGTGATGACAGCGGAAGAATATCCACCAACCCTCTGTACGCACATCAGCTGACACCTTATTTCCCCCGTCACAGCTGTAATTCTATGAAAAGCTTTCACATAGCTCTCATAGAACCCGTGACATCGTGAGATTTCTATACGCTAAATCACTACAAACATCATTTAGACCACTACAAATGCGTCATATTTCGACTTTTGCCAACGCTCATGATGGTGCGTGGCACCAGCGACACGTCACGAGCGCAGCTTCGGCACCCGTCAGCAAGCCTGCATCCGCATCCGCATCCGCATCCGGCTCCGGCTCTGGCTCTGGCTCCCGCTCCGGCTCCGGCCCGGCTCCGGCTCCAGCCCTGGCTCCGGCTCCGGCTCCGGCTCCAGCCCTGGCTCCGGCTCCGGCTCCGGCTCCGGCTCCGGATCCGGCTCCGGCTCCGGCTCCGGCTCCGGCTCCGGCTCCGGCCCGACTCCGACTCCGGCCCTGGCACCGACGCGGCGCCACCGAGCCGCCGCCACCGGCCAGCGGCCCACCCACCTCGGCGATGAGTCCATATAGCGGCTCGGCGAAGTCGTCGCGCACCTCAGGCCGCGTGTCCGCCCCGTCCAGGAACAGGATGTCGTCCTCGTCACTCTCGACGCCGGCCTCATCCGAACCGGGACCCGAGCTGGCCGGCACCGACAGGAGCTCATCAGTCGGGCCAGCGAGTCAGGCTGACGACTGCGGGAAGGGACGGCGACAGGCTAACAGCCTCGGGAAGGGGCGGGCTCGGGTTGACAACCTTGGGCAGGGGCCGGCTCGAGGCGGAGGCCGGCTGACGACCTCAGGCGAGGGCGGGAGGCCTCAGCCTGGATGGCATCAGGCTGACCATCGTGCGTGACCTAGTTACTCCCCCTCCCCCCGACCTAACACAAGGCAAAGTCGTCGCTGTCAACCGGTCACGGGGTCAAGGCTTCTTGCTGACACGGCGTAAGGTCAGGGTACCACTCTAGACCCCTCACAGCGGGAATGATCAGGGAACAGCCGGCGACTCCAACTACCCTAGCAGAAGCAGCTCAGTAACATCAGCCCGTATGAAGTTATCACCGTATTGTAAGCCTTTGACGGCAACTTCACCGACAGCAAACAGAGGCGACTGTCGGTTGATGACAATGCCCACTGCTGTAACGCGACGCCACTATCGCATCTGGTTGACCTCCTGTGCGCCAAATACCCTTTGAACATAGAGAAGAAGGTGAATTTTTTCTGCGACGTGCCGGGGAAGAGCAGGTGCTCCGGGCTGGGGCTAAGGAATGTGTAGATGACCTCGCTCTTGTTCAGACGCTGGTCAGCCAGCACCATCTGGTGAGAGGAGGGACAGTCTAATCAGCACAGAGTTCGGATGGCAGGCCCAAGCTCAGAGGGCAGCTGGTGCGCGACCGATAATGGAAAAACTTTTACGTGTCAGGCTGGTGCAGTTTTCATGCTACTCTGAATGCACAAGCCTCATGCTGCCTTTAGATATGGGTACCCCATGTTAAACGCGAGGCAAGGATAGCTACAGAATAATTCATGTTAGACAACCACGTATCAGCTTCCAAAAACAGCAAAACACGACTAATGAAATTACCTTCATGAAAGTAGCTGGGCATTTAGCGCCTGTTTTCGCATCCAACCAGACGACCTATCCACACACAAGCATCAAGCAAACAGCAGCCGACCACCGACCAGCAGGCTCACTCTGGCGGCCACAGCCGCAGTGTAAGCCCACCGGCCCCAGTGCCGGAAGACCACCAGACTCACCGTCAGATAGCTCTGTACTTTGATCTTGGCGCGCTCCAGGAAGTCGCGGTCGCAGCCCTTGCTGAACAGCGACTTGCTGGGCAGCGGCGGCAGCTCTGCCGCCTTCAGCGCCGGCGAGATCTGACTGCGGGGCCGAGAGAAGCCTGGCTTCAGCGTCGGCACACGGGTGACGCACCGACAACACCCAGTCAATGCGTAAACAGCGGCACTCCGAGCCGACACAGGGAGCAGCGTGCTCCTGGCACGAGATGAGAAGACGTGCTCAGAGACATGAGACGCATGGCCATGGACAAGTGGACATGTGCTGGGTGAAGAGGCCTACGGAGCCCACCGGCATAACATGCCCATATCCCCATGGCCAGTTCACATAGAGCTGGCTATTCCATGATAGTTACGACACAAGCAAGGGCTTTCCACGGCAGTGCCACCGCGCATGCTAGCTGCGTCTGCGACAGCAGCCGTCCTGCTGTCCGGCAAGCCGACGGCGTGCGCTCGGCGCCGCCGTTCTCACCTGAGTTTGGAGTGCACGTGCAGAAGGTCGGTGAGGCGGCGGATCACCACCCAGCCGTGCTGGTTGTCGAGTAGCGAGTCGAGCGGCCTCTTGGCGGCGGCCGGGTCGTCTGGCGAGGCGGGCTCCGGCGCGCCGGAGCTCGTCTCGCCCGCCTCCGCGGCCGCCGCCACCAGGTACACGACCAGCACGAACACGGGCACGTCCTTCTCCTCCAGTACCTGCCGCGGGGGACACCAGGTGCACTGCACGTGCGAACACAGGTACGTCCTTCTCCTCCAGTACCTGCCGCGGGGGACACCAGGTGCACTGCACGTGTGAACACGGGCACGTTCTTCTCTTCCCCTCGCGGGGGGGGGGGGACGCCAGGTACACTGCGCGTGCGAACACGGGCAAGGTCAGCCGTCCATCCTCGACCGCCCACACTCGGTGCTGTCGAAGGTGACTGACTAACATATATTCCATACAGAAGATGACAATACACAAAGCACGCCAAAGTCGCTCATAGCTCATCCATGACCCACCGGCGACTACAGGGCTCACTGGTGACACCAGCCGCCTGGGAGTGCTGCCTCGGCTGGAGAATGCACCCGGAGCCCCAGGTGGGGGTCCGAGTGCCCCCCCCCCCCCCCCCAGCGGCCGGGTTGTCACCTCTGCCGAGTGTACGTCAGCCGTCCAGTGGCCCAGGTGCTGGGTCCAGACGTCGGTACGCTCGATGTGCGCCTCCAGCTCGCGGCGCTCTCCAGCCAGATTCTCCACCTCCTGCTCCAGGGTCGAGACCATCTTGAGGTCGGGCCGCGTGCCCGATCGCATAGCCTCCAGCGCCTGCTGGCACAGCCCAATCTGCCGGGGTCAGCCGGCCCAGCTGGGGTTGCCGCTGGGTGGGGGAAGGGCATGGGATTGTGCTAGACATGGCGGCAGAAGGCGCGAATATAAAACAGGCACTACAGATCCACCAGGACAGCAGAGCAGTATCAAAATACCGTGTTACGTAATGCGTCAATCTTTACAAAACACGGATGATCGACAGCTGGCGGTTCAGGAGTCAATGGAGAGAGTTACCATAATCTCCCAAGCAACAAACAATTACCAGCTAGTGACATAACAGTGCCTGCCATCGTTCCATCAATTATCACTTCGCCAGCACGTCGCAACCACTAATGCAGACGTTCCCAAGCCCAGTTACCATACACCCTCAAACGTGAAAGTGACGCGCTTCTGTGGACCCCGTCAGAAGACATGCCCCACTGAGGAGGTGGCGCCACCAGCGAGAAGAGTGCCTCCCTTACCTGGGACTTGGTGCGCAACTTCTCCGTCAGCTGGTCCAGCTTCAATCGGGCGAAGGAGGAGTGGTCCGAGAGGTTGGTGTCACCCACCTCAGCGCCCAGCCCCTCCTGGTGGTCATCCGGCAGCGCTGCAGACACGGCAGCGCGCTCACGAACGGCACACTGGACAGGTGACGCTGGACAGGGCCCCAAAGGGTCCGTCCTGTATGTCACACCAGCTGTCCTCCACTCAAGGCATCAGACATACACTAAACCAAACCCTCTGGGGAAACCAGGACAGCCACGACAATGCAATCCGTTCGGACGAGACGCGGACAACAAGGTGGGGAGAGATCGCGATCAGACGATGCGATCACGCGGCGAGCTGACCACGGCACAGGCAGCGCGTTTCACCAAGCATGTGACAGCCAACACGATGCTGCACTGGTGTGTTGGGGCATGCATGCTCACAGACGGAAGGGAATGCCGCGCTTGACATCGCAACAGCAAGAATACAAATCAAGAACACAGCAGACCGTGTGGTGCACACGACAGATGGGAGCACAATGCATACAGACCACGCACGCATACGGCTTTGGCGGGCCACGCAACACCCAACACGACCTAGTCCAATTAAATACGCGCACCTATCATTCACTTACAGACATGTAGCTGGTATGGTTTAGTGTGAACCCCAGCAGGCATGCAGTGTGAATCACAGCGGGTCAGACGGCACGTGACATCTCCGCCTAGTGCCGGCCGGTCAGACTCACCGACCGTGGCGTTGATGAAGTCGATGCCGGCCTCCTCCGCGTCGAGCATCATCTTGTTGTAGAGCGGACTGACAAGGAAGCGGTGGTAGTGCGTGTGCTCCAGCTGGGACTGCACCTCGTCCTGCAGCTCCAGGAAGATCTCCGGGCCGCGGTCACCGATCAGGAAACTCTCGATGCGTTTCAGCGATACCTGGCCGGACGGCGAGTGCGGTGAGGGGTGCGGCTGCCGCTGCTACGACTCGAAGTGGGGGTGAGGGGTGCGGCTGCCGCTGCCACGACTCGAAGTGAGGGTGAGGGGTGCGGCTATGGCTGCCACGACTCGAAGTGAGGGTGAGGGGTGCGGCTGTGGCTGCCACGACTCGAAATGAGGGTGAGGGGTGCGGCTGCCGCTGCCATGACTCGAAGTGAGGGTGAGGAGTGCGGCTGCCGCTGCCACGGCTCGAAGTGAGGGTGAGGGGTGCGGCTGCCGCTGCCACGACTCGAACGGTACGAGATATAATGCCGAGTGCCACCACTGTTCAGGCATAGCCAATGATCAAGCTTAAGATGAAACGTGGAGACGGCGCCAGGGTGGTGCTTCATGAGCACTTCGACAGGCGCTGAATTATGCCAGCGCAACGCAGGCGGCGCCATCTTACAATAAGCGAAACAAACAACGTTATGGAACGACCGTGAGGAGCTTGAAACGGTCATATCGCATCACTGTTTCCATAAACATGCACTCCAGATCCGGCCATTTCGCATGTAAACCCCAGTACAATATTCCTATTGTACGCTACAGACAGCTAAACGCAGCCTTTGCCGCAGCTCTCCGTCTATAACAGAACACCCTCCACGGCCGGAAGGTCCCACCTCTTGGCGTTCACACTCTGACGGACCTTGTCCAGCCGGATAACGCCGTACTTGCCGGCCAGGTACGTCTGGTAGATCTCTGCGCCGAGCGCGTGCATCAACTGTTTGCGGCACGTCCTCAGCTCGTTCACGGCGTTCCAGAAGAGCAGCAGATTCTCTTGGCCCTCGGACTCGAGGTAGCGCAGCAGGTAGCGGCGAGCATACGCCGACTCCATGATAACGCCGAACGACAGCACCTGCAGGACCGTGCTGAGCTTCAGCGCGAGTCCGGTGCCGTACGAGGACGTATGCCATCAACACTTAACATCAAAATGGATTCCTTAAATTAAAAAGAAAAAAAAGCAAAATTCGTGGAAAGACGAAGCTCAACAACGATATCCGCGCTTGGAAACAAATAGCTTGGCCGCAGATATTGTCATATAAGCCAGCAGTCACGGTGGCTTTTCACACCTGCTCACAACGAACCCAACGCCGCACAAGACAGTGAAACATTGTGTCCAATGATTCTTTAAATGGCCTAAGCTTAGGCCTGGTGAAGAGGCTGCTGAAACTCTGGCAGGACGAATGCAAATTTACCTTCCTGCCGATCAGCTGCGAGTCGGATGACTCCGGAGAGTCGATCTCGGTGAGGTACCCCATCCCGCCTACGCTCTTAATGCGCTTTTCACACTGGGTCTTGGCGTATGTCAACTGGTTGATGTACCGCTTCAAGTTACGGGCCTGAAAATATCGTGAACGTATGCCAAGTAAATACAATAAAATACGGAAATATCTCCAACGGATATATATATATATATATATATATATATATATATATATATATATATATATAACGGACGTAACGTGACGCACCTGAATGAATAAGCCAGATTCAATGAGCCTTTGAAAATAATTTAGCTGATATGTTGCCAAAAATTTAGTGTCCAACACTTCATACCTTTAAAAATAGTAAACTAATCGTCATTAATCCCTTCATCTCCTTGCGTTCTCCAAAGATCTGTTCGCCCCAACTGTCAATACCAACAGGATAACGCACCGAAGGAAGTCACATCCAGCCTGCCCACACAAGCCATCTCGCTGAAGCACGGTAACCCCATGATTTGATGCGTTGTGCTCAGCCGTCTGCTCAGCTGTCACACCCTCAAATACCACAGCCACGCTTAAATGGAACTTCCTCGCCCGAGCCAGCCCTTCACGCTCTAGACCACAAAAAAAGGTCCAGAGGGGGTCTCTCATCTGCAGCAGGTCACCTTTGGACGCGCCCTGAGGCCTCAGGTCTCTCAGCTGGAGCAAGTGGCCATTGAACACGCTCTGGGGCCTCAGACCTCTCACGTGGAGAAGGTCACGTTTGGACGCACCCTGGGGCCTCAGGTCACTCATCCGGAGCAGGTCACGTTTGGACGCGCCCTGGGCCTCAGGTCTCTCACCTGGAGCAGGTCGCCTTTGGACGTGTTCTGGGGCCTCAGGTCTCTCACCTGGAGCAGGTCGCCTTTGGACGCGCTCTGGGGCCTCAGGTCTCTCACCTGGAGCAGGTCGCCTTTGGACGCGCTCTGGGGCCTCAGGTCCCGGGTCAGCTTCATACCGCGCGCCCGCTTCAAGTTGTTGATGGTTGTCGCCTGCATTATCTCTGTGACGATGTTGAACCTGCGGTCAACAGCATCGCACCTTGCTTCCGATCAAACTGTACATCAGAAGTCATCGGCTCACAGGTCCCGTCATGGATCTGGGATGACTAGGGCGCAGCAACAACGCGCCAACGTAGCGCGTGCCCACCAGCCATTATGGCGTGCCGAACACGTGCTGCCTTCGTGCCTGTCGCGTAGGTCACTGTTGCGAATCGCATATACGACGGTCCAGCGACTTCTGGAGCCTCAAAGATTGCTGCAAAATGCCTCTATCGACACAGTAAAACCGTGGCATACACCACAAGGGCCACCACTCACCAATCTCCAGTTAACAGCTTCCATGACGCTTGAGAATACCGACATGAATCAACACGAATGCATGAATATCTGCAAATTCTACGGCGCAACTTAGCTGGTGTGTAACTTTGGTGGTGTGTGTAACTATATGCGGGTTGGGAGGGGGGGGGGGGGGGGCTAGAGGGACGGAGGGCTGCCCTCTCACTTCAGAACATCTCGCATTAAGCCTACATGGTGTCGTGCGCCGAGATCCGACAGCGAACTTGTCCCGCCCTCAGCCCTGGCGAGAGGCAACCGTCCCGGCTGCAAAAACAAGGCGCGACGCAGACAGCTGGGCGCGACCTCCGCCGACTCCGCACCTGATGTGCTTCAGCTCGTCCACGTCGTTGCTCTCCTGGATGATGCGGATGAAGTCCTCATAGCTGGCGGCGTAGGTGTAGGTGCGCTGGTGGAGCTCGCGCCATAGCTGGTGGTGGTGCACATACTCGTACACCTTCTGGTTGATGAAGTCCGGGTCACAGAGCAGGTCCACAGTGGGCTGCATCACTGTGGGCAGGAACGGCTGGTGTCTAGCGGCGCAGCGCGAGCGCGATCATCGGCTCGACATAGACACGAACGAGGCCAGCGGTGGGGGACGGAGCGTGGCAACCCGGCACGACCATTGGCTCGACAGACACGAACGAGGCCGGCGGTGGGGACGGACCGTGGCCACCTGGCACGTCTGCGGCAGCCGACACATCAGCTCACATTCAGATATGAAAAATGCAACCAGCCACTCGTGCTGATAGCTTTGCCGCACCGACTCTTTTCGACATTTTCCCTCCATGAGCACGGCAGCAGCAACGCGGAAACAGAACGAGACTCGGCATGCACAGTCACGCGTCATGCACTTGTACCATAGATCGCTGCGTGTTCTTATAGCAATGGCATGGGAACAGAATGCGGAAATCAGTTTATATCAGAATCATTATATAAAGACAGACACCAGCTACATATCATTTATATAAAATCAGTTTATACCAGAAGCACAACAGCACAGATGTCCACAAGGCTCCATACTGCACCAATCAAGCGGTCACAGCGAGGTCAACAGGTAGCAACTGGTGATAGAGAACGTCATGGTGCGCAGCGTAGCGCAATAATGCACCGCGCTGTCCGGCGCTCCAATGACGTAAAGAGCAGCCCGTGAGCCGTGCGCTCGCCCACCGGCGGGACTGTATGTATTCTACGGCGCATGCAAACCGAGCGCAACCATGAGTTCACAACGCACATACCCTGGATGGTCGGTATTTCCCGGGTACCTGCAGGGCGGCACTTGGCCTAATAAGCCGATGCCTGCCCCGATTTCTCCCTGAACAGCTGGCCCTCAGCACTGACCCTGACAGGCGAGGATCTCCCTGAGCAGCTGGCGAACAGGCACGCAGCGGGAGTAGTCGGCCGGCAGCAAGATCATGATCACCACCTCTGCCACGCTGCGCAGAAACTGTAGCTCCCGCTCCGGGTTGGCCAGGTAAGAGACGAGCGTGTACATCGGCAGCGTCGTCTTACCATCACTGCGGCCCGGGCGAGAACAGCGGGACGGGGTCAGCGAAGGGGCGGGTGCGGCTCTCCACGCGGCCGGCCCAGTGACGTCATCCCCACGACTGAGTGGCTGGTGACCAGGAACTGACACTCAGGCGGGCAACGGTGATGACACAGAAGCCACCAAACAGCCTGATCCAGGCCAGTGCGCAGGGACTGGCATAACTGGATCACCTACATGAATCATGCTACACACAGAGGGCGGCGGACAGTTCTGACTGAGAGTAACCAAACCGTAACAAGGGGCAGGGGTTATGGACAATGTAATGCTGCTCTAAGAGTATTGTAACACCTTCGAGCCACATACCGTTCACTTCCCTATTTCCCCGTAACCAGCGTGAGGATGGTTCAACAAAAGGCTCACAATGTGTAGCATAATTTATGGACGTTTGAATCTTCTGTGGCTAATATATACACTACCTCATTTCATGGGCGATCCGTATTCTCTGAAAATGCTGCTTTATCTTATTGAAAACGTTGGTGGCAATAAAGTTGACCTCGTCGATAGCTGATAGGCGGTCCCGGAGGCGTCGCAGGGATTCCCATAGCTCGTTCCTGGTCAATGATTGCAACACATAAGCGGGCTTGCTGTCAAGTGCTTACATGGCCACAGCAGCCAGGAATTAGCATTGATATGGACTCAACAATGGAGGAGTAGAAGAGCAAAATACACAGGACAGCATGACACCATTCTTACAATTTTGAGACAGTTGATATAACATAACACCGAAATGTCACACACTATCATGTCCCACATCTTTCTCATCTGTGTAATGTAAAAACACAAAATCATGAGCAGTTACATTTTTTTTCAAAGCAACAGTCTCAGCTAACATAAAAATACAGCACTGTCTCAAAAAGTGTGCCAACCTCAATTGCAACCAACATTAGTATGGTCCCCAAACATGGTTCTGGTGTGATGAAACATACTTGATAAGTTCTGCC
This sequence comes from Pollicipes pollicipes, assembly GCF_011947565.3. Taxonomy (NCBI): domain Eukaryota; kingdom Metazoa; phylum Arthropoda; class Thecostraca; order Pollicipedomorpha; family Pollicipedidae; genus Pollicipes; species Pollicipes pollicipes. Next base: position 7,768,241 of record NW_023596225.1, on the reverse strand, counting down.
TGAGCCTCTGGCTCAGAGGCCAGCTGGGAGTACCAGCTGGTGAAGAAGTCCTCCACAACATGGTTGACAATTTCAGCAATGACTTCATCCACACTCCTGCTGATAATTGGAGGACGCTGGTAACTTTCTGTATTATCTCTCTTGCTGGCAGACTGTAAAGTGAGTAAGGTTGCATGTTTCAGACCCACACAGCAGCAGTTTGGGAGTCTGCATGTAGTGTGAAGCAAAATACAGGGGGGGGGGGGGGACAGAATGCAGGCATCTAAACATAATTGGCATCCTCTGATGGCTTACATGCAAAGCAGAAGTCAAAAGCAATGCTGAAAAGGCCTCATTTCCTGTGATACATTTCATAAATACAACACAATCTATACCCCCACAAATATTATTTAGTTATTTCTGCATAGAACACTTGCATCATTTTTATTTTTGAATCATCCATTACCTTCAAAATGTTTTTCACCAAATCAACAGGAACTGGCCTCTTCACAGGCACCTTCTGCAGTTTCCCAAGCTTCAGATGCACCCAGACAGCCAAAACAGCACCCACCAGTACAGACAGCACACAGGCTATGCCAAACAGAAGCCTGGGCCACCATTCCAAACTCCATGAGGACAGCACACATCCCAACACTACTGCAGCAGTTAGAGCCAGGAGTGGCTGTCTCATTGTAGCATTTCATTGCAGCCCATTATCAAGCAAGGGTGATGTGATTCCAAAAACTTGCAGGAAATATGTTTGGCCTTCTGAATAGCATCAAGTATGACTGCCTGCTGTTTTCTGAAACAGGAAAAGGTAATAAGAACCAGAGGGGTTCCAATCTCAAGGGACATATGAACACTGCTTGATCTCATGCACAGCTTGCTTAACTGGCCACAGCTCCATGTTTAAGGACAAAATCCTATTCAAATGATACTCCAAGAACTGCAAATACAAGCCATGTAGCCACAGTTTACAAAAAATATCATATTATGTTGCATCTAAATGGGAGGTCACCTGAAAATACCATTCATTCTGTTAAATTCACAAAGTACTGCTCTGTATAATAAGATCACAATATGCAAAATACTGATGTGGTCTTTATAAACTGATTCACAGGGCTCAATTATCTCTGTCCAGCCACTTGCATCTCATATCTAGTTGTAAGATTCTACCAAAAACTAAAATCTCAGGTTTCATTTTTTTCAGAATTTAGTTGTGTTGAGAGTTGAGAGCTGTGGGATGGAAGACTCAAACGTATGGAACACAATAGCATGAACATGATCATGACCTTAGCCCACACAATCTAATACATTATCAGTAGATGCAGGTACTATGACATTATTAGATGTGATGGATGATTTGATGCATTAACTTTGTATGGATTCTCAACTGCTCATTAGTGACACATTCAGAACCTTTCCAGAGGGGGCCAAATCAGGTCATTGGGGTCTTTTGATTCATAGGATATCTGCTGGTTGCTTAGGGACCTATACACCTCTTGCTTGCTTAGGGACCTACACACCTCTTGGTTGCTAAGGGACCATTTCAGTGGGCATTTTGAGCACACAACTTTGGAAGCCCTGTGGTCCCCAAATCCACCATGCTAGCCAGCAAAAACCAATTGGCTAAGCTGGATTCTTATAACATAAGAGCCCTGAACCCTGAGCTTGTATATATCAAGCTAAAGCTATGCCCAGATATGCTGTATTTACAAGTTATTTTCATGTAAAAATGATTAGACTGTGTTTGCCCAGAATGGTCTTTGCAACATGATAATTATTTGAAACACTGGTTATCTATATACTGAAATTCATGGCAAACATGTGCCAAACTCTGAGTGCTCAAATTAATGGTGTAAAATCACTGAGATCATTGTTGCAATGTCATTGCTATGCCAGACATGTTCAGCATAGCATACTATTTTTGCAATCTGGCCCACACAGCACCTGTGCCCTGTCTTAGGACGTGATACTATGGATGTAACACCACCATATTTAAGCCACCCATGTATGTTTGCTTTCCACATGCTACAAGGTCAATGGCATTGCTTTGCATTGGCACTAGAGCCCTAGCTTGAACAAAATATACTTATGATGATCATGCAAGCTTGCTCATTAACCACCATACTACTGTGCACTTTCCACAACTGTACATGATATACCAGCTCGATAGGGGATGCAGTTTTTCACATGGTTATCAGCATTATCTCAGTGACTTTCCCCCTCCAACCGGGCAGAAATTTAGAAAACTTCACGTTTACTTTATACGGCGAGTGAAATAATACAATGTGAGCGCAAAATAGAGAGAAAACCGAGTCTTCCCTCAAATCTAGCGGTGCCGCGACTGTCAAATGGCACAAAGTGAATGCAAATGTGTAAAATTGGGGTACAATGACCGCATAACACGGTATAACACACAAGGAGCAAACTTGTAACAAATGTCCTCAGAAATAGCCAGAAAATAAATACTTTACTTTCAGAATTAGCCCAAAAACCACATAATTCTTCCATTATTTTTCTACAAAAGTATCGGCCATGCCCAAATGGCAGCTCTAAATAGAGGCATGAGCGGCGCGTCAAATGGGCTCTTATTTGTTGTTGTTTAGATCGCATAACGCGCTGTTCGTGGTGGTCGCGGTGTTGTTCCGCCGAGTGTCCGTCGGTTGGCGCCGCTGTTGCGTGTGTGATGGCATGTGTGGTGTTATGATACTGATGTAGAGGTCTGAATCTCAATTACATTCAATTCACCTCTAGCCTGGAGTTGGTCAAGAACTCGCTGACATAGGCTCGTGAAAATACGTGCGCGATGTGCGCCGGAATCGACGCTGGCCTGGTTCGAAGTGATTGCGTGGATAACTCTTGAGGATTTCATCGCATACGTCGTTCAGCGGGTGAGTTGTGCCTCAAAATTGGCAAAGCACCATGTGCCATCGATGTGTATCTGATAATTGACTCTGCATTCACTTGTAGATTGTAGTGCGGCCCACCTCATTTTTCAGGGAGATTTGGCCATTGTTCTGTTGCATAAGCTTCTTTTCATTCTTTAGAAGCTGAAAGGTTTTGAATTTGTAACTTTCAGATAAAGGCAACCCATGACTTTTCCATGACAGTTCCCATGGCCATGTTCACTACATTATATCAACTTATCCTGGGCATTTGTATGGTGTGACATATGCTGTATATTGCCCATTTCTTGCAATTGGGGATCTGTTCTTCATAGGGCACCCTGTAAAAATTAATCTGGTCAGGGTGTACTTTCCTACCTAGCATTAGAATAGATCATTGTACACCATTCATCATGTGTAAGGCAGGAAATATCATAAATAATCAAAATAGGTAGATTCATTCTCTCACCTTCAAATTTTTTACAATAACGATGGCAAATTCCAGAGCGCCACGCACGCACAGCAGCCGCGACACCGGCGCCATTACTGCTCATGGTCACAACATTACTGCGCATCAAGCAGCATCAAGAACCATAAAAATTTACTGGGCCAAGGTAACAAGAATCCATTAAATTTGATCCTTGACGCCAATGGGACGATGGGTTCCAGAGGGGTTGGGTGGGGAATGTAAAGCAAAATGAGGACATGGTGGCTAAATAAAAGCTCACTATATGGCACCTATATATGGCATGGAACATGGACACCAATGGGATGCTGGGTTGAAGGGATATAGGGTGGGGAGGTTCGGTTCGGTTAGGCTAGTTTAGGATATGTTCTGGACTATTCTGGCCTGTGTGTTTCCTAAATGTACCTTAACTTGATAACAAACTATTTTGATTGTTTTATTATTGTTACCTTGGTCCCGTAATTTTTTATGGTTCTTGATAAGCAGAAATATTGTACTTACGCAACAACGCAGAAACGGCGCTTGGGAGTCGAGGCGGTGCGATGCGGTGTGTGCAGCGCTCGGGAGCTCGCTATCATATTTATTAACACTGGAGGGAAGGAGCATGATTCTACCTGTTTTGAGATTATTTACGATATTTTCCGCCTTAAACACGACGAATGGTTTACCTTGGTCCCGTACATTTGGTATAGTTCTTGGTAAGCAGAAATATTGTATTTATGCAACGGCAACGCAGGAACGGCGCTGGGGAGTCCAGGCGGTGCGGTGCGCGCGGCGGTCGGAGGCTCGCCATCGTAGTTATTGAATTTCGAAGGTAGGAGCATGATTCTACCTATGTTGGGATAATTTATGATATGTGCCGCCTTAAACACAACAAATGGTGTGCAATGATTTTTTTCTAACATAAGGCATTAATCTTTTCTGCTGGGTGCCTATATAACAGGAATTCTGAACCTTGTGCTTCTGTGTACTAAATTCAGAGCAGGCCAAATTGTGTGGAATTTTCAAATTGTGGTGAAAAACGGTTTTTAGTGTTTTTACTGGACATCACCATGGCAGCAGGTCAGGGTGTACTTTCCTACCTAACGTCAGAACAAAATCATTGGACACCATTTGTTGTTTCTAAGGCAGGACACATCGTAAATAATGATGAAACAGGTAGATTATTGCCTTCAATTTTTTTTTATAATTACGATGGCGAGCTCCCGAGCGCCGCCGCCGAGCATGTATTTTTTGTAGCCTGATTTACAGACAGCCAGCACATTCAAGAGTCACCAGTGGCATTCTCTCATGTCATTGGAGGGTGTTTAACAAAATTCTGAACCCTGCAAATAGTTTTTTTGTAACAGTGTACCTGGAGGTACATTTTTTTGCCAAGGCCTGGCAGGTCATATATACTGATAGACGAACAACTTATACATTGTTGTCAAGATAACAAAGGATTTATTGACTTACCTGTCCCTGGAAGAGTATAAAGTAGGATTACTTAATCAATCAGGCCATGACAGGGTGATGCCTGAATGAATGAAACAGAATATACCTGCCACAGAATGGACTAAATCAAGTCATGAACAGAACAGATTATCTTATGAAGGACAAGTTTGATAGGGCAACATGCGAGGTCTGCATGAAGTTCAGACTGAACAAAATGTGGCTGCTCTGAATATGTGTAATAAAGCAGCAGTATCAAGTGGAATCAGAGCAATAATTTTGTTATGTGTTTGCCATTAGATTGCTCAGAATTTGGCAGATAGCTGCAACTAATTTCAGTGCATTTACAACCAATGCTTTCAGTAATAATGGATATTGTAAACAGGATCCCGAGGGAAGATGTCTAAAAAACTTTACACCAGATCATTTTAGAATTCCTCATCATTTAGCCTGGCCTGTGCTCAGTGTGCACAAGTGCAAGGGCCTATGTACTGATATCGCACAGGCACCCAACATAGTGGATATATGTTAAGTGTACCAGCCTGAATAGTCGGACAAACTCAGGACCTCTCTCAGGAACTGTGCCAGGGTCAGGATCTGAAGAGCAAGAACATTATCAGTGTTGTAAAGGTCAGAGATGTTAAGTGAGGCAGATTTCAATGTACATTAAACAGAGGACTAGTTAATATACCAATTAATAGGTTGTACAAAAGACATGATTAAACCTTCATCAGCATCACACATATCTAACTTCCAGACACAGTTGTATGCTGCTGGTCCTAAAGGTATGTCAACATTGCACGACAGGCGGTAAAGTTGTGTCTGAAAATGTCAGTTTTGCCTCATAGTTCCAGTCTCACAATATGTGCACCTGTCTTCAGCTGTCCAGCTTCTGGCTGATGCTTATTGTTTCCATCCCTTTTAGTGTCATCAGAATGACCTTGTTGTCCTGCCAAACAGCATCATAATGATCCAAATAGCAGATAGAAGTGGTTCTCAAGTTGCAGTGTGGCTGTCAACATGGCACTGTGTAACTAAATGCTGTTCTGACCTGCCAATGCCTGCCAGTGGCCATGTTTAAGCCCTATGGCCAATGTAGAATGCCTTGTTCACTAGAGCATAGAGGGCTTGTGAGAGTATGTTGCCCATCCCAGCTGGTGTGAAAATGTAAGACCATGTTTCGACACTCTACAGGATCCTGTCCTTTCTGGGCTTATCGGGTTAAGAATGTTGTCTCACATTAATGTGACAGCTTTAATTATTTTGGAATGTGTAGCATGGAGCAGCATGGCGAGGTAAGCACAATTAAATTAACTTCAGCTGTGTAATTCCAGTTATTGTTGTGTTATGCTATTGCTTGCTTGCTCTCAAAAAGCTTCAGCAGAACATTTTGGGAGTTTGTTCAAGTTTTGGTGGCCCAGCAATGCAGTGACATAAAAGCAACACTGACTGAGGAGAAAACAAATAGTTGAATTTGCAGAAATGAGTATTTGTATGAGGTCTGTCAACACAGTTGAAAGCAAACTGAAGTCTGCTTGCTTTAAAAAAAATGTACCATATCTACTCTGCTCATAGTATATTAAAAGGTCAGACCAGCTGTTTGTATGTAGTTTTATACTATCTGTGAATCAGTAATGGGCCATGGTGCTGTTGGTCCTTTAGTTACACTGGTATTTAACAAGGAAGTCAGCTAAGATGCATTTTTGTTTTAAAGCTGTTCTTTAACACAACATTCTTCGCCTTTAACTAATAGATGGTTGATGATAAGATGGTGCTCTCTCATGACTACAGATCATGTTATTTCCTGCCATGCTGTGCTGATAATCACCCAAACCAGAATTCATCCAAATTCAACAATTCTCATTGCACAAAGTTATCAAGCAACCCAGACCAAAGTCAAAACAAAAAGCAAAAAAAAGTTGATTTCTATTCATTGTGGTTTATGAGCTGGGTGCACATGCCACATTAGTTAAGGTTGACCCAGTCACCTTGCTTGAAATGCTGATTTTCATGGCACAGAGCATACCCATTTTTATGTGGTGGCTTTTAATATATCTGTGCTTTGGTATTTATTAAATCTAAACATACCAAAGCCCAAAATCATTGGAAAGATAGCAACCTTGTTTCATCACTCTTTTTGTAGGGGTTGGCCTGATGTATGGGTTGACCTGAAGTTCTCTTTTTTAATGGCTGCCTCAGCACAGGATTTATTATTATTTGGGGCAGTATTTCCAGTATTTGTTCCACTTTCCCCTAAGGATAGATCAAGTTATGGTTTCATTACTTCTGAAAACAAAAGGTGCCTTACCATGTATGCATCTGACTATTTGGTTTACCATGTAAACCTTAGTAGACTAAATCATTGTTGGAAAACTTGACATGTCCTGGCATACTGTGTGCCAGGAGATTTTTTCCAGGATTGTGACTAGGTAAAATGAAAGATTTTGTATTCTATCATGATGCAGCAAGAACAGATTTTGGAAAAGCTCATTTTACCTCTTTGTGTCAGGACAAAATAAAACCAGGAGGTGCAACAGCTTGAGACTTGCTGCTTCCATCATGAGCCATGTATTGATATCTGCAAGAGCACAAATCTTGTACCCACCAGCCTAAGGTGCCCCATAGCAAGCAGCCTGTGTCGCCATCTAGGTATATGATAAATCATTTATGGAAATGTGATAAATAAAGTGTGTGAATGTGATGTGAAATGAAAAATAAAGTGTGAAAATGCCTTTGAAGAATACTGGGAAGTGATATATAAATACCAGAATTGCTCCAGTCTGTAGATAAGCAAAGCTCTCACTTCCTATGCCCTACACAGACCAACTCAAACTTGAACATGACTTAACCTACGATTGACAACAAACCACATTAATTCCCAATGATGCAACAAACATTCATAGAAAACCACACGCCCAATCTCGTACCACAGACGGCTGCCTGCCCAAGTGCCACCACTGTGTCATGGCAATGCAAAAAACAGAATCACTCGCAATTCAGCGTCGGAAACGTCTCAACTATTCAGTGGGTTGCGCCCGCCTCCCAGCTCAGCCTGGAGGTTGAACATAGCAAAACTCTCAAATTGGTTTTAGTGATTTGCCTCCTAGTGACTGATTTGTCAAGAGCATAAATATTCTGCTCGCGCTCATGCCTTGAACATATTTGTAAACGTTTCGAGGGAGGCTGTATAGAGATGGGCATCACAATTATGAAGAAGGAGTTATTTGTACTCATCCAGAACGGCCACGTGGCTGGATTTTTGGCCACTTCCTGGTATCCTGAGTACAAAAATGTTACGGCAGCTGTGGATTTAAACCAAGTTAAATTTGTCACTGAAGGGTGTGAAATTAAAGCTGTTAATTTAGGCTTTACAAAAATACCCCTTTAAGTCCAAAAACGTTGCTATAAATAGTCAAAAAACCGTTCGGAGAGAGCCATCTCACTCCGGCAAAAACACCAGGACACCAGAGTAACACGAACCCATAACTTTGTCCCGGCAAATTAAGGAGAGAGGTTTATTGGGACAAAGAGATCAATTAATTGCAACATAAATTATCATATTTCACAATGATGTCGCTTAAAGCGCATCAAAATCCATTAATGCCCTGCAGTATCCGCCGGAGTCAGCGGAGTGACTGACTCCGATCCCTTTTGGCTGGCCTGCACGGGTCTGCCAGGCATTGTACTTGCGCTGACTCGGTAAATCGGTTAAGAGTGCTGCCTGTCTCTGTTGTTTGGGTGGGACGTGCAGGGCCTCGTCTGTTGACCGGGAGTGGGAAGGTGGAGGGCATGAATGTTTAGCTGTTTTTAAAACCAGTTAGCTGGTGGAGCGTGGGTAGCGTGACTGTGGTGGAGCGCGAGTAGCGTGGTCGTGGTGGAGCATGAGTAGGTGGCCGTCTGTGGCATGTTCATTTGCATTTTTTGTGTACCATTTTTGTCTGGCTATGCGTGTTGTACCCACCCTCTATTCGGGAGGGTGTATAAGCCCCGTGTGTAGCCACCCTCCATTTTGGAGAGTGTATAAGCCCGATGCGTAATATCCCTCCGTTTTTGAGGGAGAGCCTTTGAGGGAGAGCCACACAGAGCCTTTCATAAATTGCAAACCAATGTACATGCACGTGTGTTTCATAGTACAGAATATGATACGGTGTTGTCTCAGTGTGCCATGTTTGATACTGATATTTCTTTTCATTTAAAGTGCTTTTACATGAAGTGCTGCACATAAAAATTGGTGCTTTTGTTGAGTGCCACCCATTGTAGTATTGTCTCTCAAAGGTAACCTAAATACAGCTGTAATTACCCGCGGCACTTGAATAATTTTGTACTTCACTATATAATATTTGTACTCTGCTACCAGGAATTTTAGTTTTGGAATTTCCGACACTGGACTAAATTGTCTGTTGTCGTGAGCAGGACCTCATGTGAGTGACAAATTTGCCCACAGAGATGTTCTCATTGAGTTATCATGCTCTTGATTCAGCCAACCTTTGTTTTTGGGCAGCACGATTCGAATGACAGAAGTGAACTCGCGATGTCTCACTTAGGCCTGAACACCCCACATAGTGGAAGCACTGCCTCCAGTTTTAGCTACTATAGCAGATATTTACAGTTCATTGTGTGTGGCAGCATTACCTTTTTAGGGCGTGGAGTGAGGAGGGAGCGTGACTAGGGTGTGGGTTGAATTAATGGGCCCATTGCTCGGAAAGGGGGGGGGGATTTTAATTTATTTGTCGCAGTTTGTCTAGCTTACGACTGCAGCTTCCCATTCATGTGTATGTGCTCACAGTCTGCAACCAGGACAGTAGGATGTTAGGGTGGTGTTTTTGTTTGAAACACGCCATTGACTTTAAATGTGTGGAGGAAACACTAAAAAAGAGCGTGACATGGCGTGTAAGCATGCATCTTCGTTGACGCACAGCAGCGTCATGGCCAGCTCATGCCGACAGTATTGAACGATTTGGACATGACGAATGTACTGTTTGGTGCGGTGTTGTTTCATGTATTGATAGCCGAGCATTTAGGTTAGTTAACAATGAAAATCGAATTATATGAAGGAGGCACTTCCGCCGTCATCGTGAACTGTTCGTGTTCTTGAATGAACTGTGTGTAGGTGTAACTGAGAGAATTAACCTATTTTAAATGAACTCGGAAGGACGGCGCGGCAGCGCCACGGTCTTGGTTGGCAACGTCGCTTGCCAGGCGTAGTCATTGAGAACGTGTTCGGTTTATTTGCCCTGGTTTATCTTGTATTATCCAAGTTCTATATCTACGGTTGACCGAATGTTATTCTTTTCTGACCCTAAAAGTTAGTGATACGGGGCCTGAAAAGGTAGCGAAAATAAGGGGCTGGACCCATTGTAGTTAAGCAACCCCGGGTGTTTCCATCGTTCTTCAGCTGAAGGCGGTTATAATGCAGCCTCTCTGGACTTTAAACGGAATATTGCTTAGTGATATTGTGCCGTCTTGCAGAATGAGCAGTGCGTCTTGGATTATTTATGACTTATGAGATTCACTCCTTTTGTTGTTATGCCGGACGCTGAGGTGAAACTGCCCGTCCGTTTGATCGGGACTGATATGGCCGTCGGTCGTCTGAACATATGCTGGAAAAGTCGCGCTAACCTTCAGCTGATAAGGAGGCCGTCACCTGCAGCGTGGAATGGGAGCGTGCGGAATTCCTCCCGACTGGACTGAGCGCGTGGCCGCGCGCGGTGGTGCGTGGATGCGCTGCGGTGCTCGGTGCATGGTGCGCCGAGTGCTGCCCGCTGCCGGGCTTAGGCGGGCCGTGCGGCACGTTGAAGGGCCAGCCGGCGCGTATCTGCCTGGAGCGTGACGCCCGACCTCCCGCCGCCGCCGCCGGAGCCGGAGCCGGAGCGCCTTTTCGCTAGCGCGTGGGAGTGGCGCGCGCCGTGGGGCCATATTCTCCCGCCGCTGCGGTGCTCGGCTGACGCCTGGGAGCATTTCTCCTGCGGGCGGCCCGTGTTGGCGGCCTCTCGGCACCGGCCGGGAGCTGGCGCCTTCTCCTGGGCTCGGAATCCGCAACTCTGCCTGCGGCTGCCCCGGCGAATTGTTCCGGGGCGCGGTTTTGCTTTGAGAGAGTGCCCGGGGCCAGAGCCGATGCCGAAGACAATAGGGTTGCTTTCGGACAGACCAATCCATTTCTGAGATAGGAAACGGCAGCGGAGTTATATCCACGCTGGGAAGTCTTTGATTTCGGCGACGCATTGGTCTTTGCCATGGGTGTGGCCGCACAACTCTGATGATGGCATGTTTTATACTATCAGGGTTGTCTATATATAATAGATAATGAATGCTTTCTATTATCAACTCGGCCACTGCCCTGATAAGGTAATGTTTTCCAGTTCTGCGACGCTGACGTCCCAGCATTAGTGGGTGGTAGCTACTCGCGCGCTGTCAGAGGCGTTAGTTGATCAGCTATCCCGTGTATCGCGCTGAAGCCCGCGTCGCCTCGGCACGGGACGATCAGGCGTAGCCGTTTGGACGGCGCCGTAGTGCTGACGTTCGCGGTGCAGCCTTGAGCGGCCGTGGCGCCGCCACCCGTGGCCTGCCCCGGCGCTGCAGCTGGCAGGAGTCCCCCGGACGTCCGTTGAGAGGCGCTGGGCGGCGCCAGCGGCGCTGCCTCGCGCCGCTCCGAAGCCGGGCCGCCGGCCAGCCGGCCGTATAGCTCTGCAACAGGTGCCACGGATGGATGACCGGCCCGGCATCGCGTCGGGCGCGTGACGGATCGGTCGAGCGTCCCTCTCCCCTCCCCGCCACTCGGCCAGCCAGAGAGTAGCGGTAGTCCGCTGCGCCGCCGCAACCGGCCGGATTCAGCTCCTGGTGGTGTCCGCTCTCTCGCTGTCTGGCTCTCCTGTGCTGCTTTCCCGCTCCTGGCATTCGCTGTTGCAATATGTGGCCTTCTCGTCTCTGCGACCTTTCTCAGTCTCCTTCCCTCTCTTCTCGGCGACCTTCCTCAGTTTCCGTCCTTTTACGCCAAGCGTACGTTTTTGCCTCGGCCATTGCTGCCCTCCCGCCGGCCGGGCGCAGCTACGTGTGCCGCTGCAGCCGCCGCTCGTGACAGCTGCGCTGCGTCACTCGCTTCCGTCGCCCCGCCCCGGCGCGGCGGATCTCGCGCGTACGTCACATCGTGGGCGGGGTACTTATCGGGCGCCGGACAGACAGGGTGGTGGGGGCAGGCGCCCTGCACAGACGGACGGACAGGCGGCAGCTGCGCCGACAACCCGGCCACGGGAGCCGCTCCGTGCGCAGGCGGTGGCGACGGCAACGGCGACGGCGACGCCAGCAGTGGCGGTGGCGGCGGTCCGAACAGAGCGGCGTACGGGCGGCAGCGGCGCCGGCAGGCCGGTCTCAGGCGCCGCTTGGGGCGCCGGCGGCGGCGGTGTCGCCTTTGTTCGCCTCGCCATTGTGTAACGTCGTTGCCAAGTGAGGCAGCGTGCTCATGAGAGCCTCGCTGGGCTCACACGCCGGACTTGCGTTGTCGGGAGGATGGCAGTTGGCGGGAGCACACTGGTCCGCCAGCGCACGCGGCCAGATCGGAGTTTCAGTATGTAGCCGTGTCGCCTGCTCTGGGTATTCAAATTGTGGCCAGGGACAGGGGCCTAGCCCCGGCACTAATTGCTCTCGATTTAGGGGCCCTGACCGCGGGGGAGGGCTCCCGAGCTGGGGCTCAGGGGGGCCCCCGAGCTGATATATATAGAACCTATGCAGGCATATGGAAACATCAGCCACTGAACACACGTCCCTGCTATTGCTTTGCCAATGGCCTTCCTGTTAATGGCTTTGTTCCCATTATGCTAAGTTCCCACCTTGCCAGGGCTAAGGAGGGAACTTAAAATGAAGGCGCATGTGACGCACGCTAGGTTATTAATATAGCTCATCTAAATTCGCGACGGAGCAATTCTGCCTCGTATTGGTATTATGTAATGTACCTTTACTACGAATAATGTTATCGCGGTTTATATGATAAGCGTGGTTGTGCGACTATGCGCGTCCCGTTTTTTTGTGTGTCTGTGTTGGTGTAATGGTAGCGGAATGTAGTGCTTTGACAGCTCATACGCGAGGCCAAGCATGGGTAGTGGCATGCAGTGCCGTAACTGTTTATACGCGATGCCAAGCATGGGTGGCGGAATATACTGCCGTAACAGCCCATATACAAGGCTAAGCATGGGTAGCGGAAGGTAGTACTTCAACAGTCGATACGCGATGCTGAATATGGTTGGCAGAATGCAGTGCAGTAACAGCCTATACGCGAGGCTAAGCACCAGTATCTGAAATTAGGTTTGGGGTCTTGGGAGAGAGAACAGAAATATTAAAACCATGACTTGTAGTGAGAACAAAATAATCCAAGTGAACTTCCACTGCATGCACAGCTGGCACTAAAGGATTTTCTTTGGCAGCAGATGACAGTAAACACCGTGCTCTAGCAAGTCTCAGTGATTGCCATATAAATTGGCTGCTTGCAATTCTTAAATTTTCTAGCTTGCTAGGTAAGTGCTTCCTTCCTAAGTCTAGGCTTGCACCTGCTGTATTTTTTAAGCTATGAAGCTGATGGAAAGTTGTTGATGTTGATAATTATATTGTAAAGGTGTCGGTCCCAATGAGGGCTGGTAGGAGCAGATCCTTAGCATGTTGTGCACCTGTTGCCCCGTTCTCCGGAGCACATAATGCCAAGTTTATGATTGAAATGTCATGCAAGCCACAATATAAATAGGAGCACATGGGTCATGCTAGTTACTACATCTGCATTCTAGCCAAGGTGCAATCTTTCTCACCAGAGGGAAGATTCTGGAGCATTGTGATAACCGCCTAGGCTTTTACTGACCTAGAGGTACTTAATTTGGGAACAAGTGTGTGGTTCCCTATTTAGTAGGATGGAATGCTAGCCCCTCCCCAATTTTGATTAAAAGTTGGTCAAAGTCAGGGAGAACATAGTTTGCACCATTCCTTGTGATAAAAGGTTTCTCTGCTCACCCGCTCCACCAAGTTCTGTACAAAGCTACACCACCTGGGACGTCCGGCTGCTGCGTGATCGGGGCTCGGAGGCCAACGCAGCAGGGGCGGAGGAACTATTTCCTTCTCACAGAGCAATCCAGTCGCATAAAGCATCACTACATCTACTCACCGGCGTTGAGTCTGACACAATACTTTTCTCAGTGTATGACACTGAGCTAAATTTATATATTGCCTGTATCTACACCAACCAGTTGCGCTATCACCACTCCTCGCGCGGCTCCTCCAAAACAAGCTCGGTATGCTAAATAAATGGCGCACACGCACCAGCAGTCTTCAGTGACAGGGCCGCTGTAGGTTATTTGTCGCTTTTGCTATTGTTTTTTAAGATCTTATTGTTTCCCTGAGATATTGGTTGGCAAGACCCGGCTAAAATAAAAGGTGTATCTCAAAAGGCATAAGTAATCATATAAATGCGCCAGTAAAAGTTATGCTCAACGGAGAGCACGAAACCTGCTTTAGCTTTAAACTCAGATCACGATTCTGTGGCGACGCTCTGTAGATCGATAGAACAAATTCAATGTTTGTGTTCAATGCCCTTTTATACATTTTCATCCCGTGTTCAGATCGGATTTCTTGGTGGAGAATATGCCTTCTCTCCAATGCTAAATCCTCCCCAAGAGCCGGAAACTCGCGGAGCCGTGGTTTTCCGCTTGCCCAAGCGAGTGTTTTGGACGGTGTTTGACGTCACCATTATACGTTCTATACAATACCCATTTTTGATAGTTTCAAATGCAATGTTAATAAAAGTGTTAGTTAAAAAGAATACAAAATAATTTAAGTATCAATATATGATTATTCACCCTATGTTTAGAGGTACATGTGAGTGTGACATACACTTTCGTATCAAATTTTCTTGTGTTACAATGAGTTCTACGTGCAACCCAGAAACGTTGAATCGTGCCGTGTACGAGATATTCTCTGCGATTCTCCCTGGTCCGTCAAGAGACGCTGTTGTTTTGGGTGCGGGCTCGGGCCCGGTGTGTGAGCGCGTCGGTGTCGTTGTTGGACGGTAGGTGGGTTAAACATGCACTGGTGAGCAGCAGCAGACCTGGGCACTGAATGTGTTGCAAGGAAAGATTATGTGTGATATGGTAGAGAGATTCGGCTGTAACCCGCAAGTAGTATCCGTCGTTCAGTCGTGAGTGTGGCGCGTGATGCTGTCGAAGTTGCTGGAACAGCTTGCCTCCATCGCTCACAGATAATTTTTTAAAACATTGTTTCCAGCGTGTATTTGTGGAGAACAGAATGTCTTGGGGCTAAAAACGCCAAGAAACACCCAAATTTCAGAAACTGGTAATCATGGTTCACGGAGGGCGTACGTAAATGGCCAAAAACGGCTCACTTCACTCTGTGATTTGAGAAGGAGCCAGTTTCATCACCGGTGGGAGCGTTCTTATTTTGGTCCCAGCGCCGAAATGGGCGGAAATAGCGTATCAAGCGTCTGAGAAGTATCTAATGAAATAGTTTGAAGGAACGATGCCAACTATGGGCAGACAGTTAAATTTTCATTTGGTTTCAGCATCATAGCAAACCATCGCCACTCAGCTCTAGAATTCCTGGCGCAGAGTTGTATAGGTATGTACACGATATACTATCATGGAACTCCGTGTTGCTCTGAGAAAAGCAAAGAGCGTTTTCTCTGGTCCCAGGAGAACCGGTAATAACATATCACACGGACTGAAAATATAATCCGATCCAGGTCATTATCGTCTCGGTCTCGGTCTCGTTGCCCCCAGCCCCGCGTAAGCTGTTCGAGAGAATGGTGAATGCTCGTCTCATGCGGTGCCTTGAATCCCACGGGTATCTCCCGAATGGTCATTGTGGGTTTTGAAAGAAACGATGAACTGTCGGCCATCGGTGGATCGTTAGTTACCGCCATTCAACGCGTCTTCAACCAGGACGTCATACGGCGGCGGGATTTTTGACACTGGAAGGGCTTACGACGCCGCGTGGCGCCATGGCGTTCTTGCCAAGGTGCACACAGCGAAGGTGTGGACGTTGCAATCACCTGGTTCTCGTCATTATGTTTTTTACAGCAAGGGTTTTTTGCGTTCGTGTGTGTGTGGCACGCTGTCGGACCGTCGCGAGCTGCTGAATGCCATTCTTCGAGGGAGCGTGCGTATCTTAAATATTTGCACAAGTGATTAATGATATAGCGTGTGGCACGCACCATTAGTCGTCCAAATTGGATGAGCTTGCTATCTTTCGTGCAACATCGACGATGGAATCCGCAGAGAGCAAGCTTCAGTCATGCCCCAATCAAAGACATAAACATGCATTTGGGTCATTGAGGGTGAACTCGCGGATGTTACCGCCCATCGTCAGAACTGAAGGCGAAGCGTCACGAGACGTCGAAGGTAAGCACACGCACATGCACGCTGGCGCGCATGCGACGGTGCGTGCACCACTGTGGGAGGTACAGTGGCGAAGAGTCAGTTTGCAATGTGCGCGAAGGGACTCCAGCAGTCGGGGCGCCATGAGGCAACAATAGCTAATTAGATCTGTTACAAGGGCGTGACGGCTTATGCGGTACGACTGGGAGCGTAATGACGGAGTCTTCAGCGCATCGGGCTTCCAAGTGGAGCAGGAGGGAGAGGGGGGGGGGGGGGGGCGAATCTTGATTGGCCCCTGAGCGGTAATATGGCCCATGCGGTCGCTGGTGCTTTGCGCAAGGGGCATGACGACGCGGGTCACGCTCGCCTAAATAAAAGAAAGAACGTAGTACGGCTGACTGAGTGAGCCTGAAGAATGGTTTTAGATTTTCTGAAGCTGGTAAGTGTATTTATTGGGAACATCATGTATATATGTATATATATATATATATATATATATATATATATATATATGTAGCTAAGACAGTAGTAATAGCCTTATTCCTCGGAGAAAAACCAGGAAAATGGAGATACAGGTGCGTTGATATTACGGCAGCATAGCTTTGTCGGAACGAAAAGCGGAAGTGTTTCTGCTATTTGTCTGCTATTCTTTTCGATAAAGGCATTTCCACATCCACATCGTGCCATACGAACAACGCTCCCAATGCCATACGAACAGCACTTCCACACCGTGGAAGTGTAGTGCGTATGGCATTGGGAGCGGATCTACGACATGGATGCACGCAGGTGACCGACATCTACGAAACAGATCTGGGCCACAATTCACTGTTCATGTGTGCGTATATCCAGTGCTTTTTTCCGTACTTCGTACATAACAAACTTATTGACAGAAGTATAAACCACCCTTTTTATCACACGTCTTACTTTAAAACTACGTCATAGAGGTTTCACAATGCTCGGATTCTCCTCACGTTGAGTACATTTGTCACGGTCATTGATCCGCTTTAATTCGAGGTTTGTGGTAAGGCGGCCGACGTCAGCACCGCCGATGTGTTTGCGTGCCCAGGACTCCCTGTGTGAGGCACATATCAGGCTCGATTACGCCGCCCGGAACGCTTCAGAGTCTAGCCCCTTGGCAACTTATAACTCCAAGCTATGACTTGGGACCTTACCAGCATGGAAGCAATGTGTTGTAGGCTCACGAAGGTGTAGAAGCAACGGAGCGCAACTGCAAAGCAGCGCACACGGTACGGCGGAAGTTTGAACGAAGTAGCCGGCATCGACCAGGTGGCACCACACCGCAGGAGTTCTTCAGCCATGCGATGGGACGGATTTCGCAGCATGAGAACTCGTTGCAAGCTTTGTAGGCGGAATTAAGCGCCCAGCCGGAACTGGCTGCGCATTGGCATGCAAAGATCACCCTCCAGGGCTGTGACTTAATCACCGTTGTTGGGGTGCCGGTAGTGTAGTGGTTAACACGTCTGCGTTAACCACTGCGCGTCTGGGAAACCAGAGGTACGGGGTTCGATTCCCCGCGGTGCCCGCCCTTCCTGCCAGGGTGAGAGGCAGGCGACGCCATATAGCCTCAGCAGCTGAGTGCTTCGTAAAGCCCCAATCACACACAATCACTGTTTGTTGGTTTTCTCTACATAGGCTTAAAGCATGCTGGCAGACGTTCAGCACAATCTTGTCACCCGGAAAGTGCATGCCTATTGCAACCGACTCAACTGTTACACTTGACCATTAGACCCAATTTCGATGTTAAGCTACCATTCCTTCCTGACACTGTCGATCTGGGAGAAATGAGAACGCTTGTGCAATGCGAACGCTTAAATCACCTCAAAGGGACTTCCAACAATGGAGGGATAATGGGTAATGAAAAGGCCGATGCTGTAGCGGAGGCTTTCGCGTGCGAGAAGCGGCCTGTGCCCATATATCTACTCTCACGGGATCACAAGACGGTGAGCTTCACGTACGTCCGTGACGCGGGGCAGTGTTTTTGACCGCCATCTTTACTCGTTCAGGGAAATCAAGCCGCCGGTTGGCAACTGGGAGCCGCTTCTAAGAAGTTGCGGTTCGTTGGCTGGGATTAGTTGATCATCCGCCACGCACTCGTGCTACTTGACGGGTCAGGGGATGCCACAGTGCGACAGGTTGATGGAACGGTTGTCTGTCGAGGATGTCCGCCCACGCCACCGGTACGAAACGGATAGGCGACGCGATGTCCCGTTACCGCCCGCCGTCTGATGGTCCAAGACCCATGCAGTGAAATCGTAAATATTTTCACCTTTTTAGTGCTTATTGTATTAGCGCCTATCTATGTTCGACCCACTTTGTAGGTGCATCGATCAAGGTGCGTAATTACAGATGGCGAACACACCTATAACGTGACACTACAGGAGAAGCGAATCGTTTTCAAGTGGGTATGAAATGGCGTCTCCGTTTTTTTTTTCTACGCCGTTACCCAAGAACAGGTAACCAGGAGTGCCCCTCCCTCAATCCCAGCGGCGCAGTAAACCGTGCGTTAACACCAGAAAACGTAAAATCAAGTCGCGGCACTCCCAGCTAGGAAGATGAAACAAACTTTAAAAAAAAACAGGCGAGGAGGTGGAGCAGACCCGAGGGAATTGTGTTATGTGAGAGGGAGGGAAAAATCATAGATGAAAAGGCTTAAAGTAGTCATTAGCCAAAATCATCTAATGACAGCCCGCTACAACCGCCCAATAATCTACAACCACTCAATTCCCGGTGTTAGTAAGGGTTATACAGTCACAAGTCGGAGGGGGCAATTACCTGGTCATTTTGTGCTGGGTTTTGGGCTGGATTTCCAGGGAGTCCACCTAGCTAAGCAGAGCTTGTTGCTGGGACGTCAACGGAGCTTGCTCCGTTGACGTCCTTTTAAAAATATAGATACAAGCAACTAACAAGCACTGGTGCTGATACCACCAAGTACCACAATATGATGATGTGTGAACATTTTCCAGTCTTCGGAACATGTCAAAACATTCCTTTCATGAGCCGTTGGCTGTCGTGCGGCTTGGGATGGGTGTGAATGTATGGACATCACCCCTTCTGCTCGGGATGGGCGTGAGTGTATGGACAGCGCCCCTGCTGCTCGGGATGAGTGTGAGTGTATGGACGGCACCCCTGCTGCTCGGAATGGGTGTGAGTGCATGGACAGTACCCGTGCTGCTTGCGATGGTTGTGAGTGCATGGACAGCACCCCTGCTGCTCGGGATGGCGGTGAGTGTATGGACAGCACTCCTGCTGCTCGCGTGGTATGTATAGCGTCGATGAAACGGACAGGCGTTTCCCATTCGGATTTGCGTTGCAGCATGAGCTTGTTTATCATCGAACCATCGCTGGTCATGCGGCGTCTCAGCCCTAGCGTTCGTGACGCCTGTCGTCGTGACCGTATCCTAAATTCTTTCACAAATTTTAGTGATATCGATATGTCCGCCACTGATCGAGCAGTCAGGGCAGAACACTTTGTACGAATCGCCAGTCGCCAAACCATAACACCTCAAAATGCGCTAGGCAATGGGGAGAAGATTATGCGGGCTGTCTCATTTACTGAATGCGTGCTGTCAGTGCCTAAATAATTGCGATTCCTCGCTCGGTAATCCTGATCACCGGTCAATATACAGCAGGCTGTGTTGCCTGGCCAGAACAGTTCCATGATTCGAAAATCTATTCCGAGGGTTGGGACTGGGGGATTGGCGATCTCAAGTCAGGGGATGCTGATGGGGCCAGTTTATTTTGCAGGTGACACCTACGTGTCCTTGACGTGAGCCGAATTCGGTGTAAGGCGATGCAAATCAGCTATTTCTACCTCGCCGAATGTTTCGCGTTCCAGTTTTGCGCTGCTGAATGCCCGAGCGACGCTGCCGTTTCTCGAAGCAGCTGGGACCCCGGGGGCGTTGAAGATTCCATAGTTTCCAAAGCACAACTGGCTACTTTCCCACATACCAAAGCAGTACGCTTCGTTTTCCGTGCCGTGGAAGGAACCGTCCGTGCTTCACGGGCTGCGCCGTGCTGCTGCAGCAGGACAGTGTCGAGTGTCGGGTCACGCGCCCCAGCTGCCGCCCGCCGCCCGCCGCCCGGATGACAACGCTTCGTATCACGTAGCGCGCGACACAGCACGGCCCGCGCCGTCCCGCCCCGGCGGCCACGCACCCGCCACGGCACGGGTAAAAATAGCGGGCGTGGCCGACGGCGGCACCGTCTCAGTTTCGGGGAAGTCTGCGGCAGGACGTTAGCCGCGGATGCTGCGGTCGCCGCTAGTGTCGGCCTGGCAAGTGCCGGCGCTGGCCGCAGCGTCGGCTCCCGGGCGGCTACCCCGCAGCGTAGGCTCTGCAGTTTCCGGCTGCATGCCGGCGCCACCATCCATGTATTTCGGCCGTTTGCGGCCGCAGTGTCGCTGGTCTCTGCCACGCTGCAGCCGCCGCTACTGCGGCCTGGCGGCGGAGCCCGTGAAGCACGGACGGTTCCTTCCACGGCGCGGAAAACGAAGCGTACTGCTTTGGTATGTGGGAAAGTAGCCAGTTGTGCTTTGGAAACTGTGGAATCTTCAACGCCCCCGGGGTCCCAGCTGCTTCGAGAAACGGCAGCGTCGCTCGGGCACTCAGCAGCGCAAAACTGGAACGAGAAACATTCGGCGAGGTAGAAATAGCTGATTTGCATCGCCTTACACCGAATTCGGCTCACGTCAAGGACACGTAGTTGTCACCTGCAAAATAAACTGGCCCCATCAGCATCCCCTGACTTGAGATCGCCAATCCCCCAGTCCCAACCCTCGGAATGGTGGCGGCGGCTGGCGTGCACGCCGACCCCGACCCGGGCCACCGCTCAAAACGGCCTCAGCGGCTGCACACATTTTTCCCGCCCCGCCCGCGTCTTCATCTGGCGGGTCCCCTCGGTAGCCGCCGCGCGAGCTAACGGTCGACGCTCCAGCACGGGATGCGGGTTGACAGCCTGTCCGTGCAACCTGTCGCGGCTGACACCGCCGCCAGCCGCGACACGCGCACGGTCCTGTGTTCAGGGCGCCACTGTCGGCTGGGGTCCTCTTTTGACGGTTCGATCGACGTAAAGGTTTCTGTTGAGCCGTGTGTGCTGCTTTGCAGCTGGGCTCCCCAGTTTTTGCAGCTTTCTAAGCCGGGCTGGTAGCGTAAGGAAACCTATTAGAATCGGCGGCATGCGACGAATTTACCTCCAACATTTCATTCGAGTACCAGGTTTTAAGTCAAGATGGCGTTGATAACTGTCCTAAGCTTCATGTTCAAACATTTGGCAGTGTCGTCACTCGTTTCCTTTGTACAGGTTGTTTGATTTGACATGTCAGGTTTAAAAACTAATAGGCATAAGAGCATGTATTGAGTTGTTCAGTGCATTAGTTCAGTCCATTAGTCACGCAAATAAGGCAGTAGTATTAGCCTTACTCCTCGAAAAAAACAGGAGAATGGAGATATAGTTAGGCTGATATTTCGGCAACATGCCTTTCGCGAAACAGTAGCAGAGGTGAATATTATAAGTATTCACTCCTGCTATTGTTACGAGATAGGCATGCTGCCGATATATCAACCTAACTTTATCTCCATTCTCCTGTTTTTTTCGAGGAATAAGGCTAATACTACTGTCTTATCTGTGAGCATGTATTAACATGCTTTTCATGTTGCCGATCGTTCAACGTTTGATCACTTTCGTTTTTGTAGTGAGTGTTCATCATCGCAGCAAAGCGCCTCCGCGACGGCACCCTGAAGATCAACTTGTCAGAATTAACGACAGATTCAGTGCCAAATTCAGGGCTATAGAAATAGTGAGTTGGAACGCTCCGGTCCCTGGTACCGTAGAGCTTATGACTTTGGGAGCAGCCGCGAATTCGGACGTAATACTTGTGCTTTAATTGACCGGAGGAGGTCATGTGGTCACATAATTTAACCCCGGTTGTTATGGCAGTGAACTCCAGATTCTGAGTTGTAGTGTGTCCATGGGTTGGTTCTGGTCTGTGTTGCACCATGTTCTAGGATCCTGAGGCGGAAACATCATTTTTTATGGCCACGTCAACGCAGCAAGGCGAATTACCTTGATGTCAACAGTATCTGCACATGGTACAATGAGAATGGTAGGAGTATTCAGGAAACAAGGAAGCGGGAATGAACAGGAAAAGGAGGCAGATTTTATGCTTCCGATGTCAGTCAGCTTTTGCCGATACATGTTATAATGAAGCGCAGAGGCGAACGAACATAATTATTTGTAATATCGACGCCAACTGCATGGGCCCAGCACGGGCGCGTGGCTGTGCAATTGGCATCACCTGTAAACATGCCAACGCAATACCAAGCTCAAGCGTGTTCGCAAAGTTGTTTGTGCACGCAAAATGGAGTGAACTGCACTTGGTGCATTTTCTGTTCGGTGTGACCAGGGGGGGGGGGGGGGGGATCGGAAAGTAGTCGGGACTAGACCTGGCGATGACATGGTGACGTCATCATGGGATTGCCCCAGGGTATTTACGTGTTGAAGGGCATCGCAATGCGTGTTTTTTAATGGTCGTTTTCTCGAATGCTTCTAAACCGATCTCTTCCATAAAATAAGTCTGCAGACGTTGGCTAGTATGTCTCCTAGCCATACGCGTGGTTAAAACAGCTGTGGGCGGTCAAATATTCCGACGCCAGTCCGTATCACTGTGCCATGTTTGCATCCAATAAGGACGACTTTTACCACCGTTACAGACGATTATCACCCTTACTGTCACGGAACGTTTCTAACTGCAGATGCGGTAGATCGTAATCCAGATGCGGATTACTTCAAACCAGTGATGCTTATAAACGAGCGGTCAGCTCAATGGAAGGGAAATGCTTGAGTGTGCCACCACTGAGAAGGCGGCAACGGTTACATTCAGTGTTAACACGCGCCGGGCGGCCGGTTGGAAGCCCTTCGCTCGGCTGGGGAGGATCAATTTGACTTCACTGAGATCTCAAGAATTAAGAGAGCTAGAGACACCAAATTCGCAGGGTGTATTTGCCTGTACATGATCTCACTGAGGTCACAGCTTGAGGTTCTTAGGTTATGGCCTTTGGACCAAACACGGTCAAACAAGGCAAAATTCAGGCAGTATGTTCCTAAAAACAAGATGTTGACCCGGTTTATTCTAGGTCGGTGACCTATTCTGACCCTTAAGAAGTCTTTGGAAGGTGTATAAGGCGGTTCCTGTCATCAGTTAACTCGAAATGAGCACCAGAATCTGACCCATACAACGAGCCCTACAGTAATAAAGCAGGTTGATTTTGATTATTTATGTCGAGTCAATGTCCATAGGGACAACGTAACATTTTCAGAGAGATTGAAGATCAGCCCCAAGCAGTAATCTTCTCACCCCCAACCGCCATTGCAAATGTATAGGCCACTTCGATGTAGATGATCCTGGCGTTGTGAGGCCTTGCAAAATTGGTTTGATGTGCCAAACATGGTTAGTTGCACATATAAAGGCAAAACATTAAGTGTCAAACTTAAGACTTTTGAGTGATTTTTCGATATCTGTTAGTAGGTCGAGGTCGACTTCAGATCTCAGTGCGCGGAGCTGGGTGTCATCTTTCAAGGTAAAGAAATGAGAGGAAAATTTCAGTTCTAGCAGGCAAACAATGCCAACTGGCTCCACAGAACCTAACGGGATTTAGGGACAGGGTAATTCATCCATGTGTCATGGAGCACTAATAGTTACAGCTAGTGATTTTCCAACAGCATGAGGGGGACCTTTGCCTGTGCCCCAAATGACATGCCATGGACATATTTCTGTAATTGTACCAGTACTAGAAACATAAGAGCATCTTCATCATGTGTGTGCTGGGTCACACCTGACACCAGCAACTATAAAGACATCCCTAGCACTTATTGCCACTTGGCAGGGGTGCAGTTCCCTTTTCAGTCAGGGTCTCCAATCCCCTAAAATATCTGGCCTGAAAATATCAAACTCACCGGGTGTACTGACCTGTACATAATCTCACTTTGATCACAGCTTTTTAGGCTATGGCAGTACATAATCATTACATATTGACCTGTACATAACCATTGACCTGTTCATTGACCTGTACGTATTGACCTGTACATAATCTCACTTTGGTCACAGCTTTTTAAGCTTAGGCAGTTCTCAGGCTATGACCTTCTGGCCAAATAAGGTCAAACAAGGTCAAATTTCAGGTTGTTCTTCAAAGGGCCCCTGAAACCTAGATACCTGTTCCAAGCAAAAGGTCACATGTTCATCTAAGGTCAGGTATCTCGTTTGACCTTTTGAAGGTCATGGTGGTCAACATCGTGCAAGACCGCTTTGCGTTTTGAATTCGGATAAGCGACATAGAACACGCTAGGTGGCATGTTTCTTTAAAAAAATATTGACCCGTGTCATTCTAGGTCAGTGACCTATTCTGACCGTTAAGAAGTCTATGGAAGATGTATAACGCAGTTCTTGTCATCATAAAATTCGAAATGAGCACCAGATACAAGCACCCCATACAACAAGCCCTAGAGTAATAAAGCAGGTTGATTTTGACATTGGTCTGACCTTCATACCTGACCTCAGGTCAATGTAATTTGTCATTTGCCATTGGCCAACACTGATTGCCGTTTGGCAGGGGTGCATTTTCCTTCTCAGTCAGGGGCTCCAGTCCCCCAAAATATTTGGCTTGCAACCTGACTGAAAACAAAGTGAGCCAAATCTGGCAAGAAACAAGCCCGTTTGTTGGTGTCTTTTGCGTGATGGGTTATATCATTTGCCACTGCTCAGTTCGCTGGGGCTGCGTGGAGTGACTTTGAGTTGAGTGTGTATTGAGGGCCCCAACTGATTTGGCATCCCGGACCACTAACCACTGGTGCAGCGCTCATAATCATGTGTTCACATTATTATCATTGTTATAAGAAGCAGGGAATATCATGATTGATTGCATGCCAATGGATGTATTTTAAACACCAAGACATGGTAGATGACAACCTGAATACAACCAGTACATGGCTTGATGCTGGAAGTCCATGCGATGTTCCACCTGGTCAAAATTTTATTATTGGCATGAAATTGCATTTACACATTAGCATTACAATGTTTATAAATAGACACAACTGGATGGACGCAGATGGACCTTCCATAACAAATTTGAATGTAACAGTGGTGCAAAGTCTAAAATTTGGAGGTTTCGCTTGTTTGTAGGATCTTTTAGGACACAATTAAGGGAACATTATTACACACACGTCCGGATAGTGTCATTCAAGTTCTTCTTACGAAAACGTGCACAGGGATTGCCTAGATATGATCGGCGTAAAATGCCTGTGCTGCCCTACATGCTGCCAGCAGAACCATTGCAGATTTGTTATATCGCCGGAGCACCGTAGTTGTGATATTACCAGATTTAGTCAAAGGTTTAGGCTATCAAGGATGCAAGTCTAAATATTTTCTATAACAGATTATAATGCTTCGCCAGATATTATGTGCCTACCAATTTTTATTTGAATGACAGTATTGCAACAATTATGTATAAAAAGCAGCAAATAAACTCGCTGTGCCGGTACCAATTTCCAATCTAGTATATTCTGGTATCATCCTGCCGGCCAACCTATTGTTATAGGGCCTTGGGTGTGACCTTAAAATTCAACCAAGTTAAGAGCATTTGGTATTTGAAAAATAGTCATAACGCATGTGAGTCAGATAAAGCACGACCTCCCCCTTACCTGGTATTTATCGTTTGCCAACGGTATACCGATTTCGTTGTTAAAGTTTCGAAAAGCGCTTACCCATGTCAGACAACTGTCAGATTGCGCAAGAAAAACTGCGTAAGTTGTAATATCTGAAATGCTAGTAATTTGTTGCGTTGTACTTATTTTGGGAGGAATCATCACCCACGAGCAGGGCATATTAGATATGATATATCTGCTTTGCGTCCTGATAAACATGGTGACCTAGTATGACAAGGCCCACTGGGCCATTCTACGCCATACTTATATGTGAAATAGCTGACCCTGGTTCGTAGTCTTGATTATTGTCTCTTCTCGTTCAACTTGAATGTGGAGTGTCACGTCCGGCGTTGTCATGAAAGGGATTGTTTCACATTTCTATGGCGTTTTGAACTGAAATAGCCATCTTGAGGACCTTTTGATGCAGTTCGCGATCATGTTCTTTTTGAGACCCAAAACGATGTGGTTCCTGAGTTACACACCCGCAAAAGTGCGAAAAGGTTTATTGGAGCCTATTTCAAAGTTGCCTCGGCATTAAGGACGTCATAGAAACGTCATGCGATCGCGACCATACTACAGGCTGTTTTCTGCTTATGGTCATAACAGCATGGCCGCTGATACATTCGCAAAAGCGATGATGCCGCACGTATGATACAGTGCGCGGAAGATGATTGCTTGTTAGCAAGATTTCGCTGCTGAACGCGTGTCGCGAACGCAAGCGTGAACACTTTTGGGTTGTGCGGCACTCGTGAACGGAGCATTGTTCCTTGTGACTTGGTCACAGGTCCATTGTTTAAGAAAGAACGCCCCTGTCCGCAAAAAGTACGGCACCCAAAAAACGGACGCTCCCAAAAGTCATAAAAAAGAAGATGCGACAGCAAATCTGGCTTTTTTCCCCTGCTGGCTTTTTTTTCTTCTACTGACGTATCTCGTACATACAGCGCGTTTGGCGCCTTGTGTACCGGAACACAAAACCTTACACGGGCTTATGGGTTAGCAAGGCATTATGAAATTAGGGAAACCTAACAGTAATTTTAGATATATATATATATATATATATATATATATATATATATATACATATACTTCACTGAATATTTCACGCATTTTGTACAACAGTTAACACTTGACACATATTGCACGACAAATTTGGACCTTGAACAATAAAATTGTGTCCTCTAAGTACAACCCCTTGAGCTGCGTTACCATGAACCCCCGTTGGGACTTTGGAAGGGAGCTCACGGTGAAATGCGGTGTTGTGGTCGGACACCTGTGCGGAAATTGCGAGAAAACCTGCAATTTGATAGTCCCGCGAGCTGTCAACACCAGCGAGAATGCCGTTGCATCACAATTGTTATATCAGGGTTAACTATTAATTGCATAAATAATCCTAAGCAAAAAAAACGTCATTGGTAGCCCAACCTGGAGATTTTTCCCATAGCAAAAGCAATGCTTTGGCAATCAGTTCATAGCAACGTTAAAAATTATTAATTTTGGCATGACACCGCATTTTTAGTTACAAACAATAAGGAAAGAAACTACTGTACACATCACATGATATCAATATCAGGACTACAGCACTGCAGGCAACGATGGGCCGACAATAAAGTATTGGCAAAATCATCAACGGCATAGCAGCAACAGCGGCAGTACAGCACACCGTGCTTGAATATGAATAATCTGCCATAAAGCTGCCGATCGCTACGTTGCATAGGTCAAACAGTCCCCCAAAGGTTTCTTACGGCCAGCACCACAACAAAAAATCCATAAACAGACCACCCACTGTTCCGCCATCTGACGCAGCCCCGCGACGAGAATGACCGGTTGGCGTCAGCTTTCGTGTGTTTTGAGATATTCTTTAGGTCTGGCTGCCAGATGCTGCCAGGTATTGCTGTCGTCACAAAAACATTCCATAACGCCATCAAACAATGGCGTAATGGGGCGCATTTTTACCAAATTTGAAATTTTGCTACTTAGTGTCGTTTTTCAAGCTTGAAAGGGTACCAATAGTTACAAGTAAGCTTTTCCCATCATATCTGATGCCTACCTCAATATCTTCAAATGTGGAACATTCCCTTTATGTTTATATTAGGCTTCGTCCTTACAGATCCGTTACGAGCAAACACGTACCTGGCTTTCAATGTTGGCTTCTGGTTTTAACTTACCGTCATCAAAACGATACACGAGACCCGTGGTTTTGGCTGGCTCTTCCGTAAGCACCAGTCCCGTCTCTGCTTCAGGGATCCCATAGGTTATTTCGCAAACACCTGAATTTGGCTCCCGGTTCTCACTGATTTTTCCCAAAACTAAATATCCGAGGTCTTAGTTTCGACTGTTTCATTAAAAGCACCAAATCCTCGTGTCTCGTGTGGTTTTCATTAATTAACTCACAAACCGATTAGTTCCGACTATTGTTTATCACTGGCTGATTGATAAACACCACCTCGGTGTACCATTTGATAGCATTCTGCCATTGAAATGATGTCTGAAACCAAAGATGTCTTGTACATATTCTTCGACAGTTTCATGTACACTCTGAAAACGCAAGCTCATTAAGTGAATACGTGCTGGCTTTTAACAGCACCTCCAGGCGAGATCCTGGTTCTTGTTGGTGCGTTTGACTTAATGCTGCATATTGGTTGTTGCTAGATCTCCGTTATGTTTCTGGGTTTGCTCTGCGTGCTTGCGGGATATCTGGTCATATTCCGGGCGAAACATTAGCTCTTGGTGGATCTAGCGGCGCAATTCCAAGCTGGACGTTGGTTCTTGCTGGACCCACCTGCCTGCGTGAGGCCGGGTCTTGATTCTGGCGGGATCTGCCAGCGCGGTTTCAAGCAACGTCCTGTTTTTTCTTGTCCCCCAAGCTCAACTCAGTGCTGGATCCTGCCTCTTGGTGGATCTCCAAATTGGTTCCAAGCTGGTTTCTGGGTTGCCTGTCTCCGGTGCTAGGAACCGGGAACTGGTTTGAATGGATCCCGGAAAGAAATCGCGGGAACCAGGCCAACGGCTGTTTGCCGGTATGCGTGTTCATGTTTGTCAGAATCGTCGCACGTTCGCGCGCCGCAGTACGCCAGGGCGGCTTGGTCTGTTCGGGTTGCCAGTTTGCCAGCATTAAAAAATACATGCCTTCAAGACGGGGTTAGTTAGGGCAAGGTCTTGGCATTTTGACGTTGCAGATCGTAATATGTCATGCCATTCAGTAAAACCACTCCATTTTAAATGGGTTTAACCGACTTTCTCACCTTAGATCACGATGGCTGCACTTTTTATGCATCTGTGGCATGGCCTTATGCGAAGTCGGACACGTCTTAACGCCGTAGCTCAAGACGTGATGCCTCAGACAGCCTGCCCATGGCGTTCATGATGGTGCGCCACGCAGATGCTCCCTCGTGGTGGGCTCGCACCGACAGCACTGTGATTAGCGAGTAGACAGCAACGCGGTCAGAGGGTTGGTGGGCAGACCGGTCGGCAGCTCGGTCGATGGCAGTCTCTTGCTGGCACCGATGCCAAAAGGACACCGCTTTGGGAGCGAAGAGCAGTTCCTGCGCCAGGAGCGAGGTGGCATCTCAGGGCCGGGAGTTCTCGCCGCGTGGAGGGAGCCAGACAGTCATGTCGTCCGGCGCCATGACCAGCGCCAGGAGCATGAAGCCGGGTGGACAACGTCCCGTGGCGTACGGACACCGTAGCTCGGCCCGTAACTGCGGACAGGCGTGGCGGCGCTGGGATTGTAACGCCGTTTACGTTGTGGGCGATACTCATTTGCGGGCACAAAGCCAGACAGGTCCGGAGCCAGCAGCAACCCACCTGCGTCATGCGGACCGTTACTCGCGCCTGTTGAACAGCTCTGCCGATTTATAGTTTTCAGGATCTTAAAAAAATCATGTCATACTACCAAGATAGCTTGAAGGGAATGTTCCACATTTCAGGATATTGAGGCAGGCATCAGATATGATGGGAAAAGCTTACTTGTAACTAGTGGTAAGCTTTCAAGCTTCAAAAACGACGTTAAGTAGCAAAATTTCAAATTTTGTAAGAATGCGCCCAATACCTCATTGTTGGATGGCGCCATAAAATGGTTTTGTGACGACAGCAATACGTGGCAGCATCTGGCAGCCAGACCTAAAGAATACCTCAAGACACACGACAACTGACGCCAACCGGCCATTCTCGTCGCGGGGGCTGTGTCGGGTGGCGGATTAGTGGGTGGCTTGTTTGTGGATTTTTTGTCCTGGTGCTGACCGCAAGAAAGCCTTTGGTGGACTGTTTGACGTGCGCAACGTAACGGTGGCCAGCTTTTATGGCAGATTATTAATACCAAAGCACAATATGCTGTGCTGCTGCTGTTGTTGCTATGCTATTGATGATTTTGTCAATACTTTATTGTTGACCCATCATTGCCTGCAGCGCTGTAGTCCTGACATTGATATCATGTAATGTGCACAGTAGTTACTTTCTTTATTGTTTGTAACTGGAAATGCGGTGTCATGCGGAAATTAATTTTTTAACGTTGTCTGAATTGATTGCCAAAACCTTGCTATTGCTGTGGTAAAGATGGTTAGGCTGGGTTACTTTTTTTTGTTGCTTGGGATTGTTTATGCAATTAATACTTAACCCTGATATAACCATTGTGGTGCAATGACATTCTTGCTGTTGATAGCCTTTTGACATTTTGAAATCAGCTATTACCAGTCATTTATAAATTAAAAGCCGCTGTCTTATAGGTTTGGCATAGAGTAGTCAATCAATGTGGTACGTTGTGTATTGGCACATATCAACAGTTTCTTTGCGGCACTACCTCAGTGCTGTACTGTTGCATGACGTAATGAACAGTGATATGGTTTTTGTACTGCAATCCGTGCTGCTTTCACAATAATTCGATCATGAAAAGATGGGTCAAGTGTGCTCTCTTGTATTGACTCTCCATCTGACATATGACTGACCAAAAACACATGATACAATACACAAATCACTTCCAGCAAAACAGACAACCAGTAAGTGGCATCACTCGCTCAGCCTCTTTTGGGAATCCACAAAATATAGGTAAGAAAGATGCAAACATATCTTCCGCTTCCACAGTCATGCAACATGCTGCAGCCTTCAGGCTGCTTCACTAAAAAATAACAGGACAATTTTACACGTGACGAAATGACACTGCAAGCATGCTGACCTTGCACAAGGCTGCAGACATGCAGTTATAGTTACGTAATTTATAGGCGTTCAGTTCAGTGCATGTAGTTATAGTTGGATGGGCAAAATGCAAGGGAGTGATGAAGCTACCAGTGCACGCAAGGCTCATGATAAACATATTATTAAGCGCTGTCCAAGACACCAACAGCAATACTCTTTCACCTCTCTCAGCACCCAGCATCCCACGCAAGTTGCAATGACTATGACATCGATGGCTCATGAGCAACGCTTGCCTGCATACAAAATTTGTGAAGACAGTACAATGTGCATCAGTAATAATAGCTCTATATTTTAAACTGTTAAGGGAAAGGTAGTTTTGAAAAGCCATATAATTTGAGCCTATACTGAGGATGTTCCTTAATGAGCTGCACGCACCAGCCCCGACTCCCAAAATGAATTGCTAATGTACTGACCTGCAATGGATTAATCACATGCTGTAACACCTCAATAGGTTCAAAATGTTGGCAAGATCGTAATGAACTACCAGCTTGCCTTTGTGTACTCCTGCAACATAAGCACTAGTATTTCTTCTGCCATCGCACTTCCATGTAATCACTCGTTTGTTAAGAGTAGCCCTTTCCTCGTGGAATAACCCTCTGCGTGGTGATGCCTGATAATTGTTGCTTATTGTGTCAAGATGTGGATGATGGCATTGTTACTATCATGCATGTCTGAGGTGGTCGTAGGTAGATTCTAGATGAGCTGTTTCGGTTGGTTCACGACTCGGTGCTGCGGAAGAAGAGCAGAAAGGACGTGAGTGGCGTGCACAGATCGGTCAGGACGTCAGTGGTGTGACGTCTAGCCGGTCTCGTTGCGTACACCTGGAACCCACCCAGGCAATCACCAGCAAGCTTAATTGCACATCGTCGGATAATTTTGCGTCCAGCCTTCCGCCGGGACGACACGGCAGAGGTGCCTCCGCCGCGCCGGTCGGCCGTCGCCCCGTCTGACCGCAGTCAGCGTCTCTGGCCGACCTCGGTATCGGCCGCCGCGCCGTGCCCACCGCCGGGGGTTGACGTCCCGTGCCGCCGCGCCAGTCTCGTCGCGCTCCTCACCGGTCCCCGGGCGGCGGCGGCGGCGGCGGCGGCGGCCGGCGCTCCCACGCGCCCTCCAGATCTGCCCGTCACGCTGACAGCCGGCCCGCCGCCGACGGCTGTCGGTGCCAGCCAGCGGGCCACGGCTCAGCACGGCCAGCCGTCCGGCTGGGGTCGGCCGTCTTAAGGCCTTTCCGCGCACCCGTGTGTCCACTTCCCGTGGCACGCGTGCCCATTTTCTAGAAAAACTCTTGACCTTTACATGCGTGTGAGTTGCATGCTGAAGCTTACCGATGTTTTTCTACTTACCGGTCACTCACGCGGAGCCTCAGGGCACAGGATGGATTTCTTTAGATTCGCATGCCGATCCAAACCTGCGCGGCACGGAGCGATGAATTTCTACTGGGCTGTTGCCAGGCGTTGCGATGTCATTTACCGTTATTTTCATTTAATTCAACCACTTCTTATGCGTGTATTTTTGTGAGAAGGCGTATATGTGGTAGCCCAAATCTGACGCGTTTTCCATGTGTTCGATAAATGCGCGGGGCTCGCTGATATGTAGTAGCTTCAGTTACGCCAGCTTTTCCCAATCACTCGTGCAAAATACTAGACACCACGGACTTGCTCTATATCATTGTTGAGCAGAGGCATGCAAAATGAGTGAAACACAAATGCCTAAAGTTTGAGAAAGGATTCATACCGTGCCGCTGCTTGCATTTACCAACTCGCTAAACCTTCATCGTGCTTGGCAATGTATGACTGAGTGAAGCAGCGACGAACGATTGATGCATTGCTGGGCGAGGCGCGAACGCGTTGGCAGGGCGTGACATGCGCCTTGTGTTAGGCTGTCAGCCTGTTTATGTGTCTGCCGGCGCCCCCTGACCCGGCCGGAGTGGGACAGCCGGGCCGGGGAGCGGGATCCCGCCACCGCCATTCTGGCCGGCACGGAGTGGAGCGTGCGCCGTCTGACCGTGCCAGCAATTGTGACCGTGACAAGGGCCGTGACCGTGACTCGGACCGGCGCGGAAGTGGCTGTGTTTGCAACCGTGACATTGAGACAGTACTAATTTGTAAAGGCAAGTATTGCTGCGGTCATCGCACGCGCTACGTTTTGCCACTGTCAGAGGGATCCGTCTTTGCATAGAGAGCAATAGCCGACAGAGGGGGATGATTGTGTGGCCACGACCAGCGCCGTGATCGTGTGAAGGCTTCGCTTACGTGGCCGCGATAAGAGCGTAGCCGTGACTGCATCCCTGATCGCACCGGTGGTGGTGGCCGTGGCTATGACTGCGGCCCCAACGGTGACCCTGATTGTGACCCAGATGGAGACCCGTGATCGTGGCGAGAGTCGAAGCCGCGATGACGGCGTTGCTGCTGCGCCCGCCACGCCGCTGGCCGGGGCCGCGATGACGAGCTGGGCGGCGCCGCTGTTTCGCCAGGATGGACGGTCTGCGTGCGGTGGACGTCATGCCGCTGCTGCGGGACCGCGTGGCGCTGCTGACGGGCGCGCGTGACCCGCGCGGCGGCCCCATCCTCACGTTCCCCGCCAGCGCGCGCCGCGACCGCACCGGCCACGAGGACCTCTGCCAGCTGATGCGCTACATGTACCAGATACCCAGGTACGGCGTCTGGCGCTCAGCGTCTCCGGAGGTCTACGGGGGTGGCGCTCTGGTCTATCCCGGAGCGATGACTTGTGTGCACTTGCGCCTTCTCGTTCAGTTACGAGGAAAGGGAGCAAGTGCACGTTGTGAAGTGTGGCGGTGATTTATGACGAGATATATGGTGCCCTGCCTCAAAGTCGCGAAAGACGCTTGGACGTTATGTATTGGCGCTTGCGATCTTGGTGCTACATTTGCATTCGCTGCATTCGTATGGGTCCAGTCTGGACACCATCATTAATATCCACGTAATAAGCTTTATAGATGCGACGATTAGGATTTCGTAGTCGGAACCATGCTCAAGGCTACCCCGTCCGAAAAATGGCTGGGAAATATTCGTGGGAGACCTTGCAGTTGGCATCAGCGTACGCTCGGACACCGCCGCGCAGTCCGTTGTGCAGTTACCGCTGTCCTGATGGCATGCGTCTGGTTTGCGTGACCTTTCCACCCGTCGCAGTCTTGCCGCATTGTAGGGAGCAGAATGCAGCACCTCGCATTGATCAAATTTGAAGAGTGCGGCATCGAATCCGTTTTCTTTTTACGTCCGCTCTGTGGTCGGAACTTTTTGCTTAGCTTGTAACAATTCTGTAAACTTTGCGCTGCGTGTAGGTGCTATGTGAGGCGTGCATCTGTTAGCGTTGCTTTCACTTTCACGGTGTTTCAGAACGCAGTTGTGGCAAAATTTGACTGTTCGGGAATTATTATGGCTCAAAAGGTACGTTTTCGAACCGTCGTCTTCTCATCGATTCACAAAACCGAAATTAGCAAACCAATTAATAATAGGGACAGTGTGTTGAAGTCGTCTTCGATGACCGTTGGCTCACTCGTCCTCACCGCCCACCTCGCCGCCACCTCACGCCTGGCGCTCGGTCGGAGCGTTGTGTCCATTGTGACCCGCATGACCTCAGCTGTCGCGCGCGCGTGTAAACAGCCGCTGACGGCGGGCAGGGCGGTGCGCCGCTGCTGGCGGCTTGCTCCCGCGGCCGCGCCCCGAGCAGGCCGGGCTGCGCCGTCCCACGTGCTCGCGCCGACCCGACCGACCGGATTCCGCGGCGGCGCGTTTCCTACGGCTCGGCGCGGCGCGGTGCGCTCCGGGCCTGCGGCACTGCAGCGTGAGACGGCGACCGGCTGTAGGCCTTTGAGAGGAGCACTGCCGCGCCGCCGCCGCCGCTGCCGATTGCCAGACGTGGTGCACGCTGGGCCGGCAGAGGCGGCGGCGGCGGCGGCGGCGGCGGCGGCGGCGGCGCGGGCGCGGCCGGCCGGTGCGTGCGGCGCCGGGCGAGAGCGGTCGGCCGGCCGAGTGATGTCATCGCACCGGGAGCTGCCGTCGTCCCGCACCGGGTCTGTTTGTCCGCCGGAGTTTTTATGGCCGCCGCTGACGACGCGTCGAGCCGGGGGGAGGGGAATGGGGCGGACACGCCGGGACGACTACTGTTGAGCTGCGAGCCTCGGCGCGCGCAGCCAGTGCATCGCGGGAATGGGGGCGGCGGCTGCTTGCTTTGGAACGGACTGTTCGTGGTTCCTCGCGTCACTGAAAGTTCCATGAGCGGCGGCGGTCGGCCTCGAGCCGCCCCCCCCCCCCCCCCCCCCCCCGCCGTCGACGGCGGAGTTACGGCCGCAGCCGCCGCCCCGACGATCTGTGGAGATATGTGGGCTGCGCTGGCCGTCCGCCGCTCCTGCGCCGCCGGTGTAGCTGGCGGCGTCGCGACACTGGGCCTACGAATGCAGCCGGACTGCTGATGAAAAGACCCGTCCAGTTTTATTGGCTGTCTGTTTATCAACAAGTTACTGCCAGTGTCATGTCTTCTTTGAGAGGAAGCCAGACGGATATAAATATATTATCGATACAAATTTACGACTATGAAAGAGCTCTAACATGACGTTAGTTTGTTAACCACAGCGAAGTTTACTCTTCGGTTGTCAATAAAGCTGTATGACGCTATCATTGCTCGCAGGCGCAGCCACGACCTTGATATAAAATGCTGGTAATGCCAGGTACTTACGTCTGAGACGCTCGCTGTGTTGATATGATGTTGTGACATGGCTGGTGTGATTTGACGCAAGCCTGACGCAAGCCTGACCATTCTGCCGCCCGCAGCGATGAGTCACGCGACCTGGGCTTCACCGTGGTGATCGACATGCGCCACTCTACCTGGGAGAAGATCAAGCCCATCCTGAAGGTCCTGCGCGACAACTTCCCCGGCAACGTGTACACCGCCTTCATCCTGAAGCCGGACAAGTTCTGGCAGAAGCAGCGCACTAGCATCGGCAGCTCAAAGTGCAAGTTCGAGGTGGGTCGCGTCGGGCACGTCGGCCGACGTACGGGTGGTTGTTGGGCCCCGTGATCGATGCGATTTGACGGCTCAGTTTGGACAGGATCAATGGACTGTCACAGCCAATCGGGGGGCGATTTGGGGCTTTGACCCTGGTGGCCTTGTGTGGATTGTAGGGCCCCACCGGCTAAGCCCCTGGAGCAGATTTGCCCTGCATTTGGAATGGCACGAATAGCGAACCCGTCTGGTTTGAGCCGCGTGGCCTCGCCTGGCGCGTCCCGTTCAGCGCTTCGTGGAAAGGGTCCTGGTGCTTTGGCGCCACGAATGGCTCGATGCTTTGCAAAAGGGTTCGCCTTCCGTTCCCGTCGTGACAAGTGTAGACAGAATTGGTGTGCCTCAGGCACGCCCACGGCTCCCTGCTTCACACCATCTTGGCATGGTCCGCAACGCGGCGTGTTGTTATACACGCTTTTTTGTATGCGGATCGATCTCGATGTGGGGCCCGTCGGTGGAGCGGCGGCGCCGTCTCGTCCGGCCGCCGTCCGCGGGATCGCGCCTGCCTCCGACGGCGCGGCGTCCCGCGGGCCCGTCGGAAATGCCACATTGGGACGCTGCCGAGAGCCGTAACGTTTATCGTAGCTCGATAGCGGCGCTGTAAACAGTGACCTGGCGACTCGCTGGGGTACAGGACGGCACCGGGCCCCGTCCGGCCGCGTGGCCCGCTCCTCGGTCACGGAGACGCCGTCCGCTTCCGCCCCGGCCAAGGGACGCGCGCCGCGTGCGCCGGCGACTTTGTTCATTTCCTTGACGATGCGACCTTTTTGGCTCAGATGGAGTTCCCGGAGGCCCCTGGATTGTGGTAGACCGTGTGTAGAGATCCTGGGTTGATGGCCGGTATACCGAATCTCGGAGGTGGATGCGGAACGGGCATCTCCATGGTACTTAGCACTGGCTATGAATTCCGACGGCGTTAGTTTGAGATGGGACGAGAGTTTCTGGTTTGTTGTGGTCTCGCGCATACGGTGCTGCGGAGTACGTTGGCGTTTGTGATGCCGTTTACAGGTTGTAAAGTCGCGTCCTTGGTCAGGAACTCCAGTGAACTTTGCCCTTGCCCGCCTGAGGACATGAGATGCCGACTCCAAATTGGGATAGCAGTCACTAGTTATGATCTATTAAGCTCGCATGTTCAGCGTTGAATCGGATAAATGACCAGATTTCGGGCAAACCCATCAATGGAAAGTGTGTTGCAAGTTCTTAGTACCCCATCCCGTGATGAAACTGCCTCGCCGATTGCGTTAATAATGCGCCTCTGTGCAGTGCCTCTGACATTTGCCTCTTGGTGGCAGACGAACCTGGTTGGACTGGATGGCCTGCACAAGGTGATCGACCCGGGCCAGCTGACGGCCGACCTGGGCGGGTCGTATCCGTACGACCACTCGACCTGGGTCGAGCTAAGGACGGTGAGTCGCGGCCTACGGACAGCGCAGCCCCGCCGTGTCCTAGGCGGACCGCAGTCCCTAGTCCCGCAGCCACAATATGCCAGTGCTTACTTGACCACGTGGCCGGTAATGGCCGGCCTGGTGGTGTGCTAGCAGCTGACCGCTTATGAATTGCCGCCAGGCCGTCGAGGACTTCCTGTGGCAGACGACCGAGGTGCTGGACCGAATGGACGACCTGCGCGAGGAGCTGAGCCACGAGTCGGGCCCGGCGGCGGCGCCGGGCGACGTGGCCGCCGCCCGGCGCGCCATCGATCGCCACGCCGAGCTGCGCAACAAGGTCTTCAAGAACGCCTCTCACGACATGGACAAGCTCGGACAGCGCCTGCTGCAGCGGTGGGTGGACGCCGATTGTGGAGCGGCGCGCCGCGCAGGGCGGGGGCGCTGTGTACGCGCTCTGGTGACATGCTGGGCCCGGGTAGGGTGTATTCAATGGTCACATGGAGTTCGGCCGGACCACGCCACACACCACGGTGAAATGTCGCACGCGGCGCCGACAGGGGGACTCCCCCTACGCGCCCCGGACAGCACCTCCTATCCTTCTCCCAAGCCGCCCGCAACACGATCTGCGTGCGACTCGCCGGCGCCATCGCGTCCCACCCCCATCGGCGCGTCCACGGGCTAGCGCACCGCCCCGAGCCATGACCACTTCCCTCACTTGGACATGAAACATCGCCCCACTCGTCTTACATGTTGACACTGTCCGGGGACATGATCTACCGCTACACAGGGTCGGACATCGAGTGCAGCCGTTCTGCAAAGTGGTATGAAATCTCTGCGCGCTTGGTTCCGTAGGCATGGGGAAATGTTTGGAGATGTTTGGGGATGGGTTGGGGTCAAGCGGTCCGACTAGTTGGCAATGTTTAGTGTTGCAAGTTCTGCGGACGAAGGTAGGTTCACGATATGTGGGGAATCTGATCCTTTTTTTTGTTGATGGGCTGAGGAAGTCGACCAACTTGGAGCTAGAGTGCTTGTCCAGCCGTGTAGCACACAAAGGGCAGGCTTGAGCAATCGCGAAAGCGTTTGCTCAAGCCGTATTTTGAGCCCTTGCGCTCAAAATGCGTCCGGCTTAAGACAAAAAAGACCGTCGCGGAGATCACAGTGGCGCAGGTAATCATCCCAATCTCGGCTGCGCGTGCGCACCGGCGTACGTTGACGCGGCGCCACTGCCCTTTCCTCTCACCGAGACGGCGTGGGGCGGCTTAGAGGCCGCTGGGGGCCGGCACTGTGACCCCGCCCGCCGCCGCCCGATCAATCATCTCCGCTAATCGCGCCGCGCGAAGGGCCAGTTGTCGGTCAGGTGGCGACCGCGCGTTATGTACGCTGGCGGCCGGCGCTGGCCGGCGGGGTAGGGGAAGTCGGTTGACGTGCTGACTCGCATGGGGCTGGGGAGTCATGCGCGCGCACGGGCACCTCGGCGGACTGATGTTCGTGCCCGCCTAGCCACCGGGGTCGGACACATTTGTCTGGCACGGGAGTGTTAGTGATGGTTGGATGCCGCGGGTTGGTGATAATGCGCTTGTTCCTGTTGATTAGATCGGGAAACACGCAAGGGTTGCGCGTGGAGTAACAGCATATGGAATGTTGAAGTATGCTTACTGAAGTTGAATGAACAACACATCAAAATGATAATAGACACCTCAAGCTCAACCGGCATGGCATCAAAATGATGTAGACGCCAGCGAATGGTCAGCTCGCGTTAACGTAATGGCATTGCAACATGTGAGGCAGTTGGATGGTTCCTATGAGGTGAAGCGCATCGTCAGAACTATGACCACATGCTGCTGCTGTTGTGTGTGTGTGTATGGTGCTATTGGAGACGGTTGGTGCCAATTGATTACGGCTTGTCTGTGGTGAAATCGCTGCTGCAGCAGGCATGTTCGTGCCGGCAGCAGTGTCTGCGTTTGTGCTGCTGCGCAGGAGCGCTGGTCTCACCAATATTGTTGCTGGCTGGCTGGCTGGCTGGCTGGGTGTGAACATCGTGTGCCGTTTGCCGCCGCGCTGTCGTGACTGGCGCCACCGGCGTGGCGCGGCCTCTGTCGCAGACTGGGCGGCGACGGCGACAGCGGCTGCGACTCGGGCTACGCCGGCGCCAGCCGAGACAGCGCCTCCAGCATGATCCTGTCCAACCCGGACCTGCAGTCGTGCATACCGCAGGTACAGCGCCAGAGACGCGCACACACACCGAACCACCTTAGAGGCAGCAGCGTGTGCGTGCGCGCACGCTCGGCAGATGGTCGTCAGGCACGCCGCCGCCCGGGAGTCAGCGGCTGTGACCGCTGTCTCGCTCGGTCAGCTGGTCTCGCTGTCTCGCTGTCTCGTTCGTCTGTCTCGTTCAGCATGCGGCCAGCTGGTGCCGTGGCTGGAGTGCAGCCGCGGGCACGAGCGGCACATCGACGCTCCTAGCGACAGGTGCAGTGGCGGCGGACGAGGTCGCCCGGCGCGCGTCCGCTCGTGTGGCGGCGGGTGATTGTGTGCGTCTGGCCGGCGGCGCGCCGCGTGCGCTCCGTTGTGCGGCGTTGTTGTCGGGCGCGGGCGGCTGCCGACGGAACCGGCGCAGCTGCTGTCGCGCGCTGCGATCGGCACCGCTCCTTGAGTGCCGGTGTCGGCCCGGCAGGGGTGCCAGTCTCTTTCGGTCCGAGTTTGTCCCGGGAACCGATGGTGACAGTGCGGGCGCCATGATTTGGGGGGATGTCGGCGACAAAGACCGCGATTACGCAAACCATGCGGGAATGACGTTATGCCATACAGTTATGCACGAGCAAGCAGCTGGCTGGTGCCGGTCCCCGCCACGCTCCCTAACGCTCTTCAAGTGCCCACACATACATTGGATAAATGGAAATGGTCGTTCACGCCAACATTAACTTATCTCGCGCTGTTTTTGCGATGGGACGTTACACTGGCAGCCAGATGCGGCCCATAAAATGCAACTCCTGGCAACCGCCACAGTGGTATACACGTCCTCGGCGTGCATACCACTGCCCCGTGTGGGGCTCGCTGCGTTGGCAGAGCGGCAATTCCTCGCGGCGGTCGCGCCGGCGACGTCGCACGTCGCTGCCGGCCGGAGATGCGGCCCGGCCGGATATGAAGCGGCCCGGCCGTCGCCTCTCTCGTCCAAAAGTGCCGGGCTCGCCGACCGGCGCGTGGCGTGGGCCGGTACGCCGAGCCCGGACCGCCGGTCGCCGCAGCTCTGCCACCCAGCCCTGACCGGACTGGGTGGCGCTGGCGCTGCGGTGGCGACTTACCTCCGGGCAGCCGCGGTAGCTTCAGCCAAGTCGGGCCGTCGCAGCCGACGTGCAGGGAACGACAGCTACAAGAGTGCTCGTTCAACGTGAACCTTGCTGCCATGGCATCAATACCCATTTCTATCGATTAGCGTCTTCGTGCTTCGTGGTATCCAGTCGCGCTTGCCCGGCGTTGGGGTCTGTGGCATGTGCGTGGGAGAAGGGAGCTCCCGACCACAACGCATAGCCCCGGGAGGCTAACTGCTTCCATCCCAGCGCGACAGCAGACATGCTGTCGGCTGTGTGTATGCGAGTGCCTGCGAACGTGTCCATAAGCGAGCCGAATCGTGGGAGTTGCGCCAGGTCCGTCGCCTCTGGAGATTGTGCGGCTGTCGTCGCTCTCGTAACGACGGTCGTCGTGGTCGACACGTCGCCGGCGGGGCGGGGCCGCGCGGGATGCGTGCCGCTTGTCCGTCAGCTAAGGTTGTCGCGCGTTGTAGACGCCCCCTCCCCCCCCCCCCGCGGACCGAACGCGCCGGGCTGTTGGTGCTGCTGCAGGCCGGCGTTCGACGATACGGTGGGACATCGCTATTGGCCGTTACATTGAGCCTTTGGTATCACTGCAGGTCGGTATTTTGGCCTGGGACGATGACTTAAATGTAGACAATGCATTGGGCGTAATTGCGCGCCGGGTCATTGGGCGTTAAAGTTGGCCGGGCGGGGCTGGCGGCTGTACTGCAGGCTGCGCTGAGTAAGACAGCCGCCGGCACGAGTGTTTTTTCCTTGCTGGTTGATGCACTCTTGAAGCCAGATTCGTTCTGCTCCGAGTTGTGGGCAGTTTTGTCGAGTGGCGTGGTGCAGCAAGTACGTGTGCGCTTATTGAAGTCGGTCGAGGCGCGTGTCGAGTGTGAGGTGTCTAGCAGCGGTGATGCCGACGGCTCCGAGGGCTGGGTCGGGACGGTGTGGCGGCAGCCGACACAGGCTCCGGCCTGTACCGGTGTGGCCCGACGTCCTGCGGTGCCGGCCAGCTGGCCAGGTCTGCACTGGCTGGCGTGAAACCGACGGTACCCGCCAGCCAGGTGGAGCCACAACGGTCGGGTTTGGCACAGTGAAGCTGACTGCACCCGCACCTGGGTGGGGGAGGGACTCCGGTGCGGTTGGGCCGGGCGTGCGTGGGACGGCCGCTCGGCCGGACCCTGGACGCCGCCAGCGGAGCGTGACTGGTCTCTCGGAAGGAGGCTGGCGGCTGCTCTCCCTGTTATGAGATGACTCACCCGTCTGGTGGTCCATTAGCCCCTGCAGCGGACGATTATGTATGTGTTTGTAGCGACATGGCGGCCAAAAAATGTCTGCGCTGCAAACGCGGGGCTATGCAAGGCACCCTGAACACGGCCATTTGCTGTAATTGCTCGTGCGCCTGCGCTGTTAGTAAACGCGTGAATAAGCACTGTTAATGTATCGCCACGTGTATTCGACAGATTTTGCATA
The DNA here is from genome assembly GCF_011947565.3 of Pollicipes pollicipes. NCBI lineage: Eukaryota > Metazoa > Arthropoda > Thecostraca > Pollicipedomorpha > Pollicipedidae > Pollicipes > Pollicipes pollicipes. The sequence goes on along the minus strand of NW_023596225.1, from coordinate 7,726,040 downwards.
CCTTGGAAACTATGCAGATTACACAACGTCACCTACAACAGCTGTGGCAGTACAAGAAGAATGAGCTGGATCAAGGCCTGCAGCTGAAAATATTTGAGAAAGAGGTGGAGGAGGTAAGGGTCATGAGGGCACGTGGTAATTCTGCATGGTACTGTCAAGGCATGAGATATCCACGACTTATTTATGACGAAGGAAGAGACAGTGCTATTTTCCTTGTTCCCCGTAGAAACCCAAGAGAAAGGAGAAATGGATGTATTGATATTTCGGCTACACACCTTTATCGAAACGAATGGTATTAGATACGGGCATGCTGCCGAAGTATCATATGCATCTATTTATTTTTTCCCTGGTCATTATACGGGGACTAGGCCAACAGTGCTGTGTAATCTATATGTTTAATGCTCCCCGCACATGCAATTGATATCATTATAAAGCGAAGGAAGTCCACCTAGTTGCTGTTATGATTTAATTACCAGAATGTTCTCCTTTTCTTACAGCGGCCCAAGCTAAGTTGTATGTAAAATAGCCTATCCCTTATCCGTGGGCGAGGACTGCTGGTGGTCGTTGTTCATCGTGGCATTAGGCAACCAGAAGTTTGGCTGGTGACCTTATTTGTATGTTTCGAGAACGATCCCCAAGGATCTCGCACGAGAATGTCCACAACGTAGATGCCACGCGCTGAAGCCTCAGTATGATCTCAGCATCTCTTAATATAACCTTAGCACGGGCTGCACTAGTGTGTGTAGCCCGTTCTAGGGTTTGCAAGTCTTGCAACGATTTGCCCACGTGCCCACGAAATCCTTGTTTTAATAGCTACTGCAAGAATACAAGATTGCCTCCATTTCGGCCGGTCACGTGACGCCGTGTGCGATGGCGCACGGCGGCCGCACCACTTGCCGAATGTCGTGCTTTAGATCCTGCAGACGGTGCGCCAGAAGAGGGAGCAATTTCTGCACAGCTACGTGGACGTGGGCCGCTCCTACCGTGAGAGCAAGCAGCTGCAGGAGCACCACTCGCACTCGGCGCTCTCGTCCATGGTGAGGACCCCGCGGCCGGTACTGTCTCGGCGCCAGTCCCTCGCCGTCGGCCACCGGCGGCGACACCCCGGCGTCGCTCAGGAGCGGGTGGATGACGGACGTCCAGGGTCGGCTGAGCGGCGCTAGCGTGCGACACGAAGGGGGGGGGGGGGGGGGGGCGTTTGGCGGGCGGAGGACGGTGATGCGTTGACGTGAATCTGAATGCGACTGACGTGTCTGATTTGCGTCGATACGACACAGTTCGCGGCAATGACACGGCGTTGGTTGCGGGTCGCTTTACAGAACGTCTACGTCAACCTGAACCGGATTCTGACGGAGGCGACCAAGCTGATCGATTCGGGCCACTACGCGTCGCAGCACATCCAGCAGGTGAGTACTCAGGACCGGAGAGGACGGGGATGTCCTATCGTCAGCGGCCAGCTCGTGGCTCATACTGCCCGCCCTTGTCCGAGCAGCTTTCCCAGCAGGAGGTCTCAATGTAGGTTGGGACACAGGCACACGCTTGCCCGTGTGCGGGCCTGTGACCAGGTACCATCTGGTGTGCGTGCTCGTGTGCGTGCATGCGTGCTCGTGTGCGCGCGTGCGTGCGTGTGTGTGAAGGGGTAGTTTTGATTTATTTTTGTCATCTCCGTTTGCTAGATTGCCTTGGTCTTGTCTATGTTCAGCCCTCACCAGCGCATGTTGTGTGCGTGTTCCGTTATGCTGTGGTGTGATGCCTGCTCGCTCTCGCGTGTCTTCCCGTTTGGTCCGTATGTGGGCAGGGGTGGTGTGGGGCGTGTCCCGCCGGACCCGCGACACTCCGTCCCGAGCTCCCCGCCTGACGCCTGCTCCGGCTGGCCGGCAGGTGGCGTCTCGCATGGAGCGTAGCTGGAAGGACCTGGCGGCCGGGCTAGACGAGCGCACCACTGTGCTGACCCTCGCCGTAGTCTTTCACCAGAAGGCCGAACAGGTGGGACGCGCCTCCAGCCAGCCCGCGGACATCGTGACTGTCAGGTGGCGTGGCTGCTGCGTGGTGGTGACGGAATGGGGTCGCTCCTTGTCATTCTAGAGATAGCGTAGCTGCGGGTGTTGATGTCCAGCCAACTCGCTTTTCGTTGTTCTATATGCAGTTTGATGGACGACCATTGCTAACTGTGAAGTGTGGCCGATATCCTGTCTTCCCCCTGTCCCACCTCTTGTTGTCTTCCCAGTTTTACCTACACCATAATTACTACCGCATCCTTGGGTCTTAAAATGATTCATTATTTCAGCATGGAACATGGATGTTCACGTCCCTTTTGGCCCATCTTCCAGTTGTCCATCATCCCCTGACACCTGCGCCTTGTGCTGATGCGCGCTGCGGGGGGCGTCCGCTTCCACCTTTGATCATTACTCATTTGAAGAAGTGAACACACATTTGCGTTTATCCGTAATATCCAGCAAGCCGGTTGTTCTGTTCACTGGCACTTAGTCTTCACATGACACACATTTTGTGGGTCTGCATTATTTCGTTATTCACCTTTTCCACCACATTTCTTTTCCTCGGCAGCTTCCAAAATTGTGGCCAGTGAATTAATCATGCAAGCTCAATGTCGCGAACCTCTGCAACGCCAGAGTTGTATACAATGGCCCCATTGAATGGCCTGCCGCTGCTCTCACTTGATAGCCGTCATGATGTTGTTTGTCCGTGCGCCTGGCCAGCGTCGGCTGCCATGGCTGTTGTCCTGACGGCACCTGTTGTCCTGGTCTGACCGGGACCCCTGCGGCGGGCGCCCCGTTCCAGTACGTGGAGAAGGTGCCCGGCTGGCTGCAGAACTGCCAGGACCTGGACATACCGGCGGCTGTCGACCAGGTGGAAGCCGCCATCCACCGTCATCTAGCACTCTACGAGACCCTCTGCCAGGGCTACACAGAGGTGAGCCAACTCGGCCCGTCCAGAGGCACCCTCAGATCAGACGCCAGGGCACGTCGAGTCACAGCACGGCGTCTGGAGGAATGCTGCGGTCGCCCGAAGAGTTACAAAAATCGTGTTTCCAGTTGCTATGCATCGCCCCACGCCAAACCACATCCCCATGCATGGATTGCATTCCTTGTACCAGTTCTCGCCAGCGCACAGTCCGCTCACCACTGCTGCAGATGCCGATGTGGGTCCTTTATCCTTGCTAACCGAAGCGAAATTAATGCCTTCGGTCTACCAGTACGTGGGCATGAGTCGTCTAGGCCGAGCGAACACGCGGCACAGACAGTTCGTCTCGGACAAAATAGACGCTGAGATTATTTATTTGGGATACGAGAGCACCCTCATCCCACTTCACGCAACTATACCAGCAGTTGCGTTGCTTCGCGGTGCATGGACGGTCTTCAACCAGAACGACATTCTTCTCCTTCCCGCGGCTATGATCGCAGGTCCATCAATGAATGAAGAAAGCCCACGTTTGCATTAGGGCGTTTGTCCGACCTTGTTTCGAATATCTGAAAAGTTCCATTTGAGTGCCGTGAATGCTTAAAATGAAAGATAAAATATCTGGAGAGGTAGATGCCACGCCGCGCATGATCCTCGAGCAAAATCGATCAGACGAACTATCTTTCTGAGATGCGTGGGGCTGCTCGTCTCATACTGCACCGGCTGGCCAGCGGCGGTCCGTGAATCCCCGAAGTCTGATCGCTATCGGTTTACGCTTGTATGTGTCACTGCGATTGAGCTGTTCAACTTGAACTGAGTTCGCTTCTCATGCCGCACCCGCTTTTGAATAGATTGCAGCGAACAGATGGTGTTTATCAGTTCACTCTCAGGTGTCTACTAATTTAACTTCGTAATATCGTTTTGCCGCGTTTTGCCCGTGAATGCTGGAGATGAGCGGGGGTATTGCACGCCACGGAGCACGTATATGTCGGTGTAGTGTGCTGACGTCATGCTGGGGGGCACCACACTTCACTGAGCACGTGTGTGTCGGAGTAGTGTGCTGACGCCTCAGGCTGCCCACTTCAGGTGCACAGCACGAGCAAGAAACTGCTGTACCAGCTGGACCACATGGTGCAGCTGTGCTCGCACCTGCGCACCAACAGCGGCGGCGGCGTGCCAGCCGGTACCCCGGCCGCTGACTACTCGGGCGGCGCCTCCCACGTGCTCCGGTCAGTCAGCTACCACACGGCGCGGCACGGCACGGCACGACACAACACAACACAACACAACACAACACAACACAACACAACACGACACGACACGGCACAACACGGCACGGCACAACACGGCACGGCACGACACGGCACGGCACAGCACGGCACGGCGCATGACACAACACGGCACGGCACGGCATGACATGGCATGGCATGGCATGGCATGGTACGGCACGGCACGACACGACGCGACACGACACGACACGACACGACACGACACGACACGACACGACACGACACGACACGACACGCCCGACATGGCAGAGTGGAGCGGGGAGAATGATACACCTGGCCACCAACTCATTGTAGAACGACGCCGGGCTGGTGTTGGTGACACGGGGTGACACATGGACATCATGAACTGTCGGGGTCAGTCCTAGCCAATTCTAGGGTGCATTCGTAGCGCACAAAGCATGTTTTGTTCTGCGTGTCGTCACATAAAATCTTTGCCGGTTGTGTGCGCAGCGTGAGACGTTCTATGTCCATATCTTTATTACTCTCGTGACTCTTGCGCATGTTAGACACGGTCGATCGCGTCCTCACGTACTGCGCATGCGCTTCATAATGGTAACTGCAAATTATGCTGTTTGTAACGCATAATATAACTTTGCTCCACCCGTCGTCGGTCTGAGCGCCCACAATGACTCATTTCAAATGAACCTGTTGTGTCATTTCTGTCTCTCTTCATCTAAGCAACGGAAAAAGTTTCTCCCCATGTGGGAAAGATTTTCCGTAACGTCACGTAGAGCCTTTGCCGTACGCGTGGGATGTCCCTGCAAGCCTTTCTTTTGGTGGCCAATGCGAGGCCTCTTTTTCCCTGGAGTCTCTTTCGAGGGGGGGGGGGGGCGACAACTACTTCCAGCTTAAGGTCAGGCAAGGGTTAGGTTGAACCGGCTGTGCGGTCCGGTACAAGGCAAGGGAGAGGGTATTTTGAACTTAGGTTGCATTGATATGGCTTATTCTTTTCCAGCAAGATAGTAGCAAGTAAAGCGAGCCGTGGCAGCAGAGAGAGACAGCGAAAGAGAGAGAGAGAGAGAGAGAGGAGAGAGAGAGAGGAGAGAGAGAGATGGGAGGACGAGAGCGAGAGGAGAGAGGAGAGAAGAGAGGGAGAGGGGAGAGGGAGAGAGGAGAGGGGAGGAGAGGAGAGGGAGAGGGAGAGGGAGAGAGGGAGAGGGAGAGGGAGAGGGAGAGGGAGGGAGAGGAGAGGGAGAGAGGGAGGGAGAGGGAGAGGGAGAGGGAGAGGGAGAGGAGAGAGGGGAGAGAGGGAGGAGAGAGGGAGAGAGGGAGAGGGAGAGGGAGAGGGAGAGGGAGAGAGGGAGTGGGAGGGGAGAGGGAGGGAGAGAGGGAGAGGGAGAGAGAGGGAGAGAGAGGAGAGAGGAGAGAGAGGGAGAGGAGGGGAGGAGAGAGAGAGAGAGAGGAGAGGAGAGAGAGAGAGAGAGATATATATATAGATCTCTCTCTCTCTCTCACCTCCTCTTCTCTCTCTCTTCTCTCCGACTATATATATATATATTGCGCCACGAAGCAACATGCATTCAGTACGTTTGAACGACAAGTGAGCCTCCTCACCGGCCCCTCCGCCAGACCCCTCGGGTGCCGCGAGTCCTGCGTGTGGTGTCCGTGTCAGTGGTGGCCTTGGCTCAGCTGGCTTGTCGGCGACTTGTGCGATGGATGGATGCCGGGCCGCTCTATCGCAGCAACGGGAGATCAGTCCCGGGCTCCGCTGCCCGGCACGACCTTGTAGTACTGTTTGATGTGATTTAGTCCCGGAAAATGCTAACTAAAAAAACGGACTCCTGGCCAATGGGGAAAAGACTTGCAGTTTTTGTCGAAGTATGCGGGAACATATACGTCATTTAAATGAAATTGTCTACTCATGTTCTGTGTAAAAGTTCGAAGGGGAGAACAAGCAACTCAGAGTGCGCGTCACCGAGAAAAGAGTGGGGATTGAGTGGAAGCCGGTTAGCGCTGGTGTAATTGATGGGTTGTGGTCTTGTCGATCGTTGATATACCGGGCACACGAGGAGGACGTAATTTATTGTAAATGGGATGTCGCACCGATGACATAGCGGAGGAGTGCACTGGGGGAGGCAGTGGGGGATTTTGGTGTGACCGATGCGAAGTCTGGTAAGCAGTACTCCCTTGAGGCGGTCATATTGACGAATTGTCGGCCGTAATGATGTATGGTTTTCATTGGATGAAGGTGGCGATGAATGCGTCGATCACAATTAGATTGGGGAAACAAACGGAAATGCACATTGACGACTGCAGGAATATCGAAAACGAGACAGGGAAGATGAATACGTCCCGGTAACACAAGACTTCGTTTGCCTACTCGCTAGCGATGTTGTTTTCATGAAGATTTGCGTGTCCAGGTGTCCAGAGAAATATTACGTGGGTTTGTTGAGGAAGGGAGCAGGGTGTTCGGCGTATACCATTTATAATTGGGTGGAATGAAGCATGACATTATCGGTGTCCGCATGCGCAGTTATTGTGTGATAGTTACGAAGATGTAAACAGAAAACGTGTCGCACAATGAAAAGTCCGACAACTATTCGGCTTGAATTTACGAAGAACGAGATATATGTTTGATGCACTGCGAATATAACCCTAGTCTGTATTGGATCACAAGACGAAAAAATCCGAGGAAGTTCATTTCTGTTGTTGAATATTCTATTGGGTGCTTAAGCCGGCGATAGAGAAAAGAGACGTTTGCAGATGGCGTAATCCTCATTTTCCGGTCTTTGTAGTTAGTGGAAGCAGTCTACTGGATGTAAGCTGAAAATACCGTGAGCTCCTGGTTTTTCAGCATTATGAGCTCAGCGCTTTTTTGCTGACTGCTATCAACCTTCAATATACCGGAAGATACTGTCCGAACTACGTTACGAAGCAAACATTGGTTATATCGTCAATATTAGACTTTCGAGCTGTGTATTTTGGTAAGAACGCGGAAGTATTGTAGCTGGGGAGGCCATGTAAAAAGTCAAAAGCCGGCCCGAAGACGTGATCAAAGTGGGAAGAGCTGTTCGATGCGCGCCGTATGGTGTGTGTAGTTCTGTCAGTGCTTCAGAGAGCTACGGGTTTTCCTTTCGGTTTGTCATGTGCATGACAAAGTTATCACTCACTGTACCCTCTTCTTGGTCTTAGTTTGGGAAAATCATGCTTAAATCTCGTCATTTGCAATTGCAACTGCAATTTTTGCGAATATTCGTGAAAATTTCTAATGATATTAAACTCGCATTAAGGTAGAAAAACGGACGAATTTTGAAGCCACGTTGTGAGACGATTCAACAAAGTGAATGCTGGGATCCTCCAAGCACGACCTTATTTACAAAGTACGAGCAATAGGCATACATCAGTGCATGGCAGTGCTTTCAGGGTGTGTGTGGTCGGTGTAGAAACACTATGATGTATTATTATTATGAATGATTTGTTTAAAGAAGCATCTTTCGACCGAGCCATGTGGAAGTGCAGTATATTAGCGCAGTGTTGGGAAACTGGCTGCGTGGTGATGAGCGCTGAAGACAATGGATTGCATGGATTATCAGGTTGATGATCCTTTCGGTATAGTATTTATTTAATTTCTTTCACAATGCCTCCTCGCCGTCGAAATCCTCACGGATGCGCCAAACATGGCAAATTAACTCCCGTTATACTCCCAAATGCATCGCCGATATTTTAGCTTCGTTTTTCGATTGAACTGCTGTGCCCAAATTCGTTTCAGCAAGTGCCATGCAGTAGAGCTGATCTGTGCGTCTACCATTCTGAAATACGAATTTCTTGATTGACCAGAGCTTGGCATGTCCCACTCGCTGTCCACGTTGGGCTCTCGTACTGCAGGTGCGTGCATATGGGTCGCGCTGCACGGGGCGTGCAGGGTGAAGTGCTCGTTCTCGCTCAGAGCTCGTTGTACATTGGACCCGGACGGGTGGGCGGCTTCTCCGTATAACCGGTCGGCTTGCAGCCGGGCTCGGGGTCCATATGGCAGACGTAGGCGTTGCGCGCGCTGGCGGCCGGCTCGAAGGCCAGCTTGTTGTGCACGTTGACGCGCTTGACAGTCGGCTCGTGCTGGTGGCCCACCAGGAAGCGCTCGGGCGTGGTGGTGTTATCCCACATGAAGCGCGGCGAGTTGAACTGGGTGCGCAGCACCAACCAGTACCATCGCCCCAGCTCCATGACGTCACTCATCGTGCCGATCATGCCGCCGAAGTCGACCACCATGAGCCGGCTGCGTCTGGCCGGCGCCAGCTCGCCGCACGCGTGTGCCGCCTCGCGCAGGCCCAGCGGCCGCGTGTAGCTGCGGTAGCACCCGCCCTGGATCTGAGTCCAGTGCACCGGGCAGCCCGACACATACTCGTCGTACGTGATGAACGGCTGGTGGCGCGTGTGGTTGGTGAAGTGACCGCCGCTGCATTTGGCTACCTCGCAGTCGTTGTCGATCCGTGTCATGGCCAGTTGCCCGTCGACCACCAGCGTTTGGTTGACTTCGCAGCAGGTGGGGTCGCGCACGGGCTTCATCACGCCCGTGCTGTGGCACTTGAAGTGGAGGCAGGGGTCCCCCGTGTGGAACGTCTCTCCCTTCTCGAGGATGACGAGGCCGACGGCACACTCGATGCAGCCCGTCGTGCGCACCTCCCAGGCTACGGAGCCGGTGAAGCGGTTGTCCTCGCCATCACGCACACACACCTTCTTCGTGCACTTGCCCTGCATGACGGCACCCTCCTTGAACGCGAACTTCTCTTCGAAACAGCACTTGTAGACATCGTAGCTGAGCATCCAGGACGCGCCGTTGACGTCAATGTTGAACTCGCACTCGTAATACGTGCACTCGACGCCGAACATCAGGTACTTGGCGGCCAGGTTATGCATGGTGCCGTTGCGGTCGCGACACCGGAGCCGCTCGCGCTGGTAGCCTGAGAGGCCCGGATAGGCGTCGGGGTCCGGCGGAACGATCTCGCCCAGACTGGGGTCTGCGGAGAACAACACTTCCTTGCTGGGGATTCTCTCTTTGGTGTCGTCTCCAAGGACGGGCACGCGCGCGTCCATCCTGGCTACTGGCTTGTCGGTGGCGTCTGCACCGAACGGGAGGGTTGTAAGACACAGCAATGCCGCCACTACGTGGTCTCCTCGAATGCGTGCCATGCTTGCTGATCGTGTGCCCCGTTGAATTTAGTCTGCTATGATGCACCAGCGTGTTTAATGGAAAATGTATGCCAAGCTCGATACACCAAAAACTGGATATAATGCGACGGATGATGGTTGGGTAATGATGGAAGTCCACTGGTAATCATGGAACTGACAAGTTTTGCGATTAGAAGTTATATTGCGCAGCTCGTGAGTTAGCTCCGGTGGTGCCCTGTTTTATACAGAGATCATCGTCAGAAAAAAGTCTGGCACTGTAACGTATTAATTCGTCAAGGGCTAAGCAGACTCCAATAACGTTTGGCGTTAATCGATGCGTAGGAGTTTGATGTTTGGCTCAAAGCCGTCTGAGACGATGTTGTGGGCTTGCACGCATCATCCCATGTATTTGGTGCCTGTCGTTTTTGCGTTATGGCATTGGACTGATTGGTGAGGGGAAGCAATATTGCGGCTGGGTTTTGTTCGATGGCGCTCATGAATGCTACTGGCAGCTGTCCAGGGCATCGCTGTAATCGCGAGTGTGACTCGTTAATTTCTTGGAGGTTAGTTGTTTTGCAGTCGGCTGTATTGAATATCATTCAGTTCGACCGACAACATGCTTGCGAGATTGCTGTTTTATGATCACTTCTCTTCGTAATGTCAAGTCATGTGTGACCTTCGAAGTCTGCCGCTTGTTTCGGTGCCACGATTCTATGGACTGGCACGAGCCGGCCGGGCCACCGGCCTGTGCTACCACGCCGCTATCCACCGACGACAGCGCGATGATCTGACATGTCACCGTCCTCTTCCCCTAGCGTGATCCGGGAGATCCTGAACCACCACCGGGCCGTGGAGCAGCAGTGGCAGCTGCGCAAGACCCGGCTACACCAGCAGCTGGCGCTCAAGCTGTTCCAGGAGGACGTCAAACAGGTGCGCACCGACCAACCGGGCGCCACGCGGACATGGACGGTGCGGCCGTCGCCGTCGCGAGCCGGCACCGCAGCGCGGCTGCCCTGTTCCGCGCGGCGACTGCGGTCGACCTCCCCAGTATGCATGATGTGAATCTTGCCTGGTGCACCGGAGCGAGGCACTAGCAGTCTTGCCGTCGGCGCTGTGCTGTTGTTTGCGTGCTTTGGCCCGATTCGTACGTTGTGGCCGTCGTAACGGGGCGACGAACTTCGCCGCAGGTATTGGACTGGCTAGACACGCACGGTGACATGTTCCTGCGCAAAAACACCAGCCTGGGCCGGAACCTGGAGCGGGCGGCCGCCTACCGCCGCAGCCACGACCATTTCGTCAACGTAGCGCAAAACACATACACCAATGCCGAGAAGCTGCTGACGGCAGCTGATGAGCTGGCTAGGTGAGAAAGGCCACGGCTATGAAGGGAGCGGCTGCAGGTGAGAACGGCCACGGCTGTGGAGGCAGCGGCTGCAGGTGAGAACGGCCACGGCTGTGGAGGGAGCGGTTCCGGGTGAGAACGGCCACGGCTGTGCCCCGTTCGGGGGACGGGCGTAGTGTTCCGGTTCCGCAGGAGCCAAGATCTGAGATGCGCGACAAACGAAGGTTTCGTATCTCCCGCCATTCGTCGCAGCAGGTAAGTGTTCACAAGATGACTTGATCACCTCATGGAAGTGGTTGAGGTAGGTCCCAGTTGACTTGTTTGTGCTCGGTTTCCAGCAACATTGCTTAGTTTTCCCAACGACGAGAGAATATACCGGTATTAGTTTCCGTGACATACCGCAGGATTGGTGGGTGTAACGTCTGTGTGTGCCGCAGGACGAGCGAGTGTACTGCTGAGGAGGTGAACCGCGCGCTCGGGATGTGCAGCTGTGTGTGCGTCACAGGACGAGCGAGCGTAACGTTGAGGATGTGTACCGTGTGGTCGTGATGTGCCACTGTGTGTGCCGCAGGACGGGCGAATGTAACATCCAGGAGGTGTACCGCGTGGTCGTGATGTGCCGCTGGGTGTGTGCCACAGGATGAGCGAGTGTAACGTCGAGTATGTGTACCGCGTGGTCGTGATGTGCCGCTGTGTGTGCCGCAGGACGAGCGAGTGTACTGCTGAGGAGATGAACCGCGCGCTCGGGATGTGCAGCTGTGTGTGCGTCACAGGACGAGCGAGTGTAACGTTGAGGATGTGTACCGTGTGGTCGTGATGTGCCGCTGTGTGTGCCGCAGGACGGGCGAATGTAACATCCAGGAGGTGTGCCGCGTGGTCGTGATGTGCCGCTGTGTGTGCCGCAGGACGAGCGAGTGTACTGCTGAGGAGGTGAACCGCGCGCTCGGGATGTGCAGCTGTGTGTGCGTCACAGGACGAGCGAGTGTAACGTTGAGGATGCGTACCGTGTGGTCGTGATGTGCCGCTGTGTGTGCCGCAGGACGGGCGAATGTAACATCCAGGAGGTGTACCGCGTGGTCGTGATGTGCCGCTGTGTGTGCCGCAGGACGAGCGAGTGTACTGCTGAGGAGGTGAACCGCGCGCTCGGGATGTGCAGCTGTGTGTGCGTCACAGGACGAGCGAGTGTAACGTTGAGGATGTGTACCGTGTGGTCGTGATGTGCCGCTGTGTGTGCCGCAGGACGGGCGAATGTAACATCCAGGAGGTGTGCCGCGTGGTCGTGATGTGCCGCTGTGTGTGCCGCAGGACGAGCGAGTGTACTGCTGAGGAGGTGAACCGCGCGCTCGGGATGTGCAGCTGTGTGTGCGTCACAGGACGAGCGAGTGTAACGTTGAGGATGTGTACCGTGTGGTCGTGATGTGCCGCTGTGTGTGCCGCAGGACGGGCGAATGTAACATCCAGGAGGTGTACCGCGTGGTCGTGATGTGCCGCTGTGTGTGCCGCAGGACGAGCGAGTGTACTGCTGAGGAGGTGAACCGCGCGCTCGGGATGTGCAGCTGTGTGTGCGTCACAGGACGAGCGAGTGTAACGTTGAGGATGTGTACCGTGTGGTCGTGATGTGCCGCTGTGTGTGCCGCAGGACGGGCGAATGTAACATCCAGGAGGTGTGCCGCGTGGTCGTGATGTGCCGCTGTGTGCGCCGCAGGACGAGCGAGTGTAACGTTGAGGAGGTGTACCGCGTGGTCGTGATGTGCCGCTGTGTGTGCCACAGGACGGGTGAGTGTAACGCCGAGGAGGTGTACCGCGTTGCGGCCGAGCTGGATGAGCGGATTGCCGCCTTTGTGGAGCGCGTAGAGAAGCGGCGCCGTCTGCTGGAGCTGACTGTTACATTCTACACGCATTTCCAGGAGGTGGGTGTCGGAGCCCCTGATCGGGCTTACCGGTTTCTGGTCTACGTTACCAGCTCAGTTTGTTAGGTTTTGTTGTAATTCACTTTACCTCGTAAGTGGGTTGCCTTCCCCTTTTCCACTTTTTTTAGTTGTTTCAGTTCTCACTCGAAGGTAAAATGTGCTGTGATATTGATGCAAAATTGTAATTTAAGCAAGGTGAATAACGTATTTCTTCCTGGAGTTGCTGCGTGCGATAGGGACTCGCTCACTGTATGTTTCCTGTATTTGTGGTCCTTGAAAACCGCCGCGGGCAAGTTCATTCTCGCACTTCCCCGCTGATAACATTATCCCGGAAACGCGTCGGCGAATCGCTATTGCGAGTCTAATGTGAGATCGTTTAGACGGCGGTGTGGGGCGCCCTTGTCGCACCTGACGGGCTTGGTCCGCCCGCTAGCCGGCCGTTTAGCGTGGCGTGCGGCGCCACTGAGCCGCTGTGTCCTGGTCGGCAGCTGACCGCCTGGTACGAGGAGGTACACACCACGGTCTCGAGCGGTGAGGTGGGCGAGAACGTGCAGGGCTGCCAGCATCTGCTGGAGGAGCTGGCGCAGCGGCGCGAGTCCTTCACCAAGGCCACCAACAGCACCATCGCCGAGGGCGAGGCGCTGATCGCCGACCTCAGGTGGGTGCGCCGCCCGTCACGGTCGCAGGCACGGTCGGACGGCCCCGTCCCAGCTGATAGCTGCCGGGTGCGTGTGTGCTCTGCCGCTGAATGTCGTTACCTCTTGTGTCGCCTGCTTGAACTGGTCAGGGGACTGGGTCAGGGTCGGTATAAACTGCGCGCTGTTGGCCTCCTCTTCCCTGACGGCCAGGCAGATGGTCGGCGCGCACGCACGCCACACTGCGCTGTCGTCGCTGGCTGTCGTCACGGCGCCGGCCCGTGTGCGGTCGACGTTCGCCTGACGGTCGCGCTCGACCGGCAGGGCGCAGGGCATCTCGAGCGAGACGGACCCGACCGGCTCCTACTCCGGCATTGAGTCGGTGCTGGCCGACCTCACGCAGCGGCGCGACGACATGGCCGAGCTCTGGGCTGCGCGCAAGCTGCGGCTTGATCTCTCCATGCGGCTGCGCATGTTCGAGAGCAACGTGATGGAGGTGCGCGGGGGGCGGGAGCGCGCGGCGCACCGGGCCGGCGACACAATGGTTTGTCACGAGTGTTTGATGGCCCTTGTGTGATTGCAGTCTATAGACAATGGAGAAAGTCGTGCAGTGACGGCGCCAAGCAGCTGCGCAGTAAAAGGATCCATGTGTATTCCAATGGCCTGTCCCGTCAGAGAAAAAAAAAACAGACGTTCGCAGGGCCTCAGTCGCCACCTGCCTGCACCATCATTGCGCGCAGAGGGCATGGAGACAAGGGGCCATGCGTGCGGAGCTTACGGTGCTGTGCGCGTGTCCAGGTGTCGGTACAGATGGAGCAGTGGGCAGAGGAGTACCGACGTCTGGACCTGCCGCGGGATATGGCCACCGCCGAGCTGATGCTGAACAAGCACAACGATCTGGTGCAGCAGGTGCTGGACACCATGTTTGAGCTGGTGCAGGAGGGCCAGCAGACCAGCCAGGTAAGCGCCCAGGAGTCGACCTTGTCTCGCCAGCGCCATCCAAATGTATCGACTGATTGGTGGTGTATGCTTTTCTCGTTTCTGTGGCTGAACTCGGGCTCACATGAACTGTCATGGTTGGCAGATTTTGCGCTGAGCCAGGAGGACTGTTTGGCGGACTGTGGGCCATGGCCTGTGTTACGTGCTCCCCGTCATGTACAAAATGTGCACCGTGAACCGTGTAGAATTGTTTGACTTCCGTATGTTGTTTTTATCATAATTCGTTGTTATACCGTGATCATTGGTTGACCGTGACGAGCGTGTCGACCTCATAAACGGGGGATCAACGAACAGCAGTGCCAGTGCACTACAGGGATACTTATCCTTATAGGCCTATTTTTGATCTGCAGTGAGTCCTGTTTGTCACTACATATAACGTACTTGTAGACAGTGTATGCGGCATAAAACGTACAAGACTGAACGGCTCCTTACGACCAAGGGATTTCGCCTGCGCTAGGAGGATTTGAACGATTAAGTCTGGGCTAAAGGGTCATTTCTATTGCCTGCTGTATGGATCGTCGAGTTTGTGACTATTGCGTCCCCGTATTGATTCTAGCATGTTTTTCCAGGTAGCCGTTTTGGGGCCGCTCAGGAGGCAAGCTCCGAATGTTGTCTGTAGCAAATTGTGCCGTGTAGCTGTGTCTCAGTTTGTCGGTGTGATCCTGTTATTGCCCGTGATTCTTGCCGGGCCGGAGCCGCGTGACTGACACGCCGGCCTGCCCGGGACCCCTGCAGCTGCTGGAGCAGTCCAGTATCCAGTTCATGACGGACACGTCGACCACGGCGTCAGAGCGCTGCGCGATGCTGCTGGAGTACGTCAGCGACCGGCAGTCGGAGCTGGACCTGCTGGCCGAGCGGCGCCGGCTGCGGCTAGAGCAACGCGTCCAGTTGGGCCAGCTGGAGGCCGAGGCCAGCCAGGTGGGGCGGCCTGCCGCTGCGGCTGCCGCCCGCCGTCGGGGTGGCCGCTCGGCTGACTTCGGGCAGCCCGGACGATGGGTGTCGTCACCAGTCATGCTTGCAGTACGGGTGCACGGTCTGCGCCCGTGCTGAGTCAGTTAGCTAGCACGTGTCCAATGCAGGTGCATAGTCTGATCCGGCCGCTTCATCTATCGGGGCTGAGTCTCATCCCCGGGGCCGTGCCGCCGTCCCCGGGTCCGTGCCGTTGTCCTCGTGGTCGCGCCGCCATCCCCCGGGGCCACGCCGCCGTCCCCGGGTCCGTGCCGTTGTCCTCGTGGTCGCGCCGCCATCTCCAGGGCCACGCCGCCGTCCCCGGGTCCGTGCCGTTGTCCTCGTGGTCGCGCCGCCATCTCCAGGGCCACGCCGCCATCCCCAGGGCCACGCCGCTGTCCCCGGGTCCGTGCCGTTGTCCTCGTGGTCGCGCCGCCGTCCCCACTGCCACACCGCCGTCCCCAGGGCCACGCCGCCGTCCCTGGGGCCGTGCCGTTGTCCTCGTGGTCGCGCCGCCGTCCCCAGGGCCACGCCGCCGTCCCCGGGGCCGTGTCGTTGTCCTCGTGGTCGCGCCGACGTCCCCAGGGCCACGCCGCCGGCTCGGCCCGTGCTTACCAGCGCCCGAGCGCGGCGTGCCACGCTGACCGGGCCCACGCGTGCCGCCACAGGTGATGACCTGGATCAGGAATGGCGAGTCGATGCTGGCTGCCAGTTTCAGCGTACCCGCCTCGCTGGCCGAGGCCGAACAGTTCAAGCTGGATCACGAGCAGCTGCAGCGAGCCGTCGAGGTAAGCCCCCCCCCCCCTTTCCCGTATATGTACCTCCCTCAGTGTCTCGGTCGTGATGCCTAATGCGCCACTTGGACGTGGCAGTATGTGCTGCGGGTGCGCAGTGGTTCCGGAGATGGCTGCACGTGGGAGAGGGCGAGCCATATGTGGTAATAGGCTTGTTCTTTGAAGTGTTATTGAACTTTCCAGTCGTCCATTATGTGAGATGTTTGTTTGTGTTTGTTTTCTGGCTAGTCCTTCCCGGCTGGGCGGTGCGTAGCCCCTGCTGCGATTCACGCTCCGCGCCAGGTGATCGCCGCCATTTCCGTTTGTCGGGTGCCGGTAGTGTAGTGGTTAACACTTCTGCGTTAACCGCTGCGCGTCTGGGAAAGTAGAGGTACGGGGTTCGATTCCCCACGGTGTCCGCCCTTCCTGCCAGGGTGAGAGGTAGGCGACGCCATATAGCCTCAGTAGCTGGATGCGTCGTAAAGCCCCAATAACAACTCCCGTCAGTCGTTGTACTAACCTGCCTCTTAAGCTGCCTTAAGCCTGACCCCCCCCCCCCCCCCTCCTTCACCTCTTGTGTCCGTCTGATGACCCGTCCGCTCGCAGCGGACCCACACGTCGGCGGTGCAAGCGTGGCAGCGGGCGGAGAGCCTGATCAACACTAATCACTACCAGCCGGACGCCATCCGCACCATCGCCGAAAACATCACCAAACGCTGGCAGCAGCTGGTCACCTGCGCCGAGGACCGTCACAAGCTGGTCACCAGCAGCCTCAGCTTCTTCAAGACGGCCGAGGAGGTAGGCGTCCTTGGCCTGGGCGACCCCTCATCATTTTGTTTTGTGCGTTAGCGTTGTTTGATGAGAATAACAACAGTCAAGTCCAACACAATCAACGCCGATCTCGAGGTGCCAAGGAAGCCTTCGCTGTCGTAATGTCTGGTCGATCGACCAGAAAAAACTGTTGCGTTGCCTGCGACAGGAACGTCGCAAGCAAAAGTGCTCGCACGCCCCGCGGAGGTGTGATTGTCTCAACAGGGCAGAGCGGCCCATTCTGTCAGCGACTGCCGACCGTCGGACCTGGTCGACCAGTGCCTGGCAGTGTGTGCTTTGGCCGGCCGGCAGGTGTGCACGGTGCTGGAGGAGCTGGAGCGCGAGTACCGGCGCGACGAGGACTGGTGCACCATGGACAAGTCAGCCAGCATGGCCGACAAGGCCGTCCGCATTGCCAGCCTCATCCAGAAACACCAGGACCAGAAGGTAGGCGGATGGACGGTGCTGGCCGCTGCTGTTGGTGATGCCGCGCCTCAGCCGTGCTGCGCAGGCCGGTCGGTCGTGCCTCCGCCCTCAGCAGGTAGGGCCACGCGGTCAGCATCGCTGCAGCTGCTGCGGTGTGAGACGCTTTCTGGTCAGCTGCAGGTGCCCACAGAGCGTCGCTGCCCCTGCGCGTCTGTGATTGTGTGTGTGTGTGTGTGCGTGTGTGTGTGTGTGTGTGTGTGTGTGTGTGTGTGTGTGTGTGTGTGTGTGTGTGTGTGTGTGTGTGTGTGTGCGTGCGTGCGTGCGTGCGTGCGCGTGCGTGCGTGCGTGCGTGCGTGTGCGTGCGTGCGTGTGGGTGCGTGCGTGCGTGCGTGCGCGCGCGCGAATGTACCGGTCACTGTCGTGTGCCTCCATTGTGCATTGGCGGCCTCT
This sequence comes from Pollicipes pollicipes, assembly GCF_011947565.3. Lineage (NCBI taxonomy): Eukaryota > Metazoa > Arthropoda > Thecostraca > Pollicipedomorpha > Pollicipedidae > Pollicipes > Pollicipes pollicipes. The sequence goes on along the minus strand of NW_023596225.1, from coordinate 7,708,433 downwards.
AACCTAGCTACGAATAGCGCATGCTGATACTCAGCATCGGTGGAGCGAGTGAGCGAGTCCCACCGAGGCTGGTCACAACGCCGTCCGGGCCGCCCCCTCTGACCGGCGCCTCACCACGCCCCACCCGGCAGGTGGTTTTCCTGAAGGCGTGTACGCACGCGCGTCGCACCGGCGGCTCGGTGCTCAAGTACGCCACGCGCAGCATACAGTACTACAGTCAGAAGCTGAAGCCGGGCGTGCGGGGCTCGGAGGAGAAGGTCAAAGGTCAGTGCCGCCGGCAGCGGAGCACCGACGCAGCGCCGGAGTAGCGGACGGAACGCTGTGATTGTTACTGACTGCACGGTTGCCTGGGCAACCGCGACACCCTCTGATCCGCTGCGGTCTTTTGGGTGCGTTGGTGCCTCCACGCATATCTTTATTTTTCGTGCACTGGTGCCTTTGGTTACGATTTATTCCTTTTCCAAAGCCCAGTTGATCAGAACGTATGCCACTCGATTCGCCCACTTGTGGCGGGGTGGATTCGAGCCGCTTTAGGCCCTCGCTATTTGCGCGTGACTGGGATGGTGTGCGGCCGGTGGCAGTGGCAGCGCTAAAGGCCAGGTGACGACGAGGGTATGGCGGGCCGGGCTGGGCGTTGCAGCACGTTGAGCTTTCGCCGAAAACTTTTACGGTCGACCCGGACTTAACAATTGACCGCACTGTGGTGGTGGGATTAGAGCTCAACTGATAAACACTTGAACACCTGAGATTATCAAAAATGCTTGCAATTAAAATATTCAGATTCAGTCTTAGACATCATGTAAACCGCAACTGAACGATCATGGAATTGCTGCGCGCTAGACCTGTGAGCGAGGTGAACCTGCAGATTTCCCATGTTCGTTGCAAGCATACCCTGACGTCCGAGCCAAAGACCCCTCTACCTGCATGGACCCAAACCTGTCCCCCCCCCCCCCCCCGACGGCGGTGCGCACAGCGGTAGGACAGCTGTCCTTAGTGTACCGAGTGGCCTGACCTATGAACAAGTTGCCGGTGGATGCTAGACGGCTGGATCCGACAGGTTTTAAGCGCAGCGCCAAGTCACTTTGTGCAATATGGTTATCTTGTGCTGTTTATGTATGCATGCGTTTGTTTTTTGTTTTATCCCTTATCACTTTCGTTGTTTTTTGGCGTATTGTTGCATCTCCCAGACTAATGATACGTTATAGTCACGTATTTATGTGGAGTGTCAGCTGATGTTAAATGCAATGGCTTCGCGGACTCACTTACGTCAGGGCGTCTGAAAGCCTGGCGTCGTGGGCGAATTATACATGGTTTACATTGTTACAGCATGAGTGCGTGGGGTGTGTTTTTGTGTCATTTCGTGGCGTGCATGGGAGTTATCACATTCTGGAGTGGGAACGGTCAGACGGGAGCCGATCCTCTCGGTGCTAATTAGTCGGTGAGATGATGGTAATCCTGACGTTCAATCTCCGCTGTTTCTGTGCGCAGAAATGCTGGAGAACCTGCTGTGTCTGGAGAACCGCGTCATGGACTTCTGGAACGTGCGGAAGCGGCGGCTGGACTGGTGTCAGCAGTACGTGCTGGTGGAGAGGTCGGCGCGCCAGGCACTCGACTGGATCAAGGACACGGGTCAGTCGCTGCTGGGCGTACATCGCCGCAGTCTGGGTCAGGGCCTCACAAGCCGGCCATGCATACTCACGGCAGGGGTCTGCATGCATATCCCGCTCGATCGCATCGCATGCTGTGTTGGAGACGGTTCTGTGGAAAACTGACTCGAAAAGTATGTGACGCAAACGACGCGTGGAGTCGAAAAAGACGAATTTGCGCAACCGTTCTTAAACATGTGGGTCGGTAGTTGCGCGTTACGGGTCTTGGTTGGCCGCTGCTTTTCACCGACTGCACAGTCATACAGTCCCTGGTCAGCGCGGCGCGGCGGGTTCTGCGCGGTGGAGGAGCGCAGTCCTGTGCCGTCTTCAGTCGTGTCCCCAGGCGTGTGCCGTGAGTCTCCAAGGCTGGTGCCTGTTGCAGGTGATCACTATCTGTCCACGCACACCGCTGTGGGAGACAGCATAGAGGAGACTGAAAAACTGCTGCTCGAACACACTGAGTTCAAGTCGACTGCAAAGGTCAGTTTGTATTGGTGTATGTCATGTGTGATGCGTATTACCAGCATCCTTCAAATGTCATGTGGGATACGCATTACCAACATTCTTCAAATGTGATGTGTTGTGCGTGTTACCAACATTCTTCAAATGTGAGTGATGCGTATTACCAACATCGTTTAAAAGTGTTTATGTTCTGGTCTGGTGTCATTGGCTCATAGTGAGCGTGATGCAGTATGCGCGCTGACAAGGCGATGTCAACGGTGCTGCGCCTTTTGCATTGTAATGGACGGAGAGAGTAAGCGAAGGTTGCCCCTCGCTTGCGGGCTTCGGTGTAAAGCACTCTGGCACCGCTGACCGTACTCCGCGGCGTCGCCTCGCCCCGCCAGGAAACGAGGGATCGTGTCAAGCTGCTCATCCAGCTGGCGGACAACATCATGGAGAAGGGCCACGCGCACGCCGCCCAAATCAAACAGTGGGTGGCCACCCTGGACATGGCCTACAAGGACTTCTCGCACCGCATGGACATGTACAGGTGAGCACCAGCGATGCCGCACAACTCCCTGCTATAGTCCGTCTGCAGATGGTTGGCCTGGGTGTCAACGCAACGTCCGAGGGGAATGCAGCGGGGTGTCGCTGTGCCGGCCGTCTCGCGGCGCACCCGGCCGCACTAACAGCTCGTTCTCGGCGTGTCGGCCAGGCGGCAGCTGGAGGTGCAGCTGGGCCTGCAGGCAGCGGGCGGCCGACGGCCCAAGCCCGAGCCGGGCCCCGAGCCGGAGGAGGCCGAGACCGTCTCTCGCGACCGCCTCTCCGACCCCAGCCTCGAGGCCAAGGTCAACGACCTGCAGCTCAAGGAGCCCGAGTGCAAGCTGGACGAGGAGAAGCGTCGCTCGGCGCGGCGCCGCGAGTGAGTGTCGTTCCGTTGCGGACGGCCGCGGCGGTAGGATGCAGTTCTGGGGCGGAGAGCGTCACGTGCTGTGACAACGGGGCCGCCTAACGCTATACGTCCCGTGCGTAAAAGCCATTGGTAGCGATGGTGCGTGCTAGTGGTGGTAGTGATGACGGCTGCCGTCGTTGAGCGCGGACGCAGCCGGTCGGTGCGTGACGGGTGACGTGCTCACGTGCCGATGTCGCCGTTCGCGGCCCCAGCCTCGGAAAAGTGGCCATCAACGTGCAGATAGCGTAAGACCGGGTGTTTTCCGCCCCGCGCGCCATGCAAACGACACCGGATGGTCGTAGCTGTCGGGTGCACGAGCCGGCTCGGGCTGGACTAGCCGTGCCCGGACGGCCGTGCCGGGGTGTGCCGCAGCAGGCTCCGTCGTGCTGGCACTGCTCGTGGACATGCGTGCCGCGTGAGCGGCCGGCGGCGGCGCTACGGCGTCGTCTCCGGCGGGCCGTGTGGCGCGCGGCGACACCGTCGCACCGAGCGACACCCCGCTTGTGCCGCCAGCTTCATCATGAGCGAGCTGCTGGCGACGGAGCGGGCCTATGTCAAGGACCTGGAGATCTGCGTGGACACCTTCCTGGGGGAGGCGCGCACCAACAGGAAGGTGCCAATCGGTGGGTGCCCCGACCGTTGGCGCGTTGTGTGCCTGCCCGACCAGAGGAAAGTAGTGTGCCTTTTGTAGGGTTCGAACAGAAACGGAAGGATGGCAGACTGGGTGGTGAAACCACTTGTCCTGAGGTTTTGCTTTTTTTTGTCTGACTAAATCTGTCCTTGCTAGGTGCAGATTTAGGTAATGATCTTTGTGACTCTGAGCAAAGTAGAGCAAAGTCACAGATTCAGTGCCGCATTACGTCAATGCTGTCTTTCCGTGGCCTGCCGATCACGTCTGGCAGAACCCGATGGCGAAAATGTGCGCGACCTCGCACTGTGACCGTACTGCGCGGCCGTGAGAGAATCGACGCCCCGTGCTTGCTACGTCATGCAGTTAATTTTGCTAATGGAAGCCTTTACTTCAATTGGATAATTTCGGCACCCGAGGGAGAACAGAGACCCGAAGCATTACGAGTACTTTCTCCCCAGCCGTTTTCAGTGTTTTGTTGTAAGGGAGCCTTTGTGAACCTTTCTGCTTTATCTTTGGCGGCTGGGGGCTTTCTACGGGAGTGTGACGTTGGTTCGGCCTGTTTTCGCGACGGTCTCGGGTGTGCTCTGGTGGTGCAACACGTCGGACATTTGCTGCAATTGTATAGCTGTTTGAAATTCATTAGATATTTTCTACTGTGTCCAATTTGGTGTTAATTGCATCGATGCATTATCCCGATATTTATTTTCAGGTCAAGCTAAGATTTCTTGAGGCCATCCTATGACGGTACTCCATAAATTCCGTCCATGGCCATGTGATCTCATCGTCTCCTTGAACTCATGTGAATGCTATTAGTAGCAAGGAAGAAGTCCCGTGAGATGCTGTTAGGCGTATGGACAATGCAGAATCGATATGGCCTTTTATTGGCCTCATGATCAGCGTAGATGGTTTGTAGTTGACGCGCCCTTGGACTTCAGCTCATTGGCAGCGCGGTGTACCCGGTTGCAACGGCTGTAAATTCCTGACCAAAATTATGCGGCTAACTTTGTTAGTGCTTGCATGATATATTTTCAATGATGCCACATTTTATCAATTCCTTTTTCGTCAGCCTTCATCAAAGCGACTTATGTGTTCAAATCTTATGATTAATTTCAGACAGGACAATTTTCGCACGAAGATTTTCATCCAGGAACCGGGAAAAGAAGTTGTTACGTTTCTTTTCTTCAAAACTCTCCAAGCCAACTTCCATTGATGAGCGTCCCAAAGATCTGAAACTCTCCGGCGTAATTGGCATGGGTACATTTTGGCCTGCGATAACGACTCGTCGCGCCGTGGGAGTCTGTCACTGGCGCCGGTGTCCAGCGGCGAGCGGCCCTGATGACCCCTCGCGCCATGGAGGCCTGTCACTGGCGCCGGTGTCCGGCGGCGAGGGGCCCTGATGACCCCTCGCGCCGTGGAGGCCTGTCACTGGCGCCGGTGTCCGGCGGCGAACGGCCCTGATAACGTGAGCGGTTGGCGGTGCCTTTTTAACCTGACAGTTATCGTTAGTGCTGATAACGAGAAGGACCTTGCTGTGGTGCAGGCATCCGCGACAAGACGGACGTGATATTCAGCAACATGGAGGAGGTGCTGGAGTTCCACCGCAACACGTTCCTGCAGCAGCTGGAGAAGTACACAAGCAATCCGGAGGATGTTGGCCACTGCTTTGTCACCTGGGTAAGTCACTGGAACTTCGCTCATCCAGTGGCCAACGGGAGTTAACAGGGAGTAAATTTTGTGTGGTCGTAATTGGTCTCCGTGTAAATGTCCACAGTTTGTCATAGTTTGGTCACACAGTTTTTTCCAGTCCACAGTTTGTCACAGTTAGTCACGAGCTTTTGTCACGCTGTGCTTTTAAACACAGTGTAACAACCGTAGGTTCTTGCCGGGCACTGCTTACGTTACCTCGCCGGAACTATGTAACGAAACCAGACCTTGGTTTGAACCCTCGTTGAAATGGCGTTAATGAGCAGCGTAATATTGTTGCTATCTTTCTTGCGGACGTCTCCAATATCCATAAGCGGCCTGCATACTGTGAAGTTGATAACGTCAGATGTTAATGGTGAACTGCGGCATGTCCGCCTCGATATGTTGCATTAAATATGTTGCAGGTAGCGCAGTTGGCGTCCATTCAATTAAGTTTTGATCTCACTTTATTTGATCGGAGTATCTGAAAAATGACGTACAAATTTTATGATGCGCATATCAGGCACATGGCTATGCGTTCGATTTGATTATCATTTAATAACAGTCAGCCATCACGTACCAATAAAAAACGTGATCGATAGACGTGAAAATGTGTCTGTTGCGCGTATTTAATAGCTTCCTCGCTAGAGTGTGCGGCCGCAGTTTGGCGCCCACTCGCCCGGGCCTGGATCGAGCCGAGGCCTCTGGCGAACGAGTGTCGATTGAACACCTGACGTCCTATCGACCGCCGGCGTCGACACGGCCATCCGCGCTCGCGGGCGGGCGCGACCCACACCCGCGCAGTGCCGGCCGGGGAGCCGAGACCCCTGAGGCCACGACCCGGCGGGCCAGCCGCCGTCCACGGGCCGGACGGTCGGCCGGTGCCAAGCGACGCCGTCCTTTGCTGTGCGGCCCGGCGCCGGCGACTGGCGTTCGGCCGTGCCACTGGCGGCCCGGTGTGTGCTAGTCTGACCTGGACTAGGCCACAGCGGCCGCCCGGCTGTGCTGTGTCGGGCGTTGATTGCCCCCGCCGGTATCGCGTGGGAGTGCTCGGCATCCGGCCGGCCGTGGGATGGCGCCTGGCGCTCGGCCGCCCTCGGCTCCGCCGGGCGGGTCTGGCCGGTGCCGGAGGCAGCTGGCGCCGCTCCGCCAGGCCGACGGTGTCAGAGCCGGCTCGGAGCGTGACCTGATCGGGCTCGCCCGCTGTCGCCGCCGTCACCGTCGCCTGCGCGCCCAATTGATTGTGTAGCTGTTGTTTCTTGGCGTTGCCCTGTGCCGTCACTTTCATCCCAGCCTGCCCAGAGACGTGGGTGCATGACGCTTTGTCGAAATTTTGGGCATGCTATATTAAATCAACAGCATTGATGGTGGAGGCCCCTGTCAAAGGCTTTGACGTAAAAAGCTCCGTCGGAAGGCTCTGTGTGGATCTCCGTCCTGGACATCGGTGCGAGAGCCTTTGTCAAGAGCCGCGATGTGTGACAAAGCCTTCGCCGTAAATAGCTCCGTGAGAAGTTTACATTTGACGGTCGGTTGTAAGATAATGCAGATTTTTAAGAACGCTTTGGCTGCTGCGGCTACTTGACGCTGTGTTGATGTACCGTCGTCGCCATGGCGCTCGGTCCAAGATGCGCATGACGTTGCGTCATAAGTCGAGACGTGTCAGGCTCCACCAGACATCGATGCGACGACGTGCATTTGTGGTCGTCAGAAGTTGTTGTGCGGACGGCGACGGCTTACGTTATGCCTTGCCGGCGCCTGGGATTTCAGCTCGATCTCGCAGGATTCGGGTCCATTTGGAGCCATTGACGGGTGTGGTGGTATGAGCGAGAGCGTTGGCCCTTTCCGCCCGGTGTCTGGGACCGGCAGGCGTCACGTGATGCCTTCTGACCGGAGTCTGGGACCGGCAGGCGTCACGTGATGCCTTCTGACCGGAGTCTGGGACCGGCAGGCGTCACGTGATGCCTTCTGACCGGAGTCTGGGACCGGCAGGCGTCACGTGATGCCTTCTGACCGGAGTCTGGGACCAGCAGGCGTCACGTGATGCCTTCTGACCGGAGTCTGGGACCGGCAGGCGTCACGTGATGCCTTCTGACCGGAGTCTGGGACCGGCAGGCGTCACGTGATGCCTTCTGACCGGAGTCTGCGTGTTCCGGCGCAGACGAGAAGTGGTCGTTCTCTCGATGAAGGGTATTGGGTACCATCGCCTCCCCACTTGGTGGGCTACAGGCTGCGTGTAATATTCTGAAAAGTTGGACACCTGCTAATGAAGTTGCGCATCGGCTCCCAAAGTTGGTATGAACTCACCTCATTATTTATTCGCACGCTTCCTCTCTCAACTCGTCATCGGCCGGTTGTCAAATCGCCCGTCCCCCGTCCAATATTTACGATAATTCAAAAGCGCCTTGAGATGTCGCTGCGAAATTTTTAGTAGCTGTCATTTGATGAATTATATGCTTTGTGCCAAAATAGCAAGCATGGGCCCGTGGCAGATGAAGCGTAACAGACGTTAGAGTGGCTTCATATTTGCTGATTTTAGTGTGAGTCAATTTGTCCATAATTCATGGGCCTTGTTGTGTTGCTTTATATATTGCGTATTGAGCTAGTGGCATGTCAAGGAACAAGAGTGTTGATAAAAAGTACATAGCATTTTTTGGCTTCAGACTCAAAATTGTGAAGCGATGAAAGAAGTTGTTCTATATACGACTATGAAGGATGCCTGTACCAAGTTCCAAGCAACTATCCGGAACAATGACTGAATCATGGCTTGAAATGCATCGTAGCGCATGTTGCCCATGCCCTGGTGGGCCCGGGCCCGGGCCCGGGCCCGCGGCGGCGGGCGGCTGGCCTCAGGTCTGCTGCAGCTGCGGGCGGTGGGTTTAGGTCTGCTGCAGCGGCGGGCGGCGGGCCTCAGGTCTGTTGCGGCGGCGGGCGGCGGGGCAGCGGAAGCCGTTTATCAGTTTGACACGCAAACGTACAACCACGTGACTGGGGGGGGGGGGGGGAGGCGGGGGGAGGGATATCAGGTTGCGCAGTCGGCAGGACTGAACCATTTAAAACAACGCGAAAATCGATCCATCCGCTTATTCACCATCGTGATCATCTTTTTGACACTGACCTTGACGTTTTGTGAGCAAATGACATATGTCACTAAGCGTGAGCTCTCTTAATCACGTGTGTACTTTTAATCCCCCCCCCCCCCCCCCACATAGTCTCTGTCGTTCTGACTCCACATTTTCCTGTTACAGTCGCAAAAATTCGACATGTACGTGCAGTACTGTCGTGACAAGCCGAACAGCAACGCGCTGCTGGTGCAGCACGCCGGCACGTTCTTCGAGGAGGTGCAGCGGCTGCACGGCGTCGAGCACCCCATCGCCGCCTACCTGATCAAGCCCGTGCAGCGCATCACCAAGTATCAGCTGCTGCTCAAGGACCTGCTGTCCTGCTGCGACGGACACGGAGAGATAAAGGTGGGTGCGGGCGCCCCGCCTGGCGGCGACGCTGCTGCCGTGGCCGGCGCCAGCGGCCCTTTGTCGGACAGCCAGCGGGTGCGTCGGGTCGTGGGGAGCTCCCGGCTGCGGGGGAGGTCAGGCCGCGGCCGACTCCCGGCTGTGGAAGGCGGGGACGTCAGGCCGTGGAGGACTTCTGGCTGCGGGGAGGCGGGTAACTTCCGGCTGTGGGGGAGGCGGGGAACACCAGGTCGCAGAGACTTCGCAGTCGTCTTGCGGCGGCGGACACGGGACATTGGAGGACGGTCGGAAGGACCGGGGGAGGGGGGATGACTGCGGCATGGCGGCATTCCTCAGATGCAGCATGTATCTGGCACAGACCTCAGCTGCGGTCGCCTGGCGGGGACCGTGTGAGTCCTGGTCATGGGGCGACCTTGCCCTTAAGGTCCGCTTGGTCGGCGTACGCGTCAGCTCACCGGGCGTTGGGAAGGCTCGGTTCTGGAGCCGACCGCCGTCTTTGTGAGCCGGGCTGGCTTGAACGCTTGGACTTGAATGCGGCTGTCGGCTGTTGGCGGCGGGACAGCCGTGGCGAACGAGCAGGCCCTGCGTGCCGCCCCGTGCTCACTGCTGGTGGTCGACCGATGTGCGAGCAAAGTCACTGATGGGCGTTCTTCTGTGGCACATGTTGGCCTGAGTTGCGTCTTTTCAACGTCTCATGCGGCCAAGCGGCTGCGGAGGCACGGTTACAACGCCAGCCGCGCCGCGCCGCCAGGCCGGTGACGGAGCCCGAGGCCACGTCCGACTTACAGGTACAAGGGATCTACGAAATAACACTGGGATCACTGTTAAGAAAATCAGGCCCCTGGACAAAACGGAGCAAGGCAGTTTGTTTATTATTGGGCCCGCTGTCCGACACATTACTGTTCCATTGTCCCTATCAATGCGGACCCTTTTATTGCCCTATTTCCCATCTCCCTTTATTGTCACGGGCCCCGAACAATGGAAGAGGCTCGCTGACATTCCAGGTCCCGTCACTGCCCCTTTCTAGCAAACGGGCCCGTTGCCGACTGGGATTCCTTCCCTGACACGGGATCCCTTGTCAGGCACTGTAGCCCGATCATAAGACACAGTGACTCTTTGTCATCTGTGCTTAGCAAGCCTCCGCGCCCACTTGCCATTAGTTCGTACCAACAGCAGGGGCGCAACCAATATTTTCTTAGCAAGGGGGGGGGGGCAGACCTCGGTGAGAACGCATCCCGCCAATTTTTAAGTTACTTTTCGGAGCGCTTTGGTAAAAATGAAGACCTTTGGACCGAATGGGGCGCCCATTGACTGTGCCCCTGCATAAAAATCAAACAGCAGCGACAGCAGGGTTTAAAGGCTACGACCTTGCAGGCAGTGGTCGGTTTGTTCCATTTGTGAGGGCCCTCGTGTGACACCCGTCCACCATATTTGGTTGCCCCCCCCCACAAATCTTCTGACCCCAGTGCTACAAAATATTAGGAAAATATAAATTACACAGGGACCTTCTTCAGGCGTTGCCTGCGATTGACGACCGTGCTAATAAAGTAAAGGACTGTTCCGTGCCACCAACTTGAAAAACTACCGTACATCAAAATCAAGTGGCCTAAGAGCAAGTGGGAAATGTGTTTAGGGCGAGGTTAGGTGCACAGTTCCTCACAAGGACGTCATGTCGCTGAATAATTTGTTGGGTGTGGGGAGGGGGGGGGGGCGGGAAAGGCGTACCCTATCACAAAATATGTATTTCACCTGGATTCTGGGCTTATCTCCAATCATTTAGAAAAGTTCACGCCCCCGCTTGCAGAATAATTGAAACACTAACCGAACCAGTACGACTTTGCTAGATGTTTCTAATCAAACTTTGAATGTCTTTTAATTGCCTTGCCTCCAATCACTTTGAATGCTGCACCTACCCTACGTTTCCGCCACGTCGCGGCGATGGAGCCAGCAGCGGCGGGGGCCAATGACACATTAGGGCACCAGTAACGTCGTTGCTCTGTGTTGAGTCGCACAGGATTCCACCAATAGGAAACCCAGTGATGCCCCCCCCCCCCTCCCCTCACTCCATTGTTTCACTCGCCAGCTGACACTGCCAGTGTCCGAAGAGCGCAGAAAAAATAAATTATCCTATGAATTATTATAAATACTGCGGTTTGTAAACAAAAACAAAAGAAAGGTATAGGAAGTGTCAAGGAAAAGAACGTTAGGTTCTCCAGTACCAGCAATCAAGTACATTTGTCGCTGTATTCACCTTGCGTCTTACAGTTTTAAGCAGAAGTAAACGAACAGAACATTGGCACTGCCATGGCAACCAGGGTAACAGTGACTCAGTGAACCAGCATAATACTAGTGTTCTTTTACCATGACAGACACCTATATTCTACTAATAGACATGGGATTGATTGGCGTCAAGGTGAATGTCTTCGCATGCCTGCAATTTGATAGGGGAGCCATCAAAACATCCAGGATCGCAGCGTCCAGTATTGCTACCGTCCAGGATCGGGGCATCCAGCGTTCGTAAAGTCCAGAAAACGTCCAATTCCGTTCCCATTGGGGGCGTTTATAAGGTCTAGGGACGCAACGTCCAGAGTCGCAAAGCCCAGAGTCGTAAAGCCGTGTTCAAAACGTCCAGTATCCATGGCAACCAGGCTAGTTTGGATTCCTGCCGCTAGATAACACTACAGAAGCATCTTTGAGTCCTGCCGCTATTTCCCTTTTTTGTCAACAGATGGCACAGTCAGCCTGACATTCCACTGATGATCACTTGATGCGCAGTCAATCATGGTTACTGTAAATTGCCTATACGCCTGGCGGCCGTGTCCGGCCTGGGCGCGACCGCGCACCGGGGCTCACCGGCGGACTGGGCGCGGACACGCCGGGCGGCGGCGCGGCCGGAGACATAGCGGGCGGCGCGGGGTCGGCGGGCACCGCTGCGCCGGCGGGTTAAGCCGGCTCCCCTCCCCCCTCCCCCCGCTGCTGCCTGGGCCCCAAATGCCGAGGTACACTTGGTTGGTCACGGGCCCGTCATATTGGTATCGGTTTGTTTCCACATGCATGGAGGACCCTGTGCTGTTGCGGGGCCCCACATAAGGTAACGCTCCGAGGTGCTTCATGCTCAGTGGCCCTCTTCATTGACCTTTCTTCTTTTGTATTGATTGACTCTTTTTTATTTTGATTTGACTTTTTCCCTTTTTGAGCTTACTTGTTGAGGACCCTTCACTTGTCAGAGCTCTCTCTGTTTACCAGCCCGGGCGCTCCTGATCGCACAGGGGCGTTAATTCATGTACACTGATCTTCGGTTATTGCCCTTTGTTCAGGGGACCCTGTACTCCGACCGGACCCCGTATGTTAGTCTGCCGGGGTGCTCCCGATCGTTCAAGGGTCTCATCATATTGGTGTAAGGTTCCTCTCGTTTGTTATGAGGACCATTCACTGTCCACTGGAGCCTCTTTGTTGGCCTGCCACGGCAGTTTCGATTGCTCAGGTGCCGTCATTATTAGTCTCGGTATTACAGTACGCCGTTGACGGGGACCTAAATCTTAATCACCGAATGTGGGGCTATGCCGATTACGCCGATGAATTCGTTTTTCCGAGGCCCGCGTTCAACCGATTGCACATTACATACATACAGTGATTGAGCGGAAGCATTGTCTGCAAATTTGACGGGCGGCGGTTTGTTTGTCGGGACGGGCTGTAACACCGATTGGGGCTTGACGTATCACCCGCTGCTATGGCTATTTCCAGGTGGAATGCCTCTATTACGTACGTAGCAGTCATTAGGTACGCAGGATGCCATAGTCGTGTGGCCAGGACTCCATCCCAGGACACAAAAGTCCAGAGATGAGCACCCTAACCACCAACAACCATGCCACCGTCGCCCCTCTGCGGTGCGAACTGCACCCGTCCCGATAAACTCCAGACTGGTGTTGCTGGACCCCAAATTCTATACTTCGGAGGTTCTGAAGCGTAAAAGGAAGAAAGCGCGTCAAGATTGATGAAGTAGATGGCGAATACAAGGTCAAGATTCTCCCAATTCATTCAGCTTGTATATCTCAAAGAAGCTCAGTGACGTACACTTCAGTCAGTACACACACGTACGTACACAATCAGTCCGCCTTGCACATCATTCATCAATTCCTTTAAAAAATGAGAAACATCAACGCATACAGTAAATAAGGAAACCAAATACCGCGGATAATTTTATCCATAGCCCACCTTTCCTTGATTACCGCGCAACTACTGCCGAGTAACCAGGTATTTCCGATGCCCCTAGCCAGAGATCAAGGTTTTGAATTATTTAGTGCGCCTGATGCCTAGGGCGTGCTGACGTGGTAAAGTTGGTGCGCTCAAACAAAATGTTGCCCATATCCATACCCAGTAGTTTAATTGTGCAGCACTCTACCGCATGACTTCACTCGTCGGCTGAGGCGGGCAAAATCGGCTCCGGTAGGCGTCTATCGGACAGTATTCGAACCATTAGGGAAGGGTGGCAAGGAAGTGGGGCAGTATCCCAACCCGTGGGTATCACGCACGCAGGACTGTATGAACACGGGACTTCACGAACACTGGACATTATAAACACTGGACGCTGCGAGCCTGGACTTTTTGATTCTCCTCTGTGCAGGGGTTTTGGGCGGTTTCTAGGTGTTATGAACGCTGGATACTGTGATTCGGGACTTTTTGACCACTGGGCTTTATTTTTGCATTTTTATGGCTCTATAGTATGGTTTTATGGTTTTATTGTTACATTTCTTATGGTTCTTGATGTGCAGTAATGTTGTGATCACGCACCAATAACGTAGCAATGGCACTGGGAGTCGAGGTTGCCGCGTGTTTGCGGCCCTCGCGAGCTCGCCACCCGAATTCGGAAAATTTGAAGGTAGGAACATGGATGTATCTGTTTTATGATCGTTTACGATATGTTCTGCCCTAGACACGACGAATGATGTGCCATGCTCTTTTTGAACATTAGGTACCAATGTAGACCTATACCTAGCCATTTCATCCTGGCAGTGACCTGGATGCCAGTAGGCCTGCTCACGGAAAATATCATCTTCGTATCAGTACCTTTCCAACCCCTCAACGCGCGAGCCCAAGACAACGCAGGATTTCGATCGGATCGGTGCGGCTGCCAAAGTCACTTATAGTGATGGGTAATAGCGCAAAGGAATAAATTTGCTGCACGCTTGGTTGCACGGGCTATACGCGGGGTCATAGTCCATCAACACGGTTATTGGGCTACTTCCTTTGAGCGTTGCGTTGTGCGAGCTGGTTTATCCTTCCACTTCCCCTGAGAACTTGCTTATTTTTCCCGGGAGATCCTTGCAAGCCTCCTTCCTCTGCGAGCCTCGTGTCCACAATGCAGTTTCGCTACTGGCATTGCCTTAATCTTACGATCACCTTTTCTACAATGGGGTAGGCCATCGTTGATTTGCAGCTATGATTTGTGTTTTTAATCTTACAAATGCACCACGGCTGGAAAATCAGCCGGCCTTTATGAAACATACCAAAGTACGGTTGTAGAAATTCTCGAGATGTTTTTTAAATTTTTGTGTGTGGTTTTGTATATGTGTAAGTTGTAGTTGTTGTTTGTATGTTTCTGTTTTATGAAACATGAAACACATTTTTACAAATACACCTACAAATTTACAAACTACAATGCAAATTTACAAGAAGCTGCCTTTATGAAAAAGGCTACTGGTGTGATGCCCACACGCCAGTGCAAGTGTGTGGAATGGTGGGTGGGCATATCATGGAAGGAATGATTAACCAAAATATGTCATAGTTCTGCATGGGTCTTGACTTATCACGCGATTGCATTGATTGATGTGGATATTCAGTTCTCCAATGCCTTGGTCTTCGCCAGTTGTGTGCAATATGAGTCACACTATCATGCAACATATAATTGTCCGAATCAGACACAATTCGCTACGGAAACAACGCTGGCGGTTGGGCAGCGAGACAATGTGCTTGAGTATTAAGTGTGCTAAAACTAAAGCCTCATACTTTTGGAGACCTAATGCAGCGAATTGTCTGTTGATGTGCTGGGATGTTGGTAGAGCCCGACCCGTATTGTTCCTGCCGTATTGTAATGTTCCTGTGTATTGTTGTGCATTGTTCCTGCTGGCAGGACGGACTGGAGGTGATGATGAACGTCCCCAAGAAGGCCAACGACGCCATGCACCTGTCCATGCTTGAGTATTGCGACGTCGACGTGGACACGCTGGGCGAGGTGAGCTGACCCCGAGGTCGGATCATCAGCTGACCCCGGGGTCGTGTCAGGTCGGTAGCTGACCCCGGGGTTGTCAGGTTGGCAGCTGACCCAAAGTAGTGTCAGGTCAGCAGCTGACCCAAAGTAGTGTCAGGTCAGCAGCTGACCCAAGGTAGTGCCAGGTCAGCAGCTCACCCCCACGGTCGTTTCAGGTCGGCAGCTGACCCCGAGGTAGTGTGAGGTTGACAGCTGGCCCTTGAGGTAGTGTGAGGTCGGCGGGCAGCTGGCCCCGAATTCGGGTGAGGTCGGCAGCTGACGTTGATGTGTAAGGTCGGCAGCTGACGCCGAGGCGTAAGAGATCGACGTCTGTGAAGGACGGTGACAGCTATGACGCTTCTGCAGATGACAGGACAGCCTGGACATGCGGTGGTGCCGCTCGTATGTGGTCCCGTCACATTGAGATGGCGCGGCATTGGTGATGCCGTTCCGCGACTGTTCGGCAGTGCCAAGCCCTGCCTGGTGGGGCATAGGGCAGCGGTGTCCTTGTGTCGGCTGATAGTGGGCGCTAGTGAGATGTGGGCTGGGTGGCAGGGAGACGGTGAGGCCATGTCTGGCCACGGTATGGCACGGACAGGTTTTGCCGGGTCAGAGCACGAAGCGAGCACGAGGTCAGTGCACGGGATCAGAGGGACGAGGCTCGCGGCTGGCGGCCGGTGTCGGTCGTGCCGGCCTGGGCTGCCTCACGCTCTGCCCGGCCTTTGTGTGGCCGTGTGGAGCGGCGTGCGTCAGGCACAGGCGACCGCGCCTCAAAGCCCGACTCGTCATATTCGTCACGTGGGCTTCGGCGCCCGCATTGCAGGAGCGACCGGCTGTCATCCGCACGGAGACCCGCGCTTCCTGTGTCATCGCCCCGTGGCAGTGGTTGTTGGCGCGGTTCGCTTTCGCGCCGCGCCGGTTGTCAGGGAGACGCGCCAATTGATTCGGACAGGTATTGGCAACCTGGCACCCGGCTCGGTGCGGGTGTCGCGCTGAGTGCCCCGCGCGGAAGCTGATGACTGTCTGGCTTCGTTGCAGGTCATATTGCAGGACTGCTTCCTGGTGTTGGATAGCAAGGGCCTGATCCGGAAGGGTCGAGACCGGCACCTCTTCCTCTTCGACTTTTATCTGTTGTTCAGTAAGGAGGTCAAGGACACCAACGGCAAGTCGAAATACATCTACAAGCACAAGCTGATGGTGAGATAGCGCACTGCTCTCGCTCTCGTATGACTCGTGTGGGGGGGGGGGGGGGGGGGGGGTACCACTGGTCGCCGTTGTGTTCGCCGGCTTACATTGGCTTCTTTTCGCTCCCTCGGCGTCTGACTTTCTCTGTATCTTCCTTCACATTTCTCCTGTTACCATTACCATCTTCTTCAGCTCGTTGGTTTCAGGCACCCACCCACACACCGACGCACGCACGCACGCACGTTCGCACCTACATACGCACGCACGCACGCACGCACGCACAATTTACTCACTCACCCATTCACTCGCGCGCGCGCGCACGCTCTCGCTCTTTGTTTTTCTCTTTTCGTCGTTTTCTTCGTGTGGATTTCACGCACACCTATCACGCAATAACGTTATCTTATTGATTACCTGACTAGCCCACCTCGGTCTTTCTGCGGGCGTGCAGGCTCTCGGTCTCGCACCGCATCGGATAAACAGGGTTCTAAGGGATGAAATCCATCTGTCCGATTCACATGTCAGTGGTGGCCGGATCTCCAAGCTGGGCGAGCCGGCGACTGGGGAGAGCGGAGGCGGCGTACTGCTCCCCCACCACGGGGGGGGGGGGGTCGATTCACATATTCAGTGGTGGCCGGATCTCCAAGCTAGTCGAGCCGGCGACTGGGGAGAGCGGAGGCGGCCCACTGCTCCCCCACCACGGGGGGGGGGGGTCCGAGCTGGCTTAGCTGCGGAGCAGCGCGCCGCCTCGAGAGGGGCGCCTGCTGCGGTGTCCGGTTATGGGGGGCCGCAGCTGGGCAGGATCCGTGTCTGTGGGCAGGGACTGAACCGAGTGCCCCGCTCACCCCCTCTGAGGCCGAGCCGAGCTGGTGGCGTCCGGCTCTGTCTGAGCGGAGTGGCTTTAAGCGAAGGCATTAGCAAACTGGCGTCCCGAAGACCACGTAGTATAGAAATGCCAAAGTAAAAAAATCACTGAAAATGGTGGACAATGAAATGTGAACTTATTTACGATTCCGGTGAAAGCTGCCCTTTGCTCGCGAGCACTTTCAAGTTGCGGAACAAGTCGAAGTCGAATACCTTAAACGGGAGGTACGTGTAAGGGAAGTTCGTCTTTTTCCGGTTTAGCGAGGGCTGATTATTACCATATATTTGCTATGTGTAATGAAATGAATGATGAGTCCCACACATTCATCGCAAATAACAAGAGATGAGTCAAAATAGGGTGAGTGATGTGGTTTCGTGCAGCGGGTGAAGTGAAAGTCCTGTCACTCCATACAGTTGTGACTTGCAGACGAAATACAGAACGTTGATGTTTGGAAGGCCGGGACGTGTCGTTGGTGTAGAGTTTTGTTCGGATGTGTGTTTAATGCCAGCACTCAAGCGTGCCGTTTGTTGTGATCAGCTGCGACTTATACATGGCTGATGTTTGTGGTGTTTTGGACTGCGATGGCCGCTTGATATCGTGTGGTTGGAGACTAGGTAAACATTCGGAAAGCAAGAAGTGAATGCCCATATGCATCCTGGGATCTGCTGAATGAAAGCGAATTTTGAAAGAAAAGAACGAGAACGGTTGCTACGTCATTGCGTGGCCGCAATTACGAAAGTTTTGGGCTCGTTTGATGGGTTTTTAGTTAATTCGGCGTCTCACTTTGCTTTTAAGATACACCAATAGTCGTCAACCAGAGTGTTGTGGTTTTTAACACTACTTGAGAATTAGAAGAACAGATGGGTGTGGCGCACCTTTCGCGGTACGCCCCGCCCCCCGCGTGCAGCCGGACGGGGCCAGGGGCCCGCGACGCGACGCTGCGGGCCTGGGCGCGGCAGCCGAGCGAGACACCGCTCGTAGCCATCCCGGGCAGGTGGAGGGCAAATTGTGATGAAAACTGTTGGCCGGCAGTTAGCGACTGACTGTGCGATGTCAGTTGAACACGACTGGAAGCTGCCAATGAAACAGAGGGCCGCTGAATGAAGGAGGGGAGGGTGGAATTGCTGAAAGTGGGGAAAGCTTTTAGCGATTATTGTGTTCCCCGGCGCGATTTCTCGCTCTGTGTTGATGTTCGCTGTTAGGATGCTACTGATATGTCTTCGAGTGGAAATGCGAAAGTCGAATTTCATTTGCGAACTAGAAGGCCCTCCAACTGCTCTCAGTACCACGAAGCGTTAATTCGTGCTAGTTGTGCCCATCTTACGGATCACCGGGAGAGCCCAGGTATCTGTTGACCTCCGGATGAACCGGCCGACCCTCCCTGACCCCGTGTTGGAGCTGCTGAATGTTGTGGAAGGTCGAGCTGGCGGGCGCGGTCCGCTGACGGGTTCGGCCGGCTGTGCGGCGCGCCGGCCCCACCAAACGCCGGCCGTGACCGGGCGCTGCGCCCCTGCCGCAGACGTCCGACATCGGCGTGACCGAGCACGTAGAGGGCGACGAGTGCAAGTTCGCCGTCTGGACCGGCCGACCGCCGCTCAACGACGTTAAGATACTGCTCAAGGTGACGGCTGCACCGTCCGGCGGCCGCGGCGCCGCGCCGGACGCCCAGCAAGCTCTCGGGGGAGAGGCCTGGCGACTGTGGCCGCTGTCGCTGCCATGCTGGGAGACGTGACCAGTAGCGCGACGTCGGCCGCGGTCGCGCAGTGCCCGGCCTGGGACTACGGGCTGGGTTGACGCCCCGCTATCGGCTGGTTCAAGGCGGCAGCGCTGTTGCGCACTGCGCCCGCATGCGCCCGGTTACTTCAATAGACACGTGACTAGTTTGCTGCGACGGACATGAAACGTAGCCATCCCGTCTTCCGTGCTTTAACGACGACGGTCGTCGACGCACGTACGCGGCGCTGGTAAGTATGGGCGCGGTTGGGACCGGCCCGAGGAGCGCTGCCGTGTTGAGCCGGCCGTCGGTGACGCCATCGGCCCGTAACACCGGCTCGGTGCGGCGCTCCGGCAGGCCAGCAGTCTGGAGGTGAAGCAGCAGTGGGTGAAGCGACTGCGCGAGCTCATCCAGGAGACCTGCTTTCGCTCGTCGCTGCCGCTGCAGATCCCGCCGTCGCCCTCGAGGAAAGTGCAGAAGACGAGCAGGTGAGCCGCACCGACGCGGCTAGGTCGGCGGGGACCGGGCTGGCGCGGGGGTCGCGCTCAAGCCCCGGCCAGTAGTGGGAGCCCCGGGCGGACTGCGTCGGCGTGGAGGGTAGGTACGGCTGGGACAGACGGTTGCTGTGTGGCCCGGGAGTAGACTGGGCGCCGGCCGTGTCCGCCACTTCGCGGTGTTACACTGACGCAGCCGACACCGCGGCTGGAGGCGGCCCCACGCCAGAGGCGTCGGCGAGCTTAGGTCCTAGCTGGCTGAAATCCAAGCATGTTGTTCCCGACATCTGTTCGTTCGACACTCATGCATGCCAGCTGTACGTGCTTGTTGACCTTTGTTGCGTTTCCGTACATCTGCAAAGATTCAGTTGGCTAATACCGCCAGGTGAATTGTGGCAAGTCACGGCTGGGTGTGGCCAGTGAGCAGACCGTGATTCAAAGCTGTTTGTCTAACGATGATTGGGCCAGGCCGGTAGGCATCCGATGGCTTGAGACTGGAGACTTTGCTGCTCCACAGAACTCCAGATGAGAAGTGCGCCAATGTATTGCATGAACTATCACGTTGTCAGCAGATCATTGATGGGAGGCAATCACGGATGTTGGGAAAGCGGATATGTCATGTGAGTATGAGCAATGCTTTAGGAAAATTTACACCGTGCTGGGAGCTCCGTTTGATCGGGAGGTCTTCATATTATCCAAGGTACAGAATATCCAAAGGTACAGAATGTCCAAAGTTCATAATGTCCAAGATACATGATGTCCAAAAGGAGAAATAAGGTCCAAAATGGCACAGAGTGGAAGGGCCCCGTTTCATAATGCCCAATGTGCATAATGTCCAAGGTACAGAATGTCCAAAGTACAGAATGTTCAAAGTACAGAATGTCCAATGTGCGTATTGTCCAAAGTACAGAATGTCCAAGAGCCAGAGCTTCCAAAATAGTTCTTGGAGCGGCCGCCAGGGTGTGAATAATCGCCCTTATTGGTAGGCAGCGTTGCTCCTCCCAGCGTCCGCCGAGCGCATACAGTCGGCGCCAGTGCGAACACTACATGCATGCCGTCGGGGGGTCGCATAGCAACGGATTCATTTCCCACGCCGGTGCAGAGATGGTTTCGCATGCTGTTGGTCAGCGAGGCAGCGCTCGACTTTCAAGTGATCGTTGAGTACGAGACGAGTGGGGTGGAGTGGGGCGTTGGACACGCGCGGAGCTGCTGTGAAAGCGTCGCAGCGCTGCCCTAAGCCGGCGTGGCACTTGTTTTGTGTCTGACCGGTGGCGTGTTTGCTGTTTGGTCATAGCTTTATGCAGCTGGAACCTCTTGTTGCAACTGCTGTTCATTCTAAGTGATCGCAGCAATTATCATCGTTTTCACCACAATTAGCCTACAGCGTCCAAAGGAGCAAACGTTGCAAGAAAGGGGAAAGTATGGGTATCACTAATTTATGCCTCCTATCGGATTAATAGCCTGTTGCTGATCATTTATCACTGGCATCTAGGTCAAGGGCGAAACATGTTACAAAGCACGCTACATTACAAATCATAGGATATGGTTCAATGAAAAGCCATTTGTGGTCAAGGTACGGCACATGATCCCATTTAAAACGATTAGCTGGTGCATCAACAGATTGGTAGATAATTTTCATCGGTGTGGATTCCCCACATCAGTTTATTGGGTCTGTCAGGGGCGGCGCCAGGAGATATAAGTTGAGGAAAGGCTTTTCCAGAGGAGTTCTTGAACAACATGGTGTCTCCTTTCAGAGAGGGGGGGGGGGGGGGGGGCTCTCAGGCCTGGTCCTTTTGAAGCGGGCTCCGAGGCATGTGACATGTTAGTCCTCATTTAACTGGACCATGCATTAATATTCATGTAAATCAATGTCGACAAGAAAAATCCAGAAGTGCGTAGGTGAGTGCGTAAATGTTAAACTGTGTTTAACTGTAGTTTCAGTGCGTAAACGTGACATCGGTCAAGTCGTGAACTAGGAACTCTGAATGAGGGGCCAAACGCATAAAAATACGTCAAGTTGTCATAAGTTGTCAAAACATGGCTGTTGTCCTCTACGGCTGTCCATTGATTCCCCCGAGCCAGTAACTCATAAAGCAACGAAGCAGTTTCGCCGTTGACGAAGCAGCAACGGTGAGCCTGTCTCCCGAGCTGGGAAAGATGAGGGTCATAAAAACTGTATGTTCGGAAGGCTTAATGCCCGGAAGATCTATACGTGGAATACCCGCACTCGGATTGCTCACGCTCAGAATACTTCGGAATAACCTTCTTCTCACCCGGATGAGACCTTAAAAGGAAATGGGGCAAAGAGCGAATGTGGAGCGCTGAGGGCGAATAACAGGGGGACCAAACCTACCCACACCGTCACATGTGGGCTAGGCAGCACGCACTAACTGAGCTATGGCGACGTCTCTGCTACTAAAAGTTCCACCAGTCCAATAGGAAGCACTGTTTAGCAAGTCATGAGATCGCGCCGGGCTGAGAGGTGGCTGTGCTTAGTTTCATATATCTAGGAAGTGAGTTTGTAAAGTGGGCGAAATCTGAGGACAACTTCGGTTTTTTGGATATGCTCGCCTTACAAGAGAAGTCCGTGACACTGCCTCTGTTCATCGCATGAGAGTAAACCCAGAAATTCATCACCCGTTAAAAGAAAAAAGGCAACGATTACACGTGTGGCAACCGTTAATGTTTACAACGTTACTGTAACACACACACACGCACGCACGCACGCACGCACGCACGCACGCATGCACGCAGATTTTTTTCTCACAATTATGAAATATATGCCCAAACACAGGTACGTCTGTATACCGGGAGACTCGTGGCTACGCCAAGATTCTATGCCAATATTTCCAAAATATTATGATAAATCAACAGTTCCAGGTAGTACACGTGGCCACCTGTAAATAAGCTAACGCGTAACGCGCTACTCAAAAGGCCTGGGAATGGCCGCAACTGTTACAAATCCGTGCAGATCCTGACAAGAAAAGGTATTAAAGTAATCAAGCACGCAATTTTCTATATCCTAATGTTAGGCACACAGCACTATGATATGGCTTGCACGATACATCGATGGCTAGGCCGGAAGGTTTCGATGAACTGTATCACAGATCAGAAAGCAATTCGTTACAGGAAATCAGTGTCCAAATGAATCAGCAGACAAGTCTTGCTGAACGTACCTTACCTGAACAACAGCGCTAACAACCATTATTTCACGATGGTGCTTGCGATTTTATCCTCTGTCAAAGTTTGCCGATACGCAGCGATTCTTATATCCTTGGTCCGCGTTGTCTTATGCCGTTGCTGAAATCTGTACGTAAAAGTTTAAGTATGTTATAATGTGTGCCATTGGTGCATGTATGTCGACTACTTCCTCCCCTAATTGTGAGCATACGCCGTCCGTGGACATGTGTCCCCAGGTGTTCATTAAACGAGCCTGAGTGCCATGCATTATTCTTATATGCAATTTCACTGGAAAAAGATTACAAGACATTTTGTGTACATCCTCTGCGTGCAGAACCATACACCATATATTGTGTTTTCTGCTCTATTCTGTGCATTTTCCTTTCGACCATTGAGACCATGGGTGTAGGTACGGGGGGGAGGGGGGGCAGGGGACCATGGACCCCCCACTCTTCAAGGCGGGGGGCTTGCAATGTTAACTGCCCCCCCCCCCTTCCATTTTTCAGATTAAGGTTGCATTTGGCTTACTTTTGTACTACATGTAGCATGCATGCCGATTTACCTAGTTCACCAGACATTGCCCTCAAGATGCGTCATCTTTTTCGTTTGCTCATTGGCCATCTCTTAGTGTTACAGCCGCAAGGCCGACGCCGCACGGGCTGGAGACTACAACGCTGGGCGTCGAGGCTGTTGTTGCTATGACTTTGGAGTGCGCATGTTCAAGACCATATTGCGTAGTCCTCTTATCAGTAATCAGTTATGACAGGATCTTGAGCATATTAAGACGAACATGGGTTAGCCATGTTAATACAAATTAAGAACCCCATTTCATCTACATTCTACCGTCCGGGAGAACTCAATATCGCTGAAGAACACAGAAAAATACGGAACTAGAGTATATGTGACAATTATTGAACTATCTGCGGTGATCAGGGATGTTGTTGCGTCAGTGAGGGTTCCTGTGCTGATCCGGGGCTAACTGCGCGGGTCAGAAGGCCTCCCGTGTCAGAAATGGGAACAATGTGATATGATATATCCTTGTAATGGCCTCCGGATCGACCAGGAGATCCCGCCCCGTGCCACCAGAATGATAACCAGAAGACACTGCGATGGAACGGAATGGCCCTTCGGCCCTTGACCGGAAACGGCAATGTACCCTGATGTTCTGCTCAAGAGGCCCCCTACCCAGAAGGAAATAAGGGGTCTAAGTATTGTTGAATAGGATGGGTCGAAATAAGCTTAAAAACGAGCAAGTTCATGCCATGTTTGCCAGAGAGCGTTCATTTTTCAGAATGTGCTAGTAAAGCAAATTACATCAAAAGGCTTGAGCATGCCCGCCCGCAACCTGGAGAGCAAGGACAAGGATCGTCTGGTTTGCAGCTTCCGTAAAACAAAAAAGTTTCGGCCACTATAAGTGCCACCAGACGACGGGCGCCGTGTCAATCTGTCTTCTGGATGGATAGATACTTGCGAAAACACGAGAAATAGAGATCTTGCCTTCACTCTTCCAGTTCAGTTACCAGATTCCAGCCCCACTTCACGGTGCTTTAAGGGCCAATCCGTTGTTCTCATCAGTCAAAAAATTGCACACGTGAAATATGCGCTCAATACTTTTACTTTACTTAAGAATATTTAAGAATAGTTTTTCAGGAGCGTCAACATTATCGTCCACCCACTGGCCACAGCTTAGTATCAACTGCTAGGCCGACGCTGCGCAGCCTTCGGAGACTGCAACGCCTGGTGTCGAGGCCTCTGTTTCTAGGATTTTAGAGTGCGCATACTCAAAATTTCGTCACGTAACTTGTGTTAATATTCAATTACAGTGTTTAAAGGTAATGATTTCAGAAGCGTCATCATTTTCGTCCACCGGTGGGCGACGGCTAAAAGTTAGCTACTGGGTTAACGCTCCGCGGATAATGAAGATTGCAACGCCTTGTTTCGATGTTTTTGTGCCTAAGATTTGCGAGCGCGCATGCTAAAAAAGCATGTGACACAAATTGTATCACTCATAGATTCTATCTGAATGGTGAACATTTTCAGACAAACGTGGCTTGGCCATGCTAATACACATTGTTGACCACTCAATCTGCAATCAAATTTTCATCTTCAAATTTGGATCAAACACATCGATG
Source organism: Pollicipes pollicipes (assembly GCF_011947565.3). Classification (NCBI taxonomy): domain Eukaryota; kingdom Metazoa; phylum Arthropoda; class Thecostraca; order Pollicipedomorpha; family Pollicipedidae; genus Pollicipes; species Pollicipes pollicipes. The sequence goes on along the minus strand of NW_023596225.1, from coordinate 7,683,799 downwards.
TACAATCTACATTCGCGATGCCCTCAAATGATGTAGAACTGAGATGAAAACTTTGACAAGGCGTCTGAACTCTATCGGCTTAGAAAGAGTCAACTTAACCATTGTAAATTAAAAGCGCCGGTAATTTATTCCATGCAGTTGTTCAACGCCTGATTTCTGCAGTTTATTGACCTCAAAAGTACAAACAGAATTGAGCTCACGGTAGCTCCCGGTTTCTGTTCGGGTTGCAAGATAAAAATAACAATAAAACGAAGAAAACCGGGTCCCTTGTTAACTAGTAAACTATATCCGGGGATGTTGGGGGGGATTACCAGAAGCTAGGCTTTTGTCAACCATGCGTTCCCCCTTGGCAAGGCTCTGGCTACGCCCTTGCCCACACACAAAAGTAGACCAAGTTGCGTACGTTGCATGATGGAAAATGAAGTGTCCGTTGGGCCAATCTATGCCTAAGGCAGACAGCTTCCCGGAAACTGTTTTTCTGCGATGGTGTGGTATAAGGGAAGACAATGCGGAAAAGATACTGTTGCAGGTGTCCAACACATGTTTCATACACCATGTAGAAATAGCGCTGATCGAAAAGTATGCAACAAAACACGTACGATCAGTTCGCAGTCAGTCATGCGGGAGACATCCGGGCCAGGGCAGTGACCACCGACGGCGGACAGGAGCAGGGCCCAGATAAGGAACATATGACAGATGGGCCTTGTTATGTGGCTTTGTTCTTAAAAGCAGTGTGAGCCATCGATCCACTTTCAAAATTCTCACCAGCCTATGTCCATGCCGTATTTTGGCATTTACACTGTGGAGGCAGATGCGTCCTCAATGACCCAAAATGCCTACCCGCTCGTACAATTTCGCTTCCCCAGGAGGGACAATGTTGAAATGGACAAATAATCTCGGGAAGCTGGATAGTCTTATTGCAAAATGACAGAGAGTCAAATAGGCAAGATTGTGCACCAGTGAGAAACAGCTCTAGATGCATACCTAGCGTAGCAGCCATGACATTTGAATAAAGAGCGATGGCAACCTCCATCTCTACCCCCTTCCGCCGGTTATCGGGCTCGCTTTCCAGAAGAGTTGCTGAAGTACATCCCGAGCTCGCCCCCCCCCCCCCCCCCACCTTTTGAAACGTTCCTACGCTTTTGTTTGAGGCATATATGACAGCTTGACGAAGTTTTTATGGCAGTCCTTTTTCTTTCGATTTCGGCAAAGAAGCCTGGCATGAGCTAGTTCCATGAACCAAAACGCACAAGTGTTATTGGCGTATCGCATGTGCGATCATGGTCTTATATGTCACATAATTGGAAGAAAAATGAATCCAGACATAGCATAGATTAAGTCTAGCAGGATGATAGTTTAAATACTGTCGTTACACGCGAAATTACTAAATGTGACAAACAATGCAACAAGTTGTAGGAGTACTCCGTTTACAGAATGAATAGGGTCGATAAAGTGAGCATAATCGAGGAAAACTTGATAGCATATCATTCTTCGGTATCGCGCTGAGTGCTTTCTGGCTGTCTCCAAGAACAATCTCACAGATTTGACAATAGCCTGGTGTTCTTCGCAAACTTAGTGCACGACTTGAACGTATAGCTACATGCAATAGCCGTGCACCTCCCCTAGCTCCAGTATTTGTTTTCATCCATCTCTCTTTCGAAATGAGGTTTCAATCAAGGTCGTACATCAGATATATTGACGAAATGTTTTACATCGGAGCCTAGCAGACTGGCCTGTTAGATTTCTTTGCTAAAATTAGAAACGCTATCCCAACATGTCTGTCATACCGGTACAGAGCGCTCAATAAAGTTAATTGCTCCCTCCACACCTTATTTGTAGTACCGCTAGACGGGACCTAAACCGCAGTAATACGCTTCAAGCCCATGGTGCCCCCATTATACTAGACTTCTTGTCGGCACGCCCATGACTAAACAACAAGCAGCCATGAAATCTCAAATATTAAAAGCGTTGCGCGTTTCTTCTGTCCTTCAGTCGTGGAGCATAATGTGTTTGAAATGGAATTAAATGGGAAGTGCTCCTCGTTTTCCGTGACCATATATACCCGTAAAAACGAGTGTCCGGTGCCGCTTGTATCGTGCCTCTTCGATGTAATTCCTCATCACGTCCAAAAACAAGCCGTAAAAAGGTGAAATAAACGCATTCTTCATACGTGGGGCACGTCGTCATAGATGACGTAATGTCAGAACAGGGATGTGCCGCGCTAACACTGCACAGCGGAATGACTGCAAACAGGGGCGGGTTCAGTATGTCGTGAAGGGGGGGGGGAGCACACAACATTGTGGTGCCCCATAGAGTTTGGGGTCCCCTCCAAACAACTTCTGCCATTAAATTTTAAGATAAAAGGGTAAATTAGTGGTTTGTGGATAAGGGTAGTTTAGTCACGTAGGGTAAGTTAGATAAGTAAATAAATTTAAGTACATTACATCCCTAGGTTTTTAGCCAAAGAAGTGCTAGCTTTTAGCCTTTATTTTGTTTTGTTACTCTTTATAGCCCTCGTTTTCTACGGACTGCGCAGCGTAACATGGGTTCCACTACTTAAATGATTTGTTTTATGCATAAATGTGCATTTATATACATGTATATATATATATACATGTATACATTTTATGTATATATATATATATATATATATATATATATATGTAATAGTAAATACGGGACCCCACGCAAGCAATATGCACGACCTTAGGGTAGCATGGCTAGCAGTCCTCATCCTGATTTCATTCCAGTTGACCGCTCCAGGAAAACCTAGTGTTCCGTGGGGGGTGAAAGGTCCTCACGTTTGCGCCAAAGGGTGGAAAATGGAATGAAAAAATGGGGTAAGACATCAAATATTCAGGAACTTAACTACAGGGACATTTCAGGTGGGATCATCGAAGCGTAAGATTTCAGACCGGTTCATTGGACACCTTAGTGGCGCACGTATACAGAAGGTGCGCACATCGTTGCTAGGAGAACATGATGGGTAAACACGTCAAGTATACCTAATGTCGATTTAAGTAATCGCATCGCATGCGTAGTTTGATAGATGCAACATTGCACAAGAAACACCAGCTGTAAAGAAGATGGTTTAACGCCAGGAGCCAAGTATTCATATATTTAAATTGTTGTGCGCAATCGTCGACTTTGTTCGAGGCAAGTAAGCATGCATCACCGTAGGACGTCACATGAGCAGCGTTTTTCATACATCTAGAAATGGCGCGTTAGTCATTGTCTTGAGCACCTTGACCTAATGATTGGTGCTGGTCATCTTTTACTTCAAATATAACTGTCTGTGTTTCGATCAGCTTTCCGCATGTGCTGGATATGGGGTGTTTCTATAATACCATATTGAAGAATATTCACCCTCATTCAACAATATTCACTACTGACCACGAAACATTTTTGATGTTAGCTTGCTATTGCTGAAAACCCATCCCATAGCACAATGCTAGTGTATGATGCCGGAAGCGATTATTAACTCGAACTTATTTGTTGTTTGAACTTGTTTGAACTTATTAACCCGAGCTTATGATGTCTGCATTATACTGACAACCGAGCAGTCAAGATCGGCATCCAGAATTACCCACTGCTGGTGTCGATTTCGACAATTATATTTTCGGGCATAGCGCGGCTATAATTCCATTTCATATTCCGCCTGCTTTCAATGGTTTTTTTTAGCACCCCAAAATGCAGGCAAACCTTACCGGGCTCAACTTTGACAATCGGCGACTAATGCTCGGCGCGGCGCCTCCAGCCGGCTCCAATGCGTCGTGGAGCGGACATGGATCTGGTACTAAGCTAGTAATCCGGCCGGCCAGCCTCACGCGCGTGGTCTTGGTAATGGTGTCGACTGTATGTGCGCGGCCGGCGCTGGGCGGAGCAACGCTGCCTGCCAATAAGGGCGATTATTCATACCCTGGCGGCCGCTGTAGGAACTAGTTCGGAAGCTTGGGTGTTTGGATATTCAGTACCTTGGACAATGCGTACACTGGACATTCTGTACTTTGGACAATCTGTACTTTGGACATTCTGTACATTGGGCATTATGAAACGGGCCCTTCCCACTCTGCGCCATTTTGGAAGTTATTTCTCATCTTGGACATTGTGTACCTTGGACATTATGAACTTTGGACATGCTGTACCTTGGACATTCTGTACCTTTGGCCATTCTGTACCTTGGACAGTATGGTACGGACCCGTTTGGTCTCTTTAGCTCTGTTGAGTTTTATTTCAGATCACCACGTGCAGATTGCAGACGGTGTCAAGGGGGCGGGAGGGGGGGGGGGCGATATGGCCAAGTATCGCTTTCCTCGCACTGAAGTAAGAACTCCTCACGTCCGCCATAAACTCTTCCACATCGCCGTTAACCCCAGAGCGGTTGCTGAATCGCTAACATCTTCTTGGAGCGCCACCCTCTCGCGTTGTCGTCCGTGCCGTGGCCGCTGCCCGTGCCGGCTTCGGCACGGCCCGGGCCGTCTAAAGCGGGCGCCACTCCGCCGGAGACAGACGCCGGCGTGGCGTGGAGACGGACGGTGGTGTCTAAGGCGCGGCGGATGTGGCGCAGCGATCGCCTATCCGGCTGGATGAAATCGCAGCCGGCAGTCACGAGCCGATGTGTCGGCGCCAAGGTCGCATAGTTGCGACCGCTCCCCGCGGCTGGGCGTGGGTTATTAGGTCTCGGGCGCGCGGCCGGGGCGCGCCACGGCTCACGGGCGAGAGGCGTCGGCCGAGCGCGCGTGGCGTGGGCGGACGGGGCGGGTGGCGGCCACGGCAGCGCCGCCGCTCCGCTCGCGCCGCACATCGATCGCGTCGGCCGCCGCCACCGCGGGCGCACGCCTGTCGGCCGCCGGCGCCGCGCTGCGCGGCTGGCGACTCGTTGTCAGGCAACGGCGGTAACGCGCCTGATTGCCGCCGGATTGGCGCGGAATTGGACGGGCCGCGCGACCGGCGCCAGCGCGCCTCCACGGCCGGTCCGGCGCGCGGCGTCGACGCACGGCCGGCGCCGTGGCGTGCGGAGCTGGGCCGCGGCGGTGGCGGACGGGCGCGGCGTGCTGATGGACGGCGGTTGCACGCGCTGGTCGCTGCGCGGACGGGTGACCTCCACCGCGTCTGTGACCCGGGGTGCCCCAGCTGGTCGTCCTGCTCTCGTGCGCGATTGGTGCTGACGGCGCTGACTGGGTCTTATTATGGTCGCCGTCCCATCCTCAGTGCAAGCTTTTTACGACGCTAGTGGCTTATGGTTGTCGTTTCGGCCCCGTTGCTAGGTCGGGATAACGAGCGTGTGCTTCGAAAGCTGTTGTCAGCTGCCTAGTTTTCTGCCAGCAACAGACAGGGCTGTCTTTAATCCTACTCCCGGGATGCGTCAGCCAATGCGAGTCCCACTGATATGCGACCGAAAGCCATCGATCAGAACGCCATAAATGCCGCTTCACTGCGACAGACCGCGACGTCGACCTACTTTGTCGACGTCGAGCGGAACTTCTGCGAATTGAGGGCTGGTCTGTCACTGCTGATAATCGGCTGGATATCGTGCTATCGTACCGTCCGCGTGTGCGCGGCGCCCACGCTGGCGTTCCCGCGACATGGCAGTCGACCGCATGGAGGCTATCAGTCCGGTCACGTTATATGCGCCTGGGGAGTGCGATACAGTCTGATCGATTCGACGGAGGACTCGATAGTGCCGTGCTGGGCGTGCACGGCCGGGGCGCCCCAGGGATCGTGAGGGCGAGCCGCCAGGCAGGGGGGTGGGCTGCCACCTGGCCCGGCCTGGCACCGTCCGGCTGCCGGGGACGTTGCAGCGGGGAGGGGGAGGGATGGATGGCGCCGCTTCGTACCGACAGCGGGGGCCAAGTAAAGGCGGCGGCGGCAAACGACGATGGCGTCTTGGCCTCGGGCTACCACACACACGCACACTAACACCGCGAGCACATTCGAGTCGTGAGAGCGTTTTTTGCCGATGTTTGCGTCTCACGTGTCTCCTGTCCAGACACCTGCCAGCCGACGTGTGTGTCGTTCTGTCGGCCGTAATCCAGGTGTGCGCAGCCACGACCGAGCCCGAACTCGGCGACGGCGTCCGCCGTGCTCTGACATTTACAGCCTCCGCCGCGGCCGCCGTAAACTTTCTGTGCCGCTGACGAGGCCGGCTTAAGACCGCCCGGCCGCCAGCGTAGTGGGAGGCGCCGTCCGGGACCGGGTGTGCCGGCAGGGGAGCCGCGTGAGGCGGCTTCTCGCGGCCACCTCCCTCCTGCGACGCACGCTGGCCCGTGGACTGCCGACACGTGTCGGGGTGTGACCCTGAGCAGGCTGCGAATAGCTGACCCGCTGACCTGTCACCGGTCTGACCCGCCGCCGCCCGGCCCGCAGGCACCTGGACGAGCTGCAGCTTGAGGCCGACAACGAGCTGGGCTCGCTGCAGTCGTTCGGCTCGGCCAGCCTGGCCTCCGACTCGGACAAGGTCAGTGGCGGCCGCGCGCCGGCCGGGGTCACCGCCGCCGGGGGCCGACCTATTCCGGGAGCGGCCGGCCCGCTGTCGGTGCGATTTGCCGCTCGCCGGGGAGCCCGTGAAATGGGAGCCGTCCGGATGTCCCCGGCGCCGGGCGACCATGTGTTGTTTGCGCCGAGTGCTCGTGGTGGGGCATTGCACGGCGTTGTGCCAGGCGGTGGCGGTGAGTGCCCTGTTGGCAGTGTTGGACGCATGTAGTTTGTGACTGTTGCGAGCAGTTTGCTGTGCTGATGCGTCTACAGTCAGAATGGCCAGGCTCACGCGATGGACTTCTTTCAGTGAATTACGTGACTGGTGAGGTGTCCTGCGATGGAACAGTGTCTGTGAAGACAAAATTGTTTTGACCGAACTGGCCTGTGCAAGTTTTTGTTGCGTTCGATTCGACGTCCTTGCTTGGCGTGATGATCGGTGCCGTTTCAATCTTGCGCGACGCAACAATGAGACGCGCTCAGATTGGGACATGATCGCCCCTTGCGCTTGGCTTATGCGCCAAGCGCCGGCTCAGCCCGGTGTTGAGGCCGTCAGAGGGCGGGGGGGGGGGGGGGGGGGAAGGGGGCTGTTTGGCTGCGCGAGGCACTTAGGGCGCGGCACGCCAGCCTTCAGCGGTGCATACTTCGGAGTGACTGTACCGTCGGTGGACCGTAAATCCTGCTGCCGAGCGCCGTCGCTTGGCGTGTAGGGTGGGGCAAGGACCCAGCGCTGGCTGCGTTTGGGCTCAGAGCGCCAGGATGCCGCGGTATGCCTTTGGTCCGCGCTGTCAGCCTCGCGCTGATTTCGCATCTTGTGTTGGGGCGCTCGCATTCTTGTCACCAGACGCTTCGACACGGGCCGAACGGCTGTCCGTCTGTTTGTGACCGGCGCCAATGGCCGTCGGGAACGGCGGCGGCGTCACCCGACCGGGAACGGAGTCCGTGTGCGATCCGCTGACTCACGACCACCTCCGGACCGGCCGGCTTCGACCGCCGCGAGCGGACCGGGCCCGGCTGCCCGGAGCGGCGAGCCGCCGCCTCCTGGCCTCGCCACGCGCTCCCCGGACACCGTCCAGTCCGGACGTCCCGGTTGGCTCGCCTGCGCCGGCCGGCCGGGACGCTCAGCCGGCGCTGTGTGGCGGCGCGGCGGCTCAGCCTGGTTTCGCCAGACCTCCCGGATCCCCAGCGGTCAGGCAGGGTCAGCTACCATGGCCCGGGACGCAGCAGCTCGGCTCGGTCTGGAGACGCCGCCGTCGTCAGCTCAGCCGGCGGACATTACGCGGCTGTGAGCTCGTCCTGGAGACGCGGTCGCAACTGTCTGCCCAGTCTGGAGACATGTCCGTGGCCACTCAGGCCGTCCGGGGACATTTCCGTCGCTGCTATTTCCGCGTCAGGCCCAAGTGCCGAAACAGTTCCGCCAAAGCTTATGAGATAAAGAGCGACTTATGTCGAACTAGCTGCAGTGCCGGCCGGCTAGGAATGCCTTGCCAATCAAGCACGCTCGTTAGAAAACGACGCGAGTCGCGTCTCGACCAACCAGACTGGGCCGTACTGTTCGACGGTTCGGTGCCGGCGGCCGACCGGCGGAACCGGTCCGGGCCGGCGCGGCGACGGCGCCGACCGCCGCGTCGGTCGCGCCGGACCCGGCGGCGGCGGCGGCGGCGGCCGGCAGTAGTGCGGACGGTCGCGCGCCAGTGTGGGTGCGGGTCGGGGCGGGCTGGCCGCCGCTGTGTGGTCTGCCGGCGTCGGAGCGCGACGCACTGTCCGTGGCCGCGGCCGCCACGCGCGCGCGCGCGCGCGCGAGTGGTGTGTCGAGCGGAGGGCGGCGCGCCGCTGCCGCCGCCCCCTCCGCCGCCGCCGCCATGTCGGCCAAGTCGAAGGCGCGCCGCAAGATCTCGCTGCCGTGGTTCCGTCAGTCGTCGTTCGTAGCCAGCTTGCCGCTGTTCCGGCAGCACACGATCGACACACCGCGTGGCTTTCGCGGCCAGGTGAGCCGCCGCTGTCCCTCTGCCCGGCGGGCGACCATCGTCGCTGGACGTAGGTAATACCGTGGCTGTCCTCCTCAGTGTTCTGGCTACAGGTCGCTCTCCCCGCCGTCCCGTCCCGTCTCTAGCTCCTGTGCCCTCCCGTCTGTGCCGCTGGCGGCCCTCTCCGTTGTCCCTTGCATCCGACATCCTACTCGCTCATCTCCAGTCGCAAAATGTGAGCGCACGCGGCACACCAGCCGCCTCGGTGCAAGAGCGGGGCGGTACTCCCCGTTAGCAGGAGGCAGGTCGGCTGACGACACCTCGACAGGCGTCGCCTGTTCCATATTCATAGGCGGCTGCTGGGCCCGGACGGCCGCAAGGCCGCTCCTCCCTGGCCGCCGGAGCGCCTCGCTCAGCCTGGTGGACGGCTATCCTCGGTGGGAGGGACAGATGTCTATCCTCGGCCAGAAGGACGGACGTCTATCGTCGGGCGGAAGGACGGGCATCTATCCTCGGGTGGAAGGCGTGACGTCTATCCTCGAGTGGACGTCTGTCCTCGGGCGGACGTCTGTTCGCGGGCGGAGGTCTGTCTTCGGGCAGGCGTCTGTTCGCGGGCGGAGGTCTGTCTTCGGGCGGACGTCTGTTCTCGGGCGAACGTCTATCCTCGGACGGATGTCTGTCTTCGGGCGGACGTCTGTTCTCGGGCGGACGTCTATCCTCGGCCACGTCTGGCCTGCGCAGCCCGGGTGGCGTGACGTGGTCGTCCCGCCGCTTGAGACACGGGCAAGGCCACAACTGCGCCGTTGTTACGTGCGTGCTCTGTCTCTGGCAAAAGTTTTTGCCTACGCACATATCAACGCCCGGCTTTATGTTGCGTTGAAGAAAAAAAAGTGATTGACGCGCCAGAAAGCCGCGCCCTGCCACCGTTTCTTAATACGAAACCCAAAATGGAGCGTACCCTCGTGTCCCGTTAAGCACTCCCGAGCCCGTAATCTTGACGCATGGCCTTTTGTGGCCGTGTCTTTATGGATGACGTGCCGACGCTCGCTGTCGTGCCAGCGCGCTGCCCCTGCTCCGACCGCCGCCAGGCCGCTCAGCTCGCCGGGCGGCAGACCTAGTGCGCGTGTCGTCATGTGGTGGCCGTCTCCGCCGGTCCGGTCAGCCGCCGCCGCTCCGATTGGCCGTCGGCCGAACGCCGATCGGCCCAACGCCAATCAGTGCGTCCGTCGACTGGCAATCATCGGCTGTCCCCCCGTGCGTCATAAATGTCGCGCCAGCGCAGGTGTCGCCGCATCGAAGCCGCGCGTCACCCAGATGTTGGAACATTGCAGTCTCATTTTTCCGTCATCCAGGCGCCGGGCGCATTTCCGATTGCCGCTTGCCCCTCCCCCCCCCCTCCCCTGCCGTGGGCGGTGCGAGGGGAAGGGGGCCGTCGGGCCCGCTCAGTGCCCGCTAACCGGCCGGGAATGGTTTGTTGAACAGTGCCGGTGGGCGCGTTTACCACGGCGCGGCGCCTGTGATCTGGTGCGTCGTCGCTGAGCACCGACTGTTGTTTGTTCGGCATGTTTGTTGTGCTGATGGTACGCCATTACTTGGCGTTGTGTGCGGTGGTGATGCCTGTTGGCTGTTATTACACTAGGCGTCTGTTGGCAGAAGTCGCGGCCCGCGCCTTGTAGGATCGGATGTCCGCATCAGCCATGTCTTCAAATGCAGGCTGATGGGCGACACGCACTGGGCGATGAGTTTCGCGGTTTTGCGCGGTACATCGAGTGGAAGTGTAGCGCAGTGGTGCTCTGTGCTTCCTTTTTACAGCTGATAGGCTGGCGACGCCGGCGGTGCTGAGGCTGAGCCCGCTCCGGCGGCGGCTGGGCGCGGTCTCACCCTGGCCCTCGCCGTCGACGGCAGGCGGGGCAGCGCGGTTGCGTGCTGTCGACGGCGCATCACGGCTGGGGAGGGGGGGGGGGGAACACCACCTCTGGCGACTGTCACCGCCGCTGGCTCCGCCCGCCCGGCCGGACCAGGTCCGACCGGATCGGGCCAGGCCGCTCTGGGTGGTACCCCCTCCCCCCGTCCGCGGCGTCGCAGGCTGTCATGTTTTACGCCAGCTGTCATGTATCTCCTTCGTATGCTTTCCGCTGTTCTAGCTGATGGTGGGGCGCGGCCATTAATCTTTCCTTGTGAGCATCTGCTACACGCGCTGTGTTCTGGCAGATGAGGCCGATTGGCGAATGGGCCAGATTGGGCCCGTGCACGCGAGCGTGGATCATCGTACCGTTGCGAGGACAGAGCGCGAGATGGCCTCTCCCGGGAGAGGCCGCGTGCTGAGAGAGAGAGAGAGGTGTCCTGTCTCCTGGCGCGAGCGCGACTATCGGGATGTGGCGCCGCGGGTGTCCGCGATGGCGTCCGAGGGTCTGTCTGCCACAGGGAGCGCCGTAGAGACACGGTCGGGTCACGCCTTCCGCTGCCCACCGCTTTGGAGGGATCGGGCTCTGCTCGCCAAATTCGCCTGTCGCAGCAGCCGGGCGTTTGGACGCCTCTCGCCTCCGTTGGTCGTCTTGCCTGACGCCGGCCGCCCCGTTCCGTGCTTGGGCCGTGCGGTCGCGTCGCATGAGGCCACGGTTCGCAGCACGTCACGTGCGGGAAGGGGGGGAGGGGGGAACACCGTCCGGAGACGCTCGGCTGTCGTGCAGCTGTGATGGGCGTCGCCGGTCGATAGCGGCCCCTGCGGCGTGGCGTGACGACTTGAGATGACACCACGGGCCAAGCGTGCCGTGACGCCGGGCTGGGCCCCGCGGCTTCGGCTGGGCCCCGAAGCGAGGTTGTCGCGTGGCCGGTCGGCCACTCTCGTATCCGTTTGAGACCGCCGCCGCCGCCTTGGTGGCGTAGCGTAGGCCAAGCGTAGGTTACCGCTTCGTCGCGCCAGAGGTGCGAGCTCATCTCGCCGCTGGTCTTTTGTCCATCCGCGAGGCCGGTCGGTCGAATGTCCGCTTGTTACGCGGAGCTTCCCCGTACGTGTCCCGCGCTCGTCGCCGGGGCGGTTATTAGGTGTCGACGTTTGCGGTCGGCGGCGAGATACGAGTGTGGACAGAGGCGGAGCTGGTCGATGGGCAGCTTCGTAGCGGACGGTGCCTGCTGAAACACGGCCATTGGCGGCGCTGACGCAAGTCGCGCCGTGCCGCCGCTCGGCGCGGACGGACTGCCGCCGCGGGCTCGCTCGCGGCACTGAATGGGCACATGCATGTTACACGACCCAATGCATATCTGACAAGCAACCGGCGCACTTCAACTAGTATGAAAATGCATCGGGCGCAATGTGAATGGTAAGCGCTTGAAAGTCTGACTTTGCGTCGGTTTGAATGGAATGTACGTCGATTCGGTGAAGGTGGTGATCTTACAAATGACCCGTTCATAGTAACGAATAGTGCTTGTACACAGAGCCTGCCAACAGGACGTACGATGTCCCGGCCTGCTCGGACGTGCAGCCTCCGTGTTTCGTCGGCACCGCGGGTGTGGCGCAAGCCGCGGTGCGAGATACGGACGAGACCATTAGGTTGTCCTGTTAGGCGGCGGTGGTCTCGTTAACGTTACGCGAAGTCGGACAGCCGTGCTGTTCTTTCTGGCGGCGGCCGGCCGCCTTGTTATGACAACTGCCGGCGCTGGAGCGACGCTCTGGCTACATCCGACCGTCGCGACCGTCGGCACCGAGCGCCGCGGCGCGCCGGACGCACCGCCCGCTGGTGTCTCACGCGCGCCGGCTCCGCGCCCAACACAGCGTCCACAGCCTGCTCGGCCGTCCACGGCGTGCGGCGTCTGCCCCGGTAATACCTGGACTGGGGATCCACTGTCCAGCTCTCTTAGACCGAGTGAGAATGTGAACGAGCATTGGCGGGCGTGACGTGCGCGTGGCAGCGGAGCTCGGCTGAATGCGAATGGGTACTGGGCGGTTCCGCGGTGGGAATCCGGATGAGATGGGCGGCCCTGTCGGAAGATGCCGCGACAGAAGCGGCGCCTCGCAATCGATGCGGGCCAAAGCCGAGCTGTGTCGGCGGCCCCAGCGTGTTTGTTGTGGCCGCCGGAGCAGCCGGACCCGCCGGCGCCCAGGTCGCGGCTGGCGCGCCGCCAGCTCCGGTCGTGCTCTGCGTCTGTCTGCTAAATCGGACGGCCGCCGCCGCGCGCCTCGTCCCGACGAGCGGCCGTGGGAATCGTGGCAGGCCTGGTGCGCTGATTTGCCGTCGCCCGGCAGACGGTCGGGGCGACGAAGGAGGCGCGTGGGCCCGCACCGGCGCGATGCCGATGCCGACGCCGCGGTGGCCTGGCAACTTCGTCAGACGCGAGCCAATGGCCTGGCAACTTTCCGCATGCAAATGTTTCCTCTTCGACTTGTGCTGGGACTTCAAATAGCGTAGCGCGAATTTTCGAGTGAGCCTGTGTGTCCCCTGCTTAATGCGGATGGCCGGTCCGATGGGAATCCATTGGGACTTGCAATGCCAGGCATGTCTGTGTGGTCGTTGGAAGGCGGTCTGCGCAAAATTGGAATTGGTTTTGCAGAACTTTCCTGACGCGCTTCGACCATTGGGAACCCGGCGCCGCGGTCAGATGAGCCACGCTTTCTCTGGTTCCATACTGGCGCAGCCCCGAGGTCCAATTTATCCGGGCGTTGTGGGCGTTGTTGTGTGGTGTGCCGGCTCCGCTTCATCCCGCGTTCTGGTGCGCCGGCAGCGCCGCCGGCCGCCGCTCGGGCTATTGTTTGTCGCCGGCGTGGCCACGTGTGTCCCCTGGGGCGCCAGGACGACCGCCGGCCCAGCTCTGAGTGGTGGTCCGAGCCGACTTGTCGGCGTCTCCGAGTGCCAGCGCGTCGCCCGGGCGCCACGCCACCGCACACACCAGTCGGCCCGGACTCTACGTGAATGAAGGCCGGGAGCTGGCGGCCGCCGACGGCGGAGTGGGAGCCCCGGCCCCCGGCGGTGTCGGTCGGGGCGCCGCCGCGCCGCCAGCGGGCCACACCGTGGAGAGTGGGGTGGGGACGTTCCGGTGGGCGTCCGAGCGCCGCGCCGTCGCGCCGTATCGCCGCGCCGGTGGGCGGGTGCGGCGGTGACGGCTGGCGTCTGGTCGGTGTCTGTCGCGCGCCGGCCGGCCTGTCGCGACAGTTCTTCCCCCCCCCCCCCCCACCACCACCACCACCACCACCACCACCACCTCCCATCTCCGTCCCCCTGTCCCGAGTGGCCGGCCGAGACCCGTGTCGAGTGCGGCGACTTCAGCCACGGCCGCGGACGGTGGTAGCGGCCTGCGCCGGCAGGCGGACGGGACGAGCGCGACGGTCCAGTCTGTCGTGTCGGGCCCGGCCGCGGCGGCGACGGCGACAGCACGCTATTTCTGTGGCGACGGCTCGTTATTGTTGGAGCGCCGCTGGTCGAGTGACGCGCGTCCTCACTAACAGGCGCAGGCGCCGCTGTATTTTCGTTAGCCAGAAAACGGAGGAATTAGCCGACGACCGTCATTCTGGAGCTGCCGGGCCAGAGACATCTGTTGTCGATGTGTGAAAGCGTCCAATTTTCGTCGAGCTTGTAGGTTGGTTTTCGGAGTTTGCATTGGGCGAGATTTTTCATCAATCCGAGCGAATGTTTTGACAACACTTGTAACTGGGATAAATTATGACGCTAGCGATTTATGTGGCGGATTTTTCCTCCGTCAGGCGGCTCGGCTTCACACAGAAGCAGGCGTGCGACAAGCATAACGCGAACGCGTGCTGGATGTATTGTATTGTTATTCGTGAACGCACGACTCCGCCACCGTCATCAGCAGCTGGGCCATTGGAAGCTTCTAGGATTGAGAATCGAACTACCATCGCTGGATGTAAAGCCTTGCGGTCCATCCGTATGGCCACGTTTATCCCATTTTGTGTAGCTCCCTCCACAATATGGGCTTAACGCGATAGGGGGTGGGGGTGGGGGGGGGGGGGTGATAGTTCTGCGGGCAAATTGGAGCGGAGGCAATGAACAATGGTAGACAAATGTGTATAACAGATGTGTGTAGACAGATATAACCCGTAGGGACCGTATTCGCCGTCCGTCGCGGACGCGTCTGGGCGAGTGGCGCTTCCTCGCGTGGCCGGTACCACCTCGGACCCGTCCGGCGCTTCCTCGCGTGGCCGACGCCACCCTAAACCCGTCTGGCGCTTCCTCGCGACAACCATCAGCGATGGGAAGCGCGTTTCGGAGTAGCCGGTGGCTGATGTCTGCCGCCGACTAAATCAAAGGGGCTCATGCATGAGAAGTTGTTACAGCTGCGCACCGCACCGGAAACTATTCCGCCATTAATCATCTGCGAAATGGCACGGGGTAACCGGTCTCAACGCGAGCAGACGGGACGGGGCCGCGCGGATTTTGTCACTTCGCCTGCGCTCAGCCGTCTGGTGGCATCCTTGGCGTACATGTCTGGTAACGATAGCGCCAAGTGGCAGGTGGACGGGTTCGCCGCATAAATAAAGGCACTCATCGGGGCGGCGCTCGGCGTAAGCTGACGTAAGGCTGCTTCCCGCTCCCTGCCGTCGTCCGTCTAGCCGGAAGCCTCACGGCGGCAACGCGCCGCGCGCCTGCGTGAGAGACGCGTGCCGCGTCTCACCTCTGTCCGGGCAGCGAGCGAGCTGGCGGCCTCACGGCTGTGACGCGTGGCCAGCTGACAGCCGCCCAGCCGCCGGTCGGCGTCACCTGTCACAGGCGCCACGGCGCCCGGCGACGCGTCGTCGGACGAGACGGCGAGACGGGCGGCCCTGACGGGTCGGCGTCGACGGGGTGCGAGGTCACGTCGGGGCGCCGCCGGGCCGGCCGTCGGCGGCCAACCAGGCTGGGGCCAGCTGGCGCGCTGACGCCGCGGACGGGGACCTGCCGGCCCGGCCCGCTCTGTCAGACCCGGCACGGACGGTTCGGTTTCGGTTGTCAGCACCCGATGATACGAAATAATAATAGCCGTCCGGGGCTGGCTCGTCCTGTCGTCTGGTCGGGCGCGGTCTTCAGCCCCGGGGAAGGGCTGACGGGGCGCCGGCCAGTGGTGAAGCGAGCGCTGGCCGGCCGGTGGGCCGGTGTCGCGTCCGGCCGTGTGGCGCTATCTGGCGCGGACGCGTGCGGGCCGGTGACCGGGGGTGGCGGCGGACGCCGCCGCACCACGAAAACAGGCCACCTCCGACCCCGCTGGCTGTCTGCTGCCGGAAGTGGAGCAATCTGCGACACGTTGTAAATGCCCCAAACTGCTTTTGATAGGCAGCTGCCTCCCCTTGTGACAACGCTCCGGGCACCTGTGGGCTGTGCATCAAAACATGGACAAACGCCATGGCACACACTTGAGGGCAGTTGTTTCGCTGAACCCGTAAGAAATGCCGTTGCTCGCACCTGGGGATGGATTATTCACTGAAACCTGAACGAACGGCATTCCACACACTTGGTGGTAAGTCATTTACTGAAACCTGAACAAACGCCACAGAGCAGTTCCTAAGGTCGCATAACATTGTTGCTACGCCGCGCCTGCCAGAAATCTAAATTGGGAACCACATCCGGACGTCTACGTTGCGCAACGGCCGTTCAGGGACTTCATGTTCTGGTCACGTGACGGCGGTGGACTGGCGAGTTTGTGCGCTGACGTGCGTACAACTGATGAATAGTTGGCCGTGACCGGCACCTGTGTGTGTTGTGATCTACGCGGTGCTTGGTGACGCGGCGCTACCTGCCCGTGTCTGTGGAGTGTGAGCCGTGAACCGACGCGGCGTCTCGACGCCCGTGTGTCTGCAGCGCTGCCTGCGTAATCTGATGCGTGTTCGTGCGTCTGCGCGGCGTGACCGGTGACCTGACGCCGCGTGCGCCGGCAGGAGGTGACGTGGGTGGTAGCCGACTACACGGCCCAGGCGGCCGGCGAGCTGTCGGTGAGCCGCGGCCAGCAGGTGGAGGTGCTGGAGTGCGGCGGGCCTGGCTCGCCGCCCCCGCCGGCCGAGCTCTGTCAGGTGCGCCTGCTCCAGACCGAGATGAGCGGCCTGGTGCCGGCCGCCGTGCTGCAGGCGCGGCCGCGCTCTCAGGAGCTGCTGCCCGTCACAGGTGGGTCAGTGGCCGGCGACGCTCCCCGCCGCCGCGCCGTGGAGCAGCAGGCTGTGTCGCCGATACAGCGGCGGGATGTCGCCACCGGTGGAGCGGCCGAGGCGCGCGGCTGCGGCCGCTCAGGGCGGGCGATCTCGCAGCAAGCGTCAGAGGACGAGTGGCAACACGATGCAGCGACTGGCGGCTCGCGTGTGAACGGATTTTTTTAGGCTCGCGCCTTTGAAGCGCTCTGGGGTAACGCTTTTAGTGGCGCGCAGACCCGCTTTGACGGGGCTATTGGCTCTTTAGTTTGGCGTGATTGTCCCAACGATCAAACGCTGGCGTTGGTGGCGTGAGGAGGAAGGCTTAGTTCCTTGGATAGACGGTAGATGGCGCTGGCATTGTCGTCCTGGCCGGCCGAGATCGCGGCGCCGATACCGTCTAAGGCTGGGCAGCTACGCCAAGCGCGGCCGAGATAAAGAATGTCTGGCGATGCCATATTCGTCCGGCCGCCGTACTGCGCGGCGGCGCGGTGGTGCCGGGAGGTGGAGGCAGAGTCGGGAAGCCCGGCTCCGATCGAATACATCTGTCGGTTTTACGTGACAGAGCGCTGGTCTGGGGACTCGGGAGATTCATGCGGACACTGACGCCGCAGCCGACGCTGCCGTGGACGGGTACCGGCGCCGCCGGCTCCGGAGATGAGGCGGGGGCAGTGGGACGCCCAGCTGGCGGGCGTAAACAGAGTCGTTCGGTCCGGTGGCGGCGGCTTTACGCGGCCGGGAGACGGGTGTGAACGGCTCTCGACGCTGGCCGAGGCGTCCGCCCGCCTTCCGTTCACTGGCTGCTGGTTGAAGAGTCAGCGGCGCGGAAAAGTTCGAGGTATTTTACCGGGAGCGCAGCCAGTTGACGACTGACATGTTTCCGCACGTTGGCAGCATTGCGCACCAGCGTTGTGACGAGCGGGCTGCCATCGCTCCGCGCCTGAGGCCATGGCTGGGTTGTCCCGTGCGGCGGCGTTCGGTGGGGCTGGCGCCGGGGCCGCGCGGCGGACGGTGGCGCCACGGCTGGGCCGGTGCGGCGCCGTCGCCTGTCGGTCGCCTCTGACGGATGAGGCGCGGCGCCGGCGGCCGCGTGTGCGGCGGCATTGTTTTGCTGTCGCCCGGGCGGTGGCGCGCCGAAGGCCGGCCAGGTTGGCGAGGCTCGGCGGCGGCCCCGTGCCAGATGGGTGAGCCGGGGCGGCGGGCGGTCATCGCTCCGCCGCTGCCACGCCATGTCACCCGGGCTTAGCGACTTTGGCGATGACCACCAGGCGGCCGGCGGTGGCCGGCTGCGGTCGCCCTCTCCCCCCTGGTGCGGTCGTGCGGTGGCGTGCCGGCCCGAATGACGGCGGGCTCCGGCATCGTACAGAGTACTCGGGACGCGGGGCACGCATGCCGCGGTGGGCGCGCGCGCTCCGACGTGCCTCGCGAGCGGCATGCCGGCGCGCGTGGGGTCGGTCCGGCGCGCGGGAGGTCCGCCGCTCGGCCCAGCTCACGCGCCCGTGGCGCCCCCGCGCGCACCGTGCTGCGCTCCTGCATGCGTGAACGGCTGGCCGAGGCGGCGCGGCGAATGTGACATGCCGGCGGCGGCTGGCGACGGCGGGGATGGGGCGTTACATCCGCCGGCCTCGGCGACGGCCGCCCGGTCGGCGGCGCCTCGTCCGTCCTCGCTGGGCTGCACTCGGCATAGCGCTGGGGCGGGGCCGATGGTTTGTTTGGCCCGCTGCCGGCTGTTAAACTGGCGGCGGCCGTGCCGCGGCCGCCGCGCCTCCCGGTCCGCGCGCAGCGGGCTTCCGGCGCCGGGCATTGTGTGGCGAGCGAGTCTGCGGCACCGCCGCTGCGGGTGGCGCTGCTCCCGCTGCCGGGCCGGCCGGCTGACCGGCGTCCCCCGACGGCCGTCTGCGCGGCGTGGCGCGGCGGCCGCATCGGCGACAGCCGTCCGGGGCGGCCGTCTGCCTGCTCCCAGCTCCTGGTCGACCCAGCGGTGGCGGCCATCAGTCGGTAGTCGCCCCGCGCTTCGTGGTGACGGCCGTGCGGACGCATGTGAACAGCGGTCGGCGTGTCGTTTGTATTCCCAACGCCCACCTCCTTCCACCTCCGTCCTTTCACGTAGTCGCGCAGCGTTGGTTCGGCGGAGCGGCTGTACCGCAGTGCCTGTTGCGCTCGGCTTCATTGTGAGGTGACGGAATGGCGGACGGGCACGCGGTGCGCGTCCAGCAGTTCAGGTCGGACAATGCGAACGCCTCCGGCGCTGCGATAGTTTCGAAGGCGTGGCGACGCTGGGCTGTGATTGAGGATAGATAGGCCGTCGCCAGCCCCCCCCCCCCCCCCCCCACACACACAATCTGCCTAGTAATGGCGATGGCTGCCAAACCTGTAACAGCCCTCCAAAACTGCAACAACTGGGGCACCATTAAATGGCTCGGGAGGAGCCGTTGAGTTCCTCAAAGCTCTTAGTCAACAGAGCCCGGTGTACCGGGGCCGGTCGGATGACCATTGACTGAGCGCCGTGTGAGATGCCACCGAGTCGCCGGGCGTGTGGCGAGTTCTAGTGTTTGCGATGTGCCGCGATTAAAAGGGCGGTGCAGCGCTGACTGCCACACCATTCGACTGGCGTTTGGATCAGGTCGCGCTGCCCGTCTGCATCAGACCACACACCGGGTTGGTGGCTGCTTACCGGACGTTGACTCATATCGGAGCAGATGTGGGCTGCAAATGACAGATGTGTCGCTCTGTCTCTGTCGATCCGTGCGTGCGTGAAGTGATTCCAGGCTCTGGGGCGCCGACCTTGGAACGGATTTGTCGTTTGAATGGTCGGTGATGCGAGGCACGCGTCTTTGTCTCACTTCTGTTGCGTGCCGTCTCTTCGTGGTGGCTGAAATGATTAGTGACTGGACTGCATATAATTATCGTGACGGTCTTTGCTCGTCACGATTGTGGTGTATTCACCAGCTAACTGCTGCCAAAATACAGTGAGGGTTGAAGCTGCAGCTTAGCGCGGTTCAGCATTTTGGAAACGTGTTGTGCGGGGACCACTTTAAATGGCACAAGCCGGTTACGAAATTCACAGTTTCAGCTTTAAGTTTGGGCGCGTATCTGGCCAAACACATCTCAGTACATCCCCATCTGAATGTAAGAAGACACGAATGGGCGCCGTGTTCCATACCGGCGAGTGCACCACGTCATTCATCTAGCTAGGAGTGCGTGGTGAGACATGCGTGGCACTGGGGATGCGTGTTCCGCCACTGCGTCCCGGGGCGCCGGGCTCTATGCGCTAACTTTTACCATTGCATTTGGCGTGAATTACAATTTTCTTATTGGTGCTTTTCTGTTTCCAACCGGAACCTCGTCTGCGCCCTTGCTGTGTGACCAAAGAAAGCAACAGTGTTTATCTATCCCCTAATCAGAGTTTGTTTTTGCTTCCATTGCAGAGGAGGGGGGGGGGGGGGGGCGCGTTACAGTTCACAATGTCTGCAGTTCAAAATACCCACAAAATAGTTCTGCCTTGGTCCGCCAGGGAGACAAGTTTCGTTTTCGCCCTCATGGGAGAGGGCAGCGCCAAGCGTAACTTATGAATTGTGACATGACGTTAATTCGAACACATGCACTAAAGACAATTGTACGGACTCTTGCATTTTGGAATCCACCGTCACAGTTGCAAGGGATGTGTATGCCAGAGGCCCTGACCATCTTGGCTATTGTCCGCATCCGTCCAGAAGTTTATCGCGAATATCACCCTACATTACTGCACTGGAGGGAAACTCGGCCATTGCGCCACGGAGAATTATTGATCGGGCCGAATCGCTCAGTCACGATTTGTTTACCGCGCTGGTGTTTAGCGATTTAATTTTGTTCTGGCGGCGTTTGCTGATGCCTATTTGTAGAGCCTTTGTCCTTGACATGTACTCAGTGAGTGCGTTAGCTTTTTTTCTGTTTCTTCCAAGACCGCTGCTAGCTAATGGCGGTGCCTTCGCGAGAAATGAGGGGCTGACGACGATTGGTGGATGTGAGTGGCCAGACTACGACTGTCGGCCATGTAACTTGCACCTTGCGTCGCTCCGCTGACACTTTCGTGACAGTCGTGTTTTCTGAGGAAAATGGCATGTAATCTTTGGAGCTCAAGCAATAGTGCCAGATCTTGTCCTGCCGCGATAACGGGTCAACCGGTTGGTGAAGTGTCAAATACGCTGTTACCCGAGATATGTTATCGGCAGGTGGATCGATGTCATTCTTGATGTCTGATGCGAACGACTTGTTCGTGTAGCTGCAGATGTTCCACCGGCTCGGGCCCCTGCGTACCTGCTGATGCCGTCCGGCCGCCTGGTGCGCCTGCCGTGATGTGCGGCGCGTGGCCGAAACAGGACGATTGCGTGCCAGGGAAACTGTGGGACAGCGCGAGGCAGTGGGGAGTCTGGGCTAGGCTGGGAGCAAAGGCGAGGTGTGGTGTGATTGCGCGGGGTGTGCGCCTTCGCCCTCGCTGTCTTCCGAGTTTTGCATCTGACTGGGTGCCGGGGGGGGGGGGGGGCACGTGACCGCGGGTCTCCCGATTCGCCGGGGGTCAAGGGTCGGCCGCTGAGGCGGCGGCAGGGACCCGACGCTCGCAGGTGCCAGTCGGTTTTTGGACGAGTCCGGGCGAATACACGCTACGTTCTCTTACACGAGGCTACGCGATCGTCACCAGCAACTTGTCAATCAGCTGGATCTTAACTGCACAGAGTGGAATCGGGCAAGAATATTGTTGCACAGATGACGATGAACGACAATGAATAAAAATGTTGATTAATTATACTAATGATGAATTAAAAGCATAACGAGCCTGCATGATCGCGTGATCTTGGTTTTGCGTCATGCCGCCACTGTTGAGCGTGCGGCCGTTAGGGCTGGCCCCACATGCGTCAGGGGGAAGAGACGGGCGTGCCGGTCGCCGCGTGCCAGCGCTGAGCAGCAGCCGGCGGCGGCGGCTCGGCGGACGCTCGTGCTCGGATCACCCGAGCCGCTATGGGCCGCCTCCGGTGACAGCTCCTCGTGCTCGTCACGCCTCTTTCAGCTCCGAGGGTCAATACGCACTCGGACGGCGCATCGGTGACGGTAGCGCGCTGCTTCTGCGCGGAGATTGCTTTGCGATGGAGCGGCGACGGCGCGCTAACGCGCCGGAAGTCACCGGCGTGCGGGGCTCAGTGGCGCCCAGATCGATCCAATCTACCAGTGTCGCCAATTACGTCCTGTCTCGAGCCGCCTTGTTTTTCGACGGGGAGTCTTTGATGTCGCGCTGATGCCGGTCGGCCGCGCTTCCTCATTCGTTTGTTCCGCGGTTCTCACGTACGCCCGGCTGCGCTGTTGGCGCTCTCCACGGGTCGCACTCTTTCGACGTCCACCCGCCGCGTTTTGGCGGCGTCCGTCGCACGAACGTGTCCCGTTGGCTCACGCGGTGTGTGGTGCGGCCGTGGTCCGCCCGCGTCGCCGTCGGTGGTGGGCGGGCGCCGGCCGTTGACGGTCGATCTGCGCCGCGGCCGCCGCGGTCGGCCACGAAGCGGCGCGGGAGCGTCGCCGCCGCGTCACGCCGCTCGCTGACCGAGCCCGCTCAATAGCGCAGCCGGCCGGGCCGATATGACGTGATGCAGGACCGCGCCGCCGCCAGATTAGCTGGACTGTTGGCGGGCGCGCGCCGCTCGGAGGCCGGAGCGCTCGCCGGTCACGTCGGCGGACGCCGGCCCGCCGACCTCCTGATCCGACTGGGAATGATCGGCGGCGCTCGCCGCTCGACGGGCGCCGCATGACAGCGTTACTTGGGCCCCGTGACCCCAGAGTCGGCTGAAGGGATCAATAGGTGCTCTTCCGCCTGGTAGTTTATTTGGTGTACGTCATTTGGAAGACATGACAATGTCCAGCGCATTGTTCGTTCTTCACACATTTTACGCGTCTGGAGCATTTGTCACGGCTGGCCTGTTGAGTGTTTTAAAGGCGTGATGCTTTTCCGAAAGCTGCTTGAACAGCCGTGCTGCAAGTTGGGACGGGGTGGCAACCTGTTGCAATATGAACTTAAAATCATGAGGAGGTCGCTGGCGGCAGCGCGCTGCCGCAGCCAGCCGCCGCCGCCACCGCCGGTCTGCTCCTCGCCGGTCTGCTCCTCCGCCGCGTCGGCCACGGGCACCGGCGACTGTTCTCCGCGCCCCGCCGGCTGCCACGGCGCCGGAGCAGCCTCAGGCTCCGCGGCGCCACCCCTGCACACCGGCACGCCGCCCGGCCGGTGTGTGCGCGATCGAGAGTTTGAGGCGGAGGCAGGGATGTCCTGAGCGCCGTCGCCGCGTCAGGTGTCGGCCTTGCCGCTGCCTATTAGTCCTCATCACGCCATCGGCGTCGCCGTTTCCCACCGGCAGCGAACGGCGTGGCTGACTGCGCGAACGCCGGCCGCACGCGGACGGAAGGCGATCGGAGAGCGCAGCGTGTGATGGCGGCCGGTGCGCGGCGCGGGCGCGCTGGCGGGGGCGGCCGTCCGGTGCCGCCGTCCGTCCGGCCGGGCCCCGGCGCGGCGCCTCCGTCCGGGAACTGACGGCCCTCCTACCTGTCCGAGTTCGTATCGACCGCGCTCCGGCCGTCGCCCTGCTGGCTGCCGCTCCGCGCCAGCCCGCCAGCCGGACGGCGGACGCCGCGGTGCGGGACCGCGCCCGGCGAACGGACGTCAGGCCGTACGGAGAGGTGGTAGCGGGGTGTGGCAGCTGTGCAGGTGCTGACGGAGGGGGGGGGGGGGGGGCGCAGGGTGTTCTCCGTGAGGAGAGAGGCTGGCAAGACGGTCCCTGCTATGGGGAGACACGGGAACTATTCCACTGATTGTCCAATGACACTCCAGGAACCTTCGATTGGTTACGCAAGCGACGTGCGCGCTTTCGTGACAGATCCGTGACTTGGTTGGATGTCGACGACGGGACTCTCAGGTGGCGCTCGCCTTGAGGAGCTAATTGGGGAGCTGCTGCTGCTGGTCTCTGAGGATAAGCAGCCACTTGAATATGGCACGGGGCGGACACGTGCGTGCCAGGCTCGTGCGTCTTGATCCTCAAGGTCGGCGGCGCGAACGCGCGGCACCGGGGCGCTCGGGCCCAGCCCGGCTGCTGTGTAGATTGGCTCCATCAGCAATAGGTCGGGCTCACGTTCCAGATGGTATCGTGGCGGCGGCGGGGCGCCGCTGCCCGCAGCTGACGAGGCCGGCCGGCCGGCCCCGGCCCAGCACGCCGACGGTGGACGACGCCCCGAGAAGGCGGACCGGCCAAGCTGCCGCCGCCGCCGCTGTCGGCCGCCGGGGGGTCGGGGCGGGAGCAGCGGACCTCCGCTCCCGCGCCTGACGCGCACCGGCCGTAGTTCGCGGCCATGCCCGGGGAAGCGAGCCTGACGGTCCCGTCGGCCTTCCCGGCCGCCGCCGGCCGGCCGGCTATCGGGGCCGCGGCGCTGTCGGAAGTGGCGGCAGATAGCGACCGAGCCGCCTCGGTGTTGTCGCCGCCGAAACCAGTGGTCTCCGGTGCGGGGGCGAGAGCGGGAGCCGGCGGCAGCCGTCGCGTGCGGCCCGCGTCATGTTGCGTCGCTCAGGTGAGCTGGTGCTGCTGTCGGCGGGCAGCCACGCCGCCGCGCCGCCGCGCGCCTTTCACCGCCGCTCCCGAAACCGGTCCTGGTGGCTGCGAGCCGGGCGCCGCGGGTCAGGCGGCGGGCCTAATGACGGTCGCCGCGGCGCGGCGTTCCAGCGCGGTCCTGCGGGACCGGCGGCCGCCATGGCTGCCTTCCCGGAGAGAGCTGTAACGAGCGCGGTGACCCGACAGATGGTGATCATAGCCGCTAGCCGGCGCGGCGCGGGCCCGTGCACGCCGGCGCCTGTCGTCGCCCGGTACGCTCGGTCGCCGCTGAGGTCGCGCCGCTGCCGCCTCCCCCTCTCCTCCAGTGCCCCCCTCCCTGGTGGGGGGGGGGCGTGAGACACCTGTTTGTGCCGGCGGCCGGGAGGTGGGGCCGGTGGTCGTCCACCTGTGGCGCGGACGAGGCGGCCTGGCCCGCGGTCCGGCCTGACAGCCCGAGGACGCCGCGTCGAGCGGTGGCGGACGTCGGCGGATGGCCGGTCCTGCGCCCCGCCGGCTTGCTTCAGCCGTGCCGCCGCCGGTGGTCGTCGGCGGCGGTTACAGGCGTCAGCTGCCGGACCGACCCGCCGTTAGCCCATAAATTTTCCTATGGTCGTAAAACAAGCGTGTTCACTGTGCGACGACTTCAGCGGTAGCCTTCTCCGTACCCTGTCGAAGAAACGAGAACGCATTGGCGGCCTTCAGAGCCGTCAGCAGGGATTCTACATCGCGTGCGGCGGCCGACGGCGTGTTACGCCGGTCTGCTAACCGTCTGGCCGCCATCATGCCGTGCCCGTCGTGCCTTCTGCCCGGCCGATTCTCGGCAGGCGCAGGACGAACCCGACCAGAAATGGGCATCGATTTCCCGGCGGTGGAGATGGCGACCCGGACTGTCCAGGTGGGGCCGCGCGCCGGCGGGGACTGTCCAGGTGGGGCCGCGCGCCGGCGGACGGAATCGCGGTAGCCACCACGGCAGGAGGCTGCACTCTCAGCACGCGGCTGGGAGATGAACGGTGTGGAAAGCCCCGAGGTGGCGTTTGTACACTGCTTCAGTATGAGACAATTTTGGACTAAACTATACGTAAGATGTTTGTCTGATTTATATACTGGGCTTACCGGATTTATTTACCGGACTTGGGTGTACGTGGAGCAGCATTGGGAGGGCACCGACGAGGTTGTCCGGCCGTGTTGACGTTCTGCTTTGCGTCGTGTTCGTCCAGGTGGAAGCGATTGGAGTTCAGCTCAGCTGCTCCAAGAAGCGGGGCGTCAAAGAAGGTTTAATAGCTACAAACCCGCAGCCATCCACCAACTACCAAACCTCAGAACGACCACGATTGGAGATGTGGTCGCTGTGAGATTCGAGTAAACAGGAGATTGGTTGTGTAGCTCCGAAGCTTGACATGGTTTTTCACTTTGTGCCTCTCGTCGCTGGTAGCAGTTCCTTTGACGTTGACATGATAACGCAGCCTTGGATAAAGTGATGAAACTGCGCGAGGCTCTGGTGGTGCCTTTTTGGGCCCTGTCCCCGCTTGTATTTTTTGACTGGTCATCTGCGTGAAGATAAGAACATCCAACGAATTGTTAAAAAGCGGTCTTGAAACAGCAAAATCCCATGTATTTTATCAAAAACCTTTCACTCAAGTGAATTTTACGCAGCTGAGCTCCCTACGCCATGTCGACCGTGTATGCACTTCGTGACAAATTCTGTATGTGTATGCCAATATAGCGTGGTCCTTCAGAATGCTCAGCTCGTCGGAGCTATCGCCGCAAGCGATCTTCGGGCAAAGCGACGACAACATCGCCAGAGCGGATAGGTCGGCACGCAATGGTCGGGAACAGCTTGGAACCGGGCCGCATGCAATGACTCGTGATAAGCCACTTGGAGCGGTGGCCGTCAGCAGGACACGGGCGGCGTGTAACAGACGGTCTGTTTGCTTTGAGGCGACAGATGTGTGTCTGTACCAGGACAGCGGAACGGATCGTCGCTGTCGACGCAACTGTTTGACGGCGTGGCACGCGCCGGCGGCCGGTGGGGCGCGCGGCACTGCCGTGACGCAGTGGCGGCGCGTCTGCCATGCGGCGCCGCCGGGCCACTGGCCTCTGTTGTGGCGGTGGTGGCTGCGCTCCAAAAGCGCGGGTTGATCCCCCCATACGGGGTTTTCTGATCGGGAGGCGCCGGCTGGCTTGGCGTGCTGGTCAGCTGACACCATCTGGCGTGCCGGTGGGCGGCCGCTTACGTGCGTGCGAGTAGGTTTGTGGGCGTGAGCGCGGGTGTTGGCGGTGCGCTGGCTGGGCGGGCCGGCTGCCCAGTGGCGCGTCCTTGGCGGGCCGGGCCCGCCGCTCAGTCGTGCCTCGGACCCGACGCCGCGCGGGCCACAGTTCCGCCCGCCGTTGCCGCTCGCCTCGCTCTCTCCCTCGCTGCGGCAGTGTGTGTGCCCGCGCGCGCGCGCGTGTGCGTACGTCGAGCCTGTGCGACTGTGCGTCGGGCCTGGTGGAGCAAAGCCTGTGCGGGAGCGCCGGGCCTGGCGGACGCCGGCCGCTGCTGGCGGCGGCCGCTGCGTGAGGGGCCGGCGCAGGAGGTGCGCGCGGCTCGCGCCCGCTCGCCGGCGCCCCTGACGGATGCAACGCCGACGTCAGTTGGTGGCGGCGCCCTGAGCCGGGTGCACGCGCGCCAGTGTCGAGAGACCGGCGCCGCCATGGAGCGTAAACTGCAGCGCAGTAACAGCAAGATGGAGCGGTGGCGCGTGGCCGCGCGCAAGGTGCTCTTTTCGCTGCACGACGAACGCCAGCCGGCAGGTACGCTGACGCGGGGGCCCGCTTGGCCGGCCGGCGCTGGCTGCGGCGGCCGCGCGCGCTTTTTGCGAGCCGCTGCGGCGACCGTATAAGGCGGAGATGGGCGGCGCCGCGCCGCGACGCGCCGGCCGGCCGGCCGGCCGGCCGGCCGCCCACGCCCGCGGTGTCGACGGCTGCTCGTCGCCGCGCGTGACGGCCGCGGTGACCCGTCACACCCGCTCCACCCTGCCGCGTGTCGCCGCCCGGCTATTTGTGGCTGCCACGCGTGCCGGTGGCAGACGCGCCAAGGCGCACGGCTGATTGGATGGCTCACTTGTTGCGCGGCCGGCTGGCCGCCTGCCGGCGCACTGCGGGCCGCGATCTCCGTGGGAAGCCGGCCCTTTGCGACAGGGACGAGTCGTGGCCTCCTACGCCACGGCTAGAGCGGGATGTGACAGTCCTGGTGTGTGGCGTCGGGGCTGTGGCTGCACGGCCGATCTGCCCGGGGTGAGGTGTCTGGCCCGCCCGACCGGGTGGGCCGCTGTGTTTGTCCACCGCTGGCGAGCCTCGTCGCGCGGCGACTGATGAGGCAGCTCGGGAATGCCGGTCTGGCCACCGACGCCGTCGCAAGCGTTGTTTTTGTCGCGGCCCGGGTGCTGCCGTCGGCCGGTCATGGACGGACCGACCTCGAGCGGTGCCCCGGCCTTCGGTGCGAGGCGGCCGCGTCTGCCGCCCAGTCGACGCCCGCTCCCGCCAGTCATTCGTTCTGCGCCGATCGCCGCGCCCGGTAGCAAGATGGCTGGAAGGTGAGGCGGTCCACTGCGGTCACGTCCGGCTGAAAGGTCGGGCCCCGGCGCGTCCCTCTCGTTCCCGCGGGAGTGTGCGCGCTGGCACGTTCGCGCTCCGTGCCCGAGGCCTGGAAGTGGAGCGGCGAGAGCGGCCGAGCCTGGTCGGGACGTGACCGATGCCGGGCGACGCCGCCCGTCGTCGGTCGGCGCTGAGCCGCCTGGCCCGGCGAGACCGCATCAGCTGCGACTCAGGCGGCGGCGGCCGGGCGGCCAAGGCGGCGGGCGGCTCCGCGGCCGCGCCAGCGAGGCTGTCGTGCCGCAACTCCGGCGACCGTGCCGTGGCACTGTGCGGCACGTGAAGCCCTCCGCTGACCCGTCTAGCGGACAGGCCGGGACAAATGATCTGGTGAACTTGGTCAGCTCACCGTGCCTGCTGCGTTCAGAGCGCATGCGACAAGTTCTGTGTAGCACGTTATCCTTGCCCTGAGCTATCCATGTTAACCATTTGAAAGAAATCCGTCACCAAAAAAAATCAGCAGAAAACATGCGTAGCGCTCTGGCGTTCGGTGAACGTCGCGCGCGTAGTGCCCTGCCCTCCCTACATCCGTGACATGCCACACCCGGCATGAAAGCGACGATCTTTGGCTGGGAAAAGTATGGCGAGCTAGTGTTGGCCATGTCCGTGTCCCATGGACATGACCATCACCCCACGTCCTTTCTATGCCTTTTACGCATTGCTATGGCACATATGGTTGATCGCCGCCATCGCCGTCACTCCCGACGGTGGCCGCCATCGCCGTCGTCACTCCCGACGGAGGCCGCCCGGCCGCCGGCCACCCCAGCGGCGCGTGCAGCGCTGATGCCGACGGGAAGTTTATCTGCCGACGTGGAGCCAGCCTGGAGGCTGGCGGTGTGGAGTGCGGCGGCCGCCCGAGTGCGGATCCGTCGTCCGCCGCCCGTCGGTTAGCGGCTGGTCGACGGCCAATCACGGACGGTGGCGGCTGATCACGCTCGTGTGCCGCGCTACCGGATTCGGGTGCTGGATGAGGGCACTCTCCGCACAGGATGCATGGGACAGTGACGGGGCGAAGAGCGGTCGCCGGGGAGACGGATTCGGTGGGCGGTATCAGGTCGATACGGGCCGCCGGCGGCCGCTGGCAGCGGCGCCTGATTGAGGCTTGATTACGTCCGGTTACGTGGCGGGACTCCCCGACGGGCGGCATCATACGACGACGGCTTCGATGATGTTGAATGCCTCCGGAGTTATTGTTCAGCTGACCGGCTCGGCTTGGCGGCGGTATTGAAGTGAGCTGCGGACGCGCGAGCCGACCGGCCGTGCCCCGCGCCCTGCGCGCGGCCCGAGGCAATCTCTGCGCGCCGCTGGTGGCCAACATGTAATTTTCTCATCGGCGCGTCTCAACTTCGCTCGGCAAGTTGCAGCTGAAACATTGCACTTGCTCTTCCAGGGAGTCCATTTTTGCCGGATAGCTTCAATGAGGCAAGTTGTGGGATGAACTCGGAGTCTGGGAATTGGCTGCCAGTCTGCCTTCCGATCGATTCTTGCAGAGACACTCAGTCTTAACCCCAGCATTTTTCCGCTCGCTTGCCCCTCCCATCATCTGCACCGTTCTATTTTCGTCCCAAACTCTGGCTCCATCTCACCATCCTTTCTGCGCCCTCCCCCTTCCCCTCCACTTCTCGACCGTTGCCCACTCCCCTCCTCCCTTTCCCTGGCCGGATCGGCTGTAGAGTCCCTCGAGCCCCACGTTTGCCCTGACGTGTGATCTAGATGGTGCTAGTGACGCCCGGTCGCCCCCCCCCCCTCGCTAGAAAGACGTGGAGTGGGCTGCATCGCTCGCTTTTAATGTCAGATCCGACTAGGGACCACCACAATCTGAACTATTTGCCCAATCTGAATTACCCTCAAGATAAAGATGCCTTTTCCTCTAAGCTCTCAGTACGTGAACGCCGGTTTCCGCAGGTGTCCATGGTCGCCAATGCCGTCGGGCGCAAAACGAGCGGCTGAGCCCCCCCCCCCCCCCCCCCCCGCCCTCACTGATCGGCCTTTGGCAGGGTAGAGCAGCAGCAGCTTTCCAGAGCGGACCGCGCAACTCTGGGCCAGAATAACAATTGAGAGCGCTGCGCAGAACTCGTTAAAAAGTTTCCGTCGCTGAAGCCGCTCGAAAGCAAAATGTGCCTGATTTTGGTTGGGCTGGTGGACAACTGCGAAAGTGCTAGCTATCGGAGCCCGGCGCAGGTATTCGGTAATCAGTGTTGGGTCTGTTATGGTGTAGTTGGCGCGCTCCCTGCCCGCTGCACACAAGCAAGGGCCGCGCGCGCCTGCTCTGAGTGCGGCGCGCCGTGAGTAACTGGGAGCTGGTCTTCCGGCAAGCCTGCTCTCCCTGCGGAACGTGACCGGGCGGCGATCAGCGGCGTCGGCTGACGATGCGGGGTGGCGGCCGCCTCGCCCCGCTCACCTGTGGCGGCTGACGGGCGATGGGCGTCCGTCGGTGGCCGCTCCCGCTCCCGATGAGGCCGGCCCGCCCCTGACGGCGACGGAGGACGCGTGGCCCGGCCCGGCCCGGCCTGGCCGCCCATTATACAGACGGCGATCGGATGACGTCACCGGGTCGGCGGCGGGCGGCGCTGATCTGCTGTCCGGCCGTCGGGCGGCGCGGCCGGCGAAAGTGCGGCCCGTCGGCGGTCGGACGTGCGGACGTGCCGCTCGGCGGTGGCTCCTGCCCGCCTGACGCGCTCAGGAGACCGACGAGAGCTGACGGCCGGGCCGCCGGTCCGTCGGCGGCTGTCACGGACGGAGACGTTAACGTGGGCATGTGTCGACTGAGTTTGTCTACGGCGACATGACCTTGTTGGCAGTCAGTTGAGTAGAACAGTCAAGCTGAGAAGGATGACGCATGCGTGCATGCACCCACTCGCCCGCACATTTTCACACGCAGACACATGCACACAAATGTCGGGATGCGCGACTTCAGACAGACTGCGATCTCTTGCCGCACTTACGTCACGTCGGGGGTCAGCAGCTGGGCCGCCAGTCGGCCCAGTGACATTCGTAACGATCAGAGGACAGCCTGTTGGCGCCTGCCCGCCAGGGTTCCATTTGCCCACTCTTGCACGCGTGTTTGATCTGGTTCGTCGCAGGTTAGTGTGGAATCGCCCGCCGACTGGTCCGTCCGGCGCCCTGTGTGTGGTGAGCACTACGACGCTCTGTGGTGAGCACTACGACGCCCTGTGTGTGGTGTGCACTACGGCGCTCTGTGTGTCCGATGTGTACTATGTACGCTGAGAGCCACACATGTCCTATATGTGCACGCTGCACTGGTGACTCACTGCTGGGAAATGGTCAGCAGCGCCCGGCTGGCGGGCTGGCACGACCCTCTTGATAAGACACTGTCAGTGGTGCAGTTTAGTCTGCTCTGCGTGTAACCACTTCAGACGTTCCAACCCGCAGGCATGTCATCATGCTTTCCTCTGCCATACATAAGACATGCCCAGAGATTGATTAGTTTCCGTACGCGAACATCTGTACCCGCCTGTGTGTCGCGTGCGCAGAGAGTAACGGATGTTTGAAATAACAAGCGAATACGCAATGTGCCAAGGAATGTGACCGTCTGTGTTGGCACTCGGCCGACTTCAGAGGCGGACGGCGGCGGAGACCTGCCGCAGCCATATCTCCAGATGGCCTACCGATAAGTCGGCAAGGACGCGCTTCGGCGCGATTTGTTTTTTCTTTCTTTCTTTTTTGGGTCACAGTGCCAGGCGTCGCCGGGATGCCCGCGTCGGTGCGCCAGCCGATCACTCCCAGTCGCGGACGGGTATTGGGGTGCGGCGGCCGGCTGGCAATATATCTCCGTCGCTGAGCGCCCGCTGCCGGTCTGTGGTGCCCGGCCGGACAGGTGCGGCACCTGGTCAGTCCGCCCGCCGCGTCCTGCTGTGGCCAGCCGACTGACGACACTCGCTGGCGGCGTCCCGGCTCGGCGGGCGCAACATGCCGCAAGGCCTAGTCCGACGTCTCCTCCCTCTCTTGGCGCCTCATCGCTCCCCGCCCTCACCTTTCATTCCGTCCTCTCTCCACCACCTCGCTCGGGGGAGTGCCCCGCGAGCGGCGCCCCGGTCTACAGGTCCTGAAGGCGAGCCGCCTCCAGGTCTGTGGTCCGCGGCCGAGCGATGGCCGAGGCGATGTCGGGCCCGGCGGAGCGCGCGCCGCTCGACGACGGCTCTAATGGGGGGCGTCGACCGGGCACGGCTGAAGGCTCGTCAGCCGGGGCCGTCGGTAGAGCCTTAAAATACGCTGGCGGTCCGGCGCGAACGGCACGCCGAGCGTGGGCTCGCCGGCGCCGCCGCTCGGACGGGCTCGACGCTCGTCGGTTGTCGCCGGAAACGGCCCGAGCGGCCGGTGCCGCGCTGCACGAGCCGTCGGGGCTGGGACGACCGGCACCGGCGGGCCGGCGCTGACCCGCGCCGGTCTAGATAGAGCCGAGCCAGGCGCGGAGCTGCCGATCGATCCACGCACGCAGGCGTTCATTGAGCGACGGTTTGAACGTGTCAGTTGATTTGGTGAGGAAGCGGTCCTCTGCCAAGCTGCAATCGGCTGGTGAAGCGTCGCGCCGTCGCCGGCTGTCTCTTGCCGTGTGTTTCCGGAAAGCTTTGCGTCATCATTCCCGCGATCAGCGATCAGCTGCTGCCACGTAATCAGCTCGAGACGCTGTCCGGCGGAGGGCGGCCTGGCGCACGGCGGGCCGGGGGCCGCCTGGGACGGCCAGCGGCGCCGGCCGGCCGGCTGCCAGGCGGCCCCGGCCCGCCGCCTCACTGTGACTAGGGGCGCGCCACGCCGCCCCTGATACCGCGCCGCCCCCGATAGTCCGACGTATGGCCGGAGTCAGCCTCGCGTGTGCAACGCCGCACGCCTGACTCGGCCAAAGGTCGAGGTCGATGCGCGGAGACGATACACGGCCGGATAGCTGGCGTGGGACAGACTGGCGGTCCAGTCGGCGTGTGGGTGGGCTGCGCGCTATCGGCGGCGTCGTGAGGTGTTCATCCGTCTGCGATGTGACGGCAGCGTGTTTTGTCCTACGCAACTAGAGCACGGAGATGAGCACCGCACGCGTGCGAATATGCCCGCTGAAGTGCCGGGCTTCACAAGCATGTATGACTTCTGCAATGAACCACACCACCAGTTCCAGCTGTACAGCTCGCTCTATTGAGATCCGCCTCAGTTTAATGGCAAGGCGTCGTGTTTGTAATCGGGGGATTTTGGGTTCGAGCACCCTGTGTGAGATGGGAGTTTGTTGTGCTGGTCAGATAACAGTATTGTATATCTTTCACGTGACGGCACGATGCGAACCTTTACGGCTGGATTCAGGCGATGACACAATCGCTTCTGATATGTCCGTCAAATATTGCGGTGTTTTTTGTAATCTCGTGGTCGGGTGTTCTTATTCCGGAAATAACCGACCCTCCATACACCACGACGTACTGGCCAAATGAAGTTATCAAGGAAGCGGTGGCTTTATTGACCAAACTGAGTTTCGTCAACATAGCCAATGCTTGATAACGTTGCTTAATCATTGTTTCCTGGTATCTTGGATGTCGATGATTGTCTTAACAGGGATTCCTAACTCATGCTATAAAACTAGGACCTGTTAGCCCTTTTTGCTTATATGAAGTATGGTTTAGTCCTCTGTGCAAAACCTGCATGTTATAAGTAGATATGTGCAGGAAGAGTATCGTAGGGATCGCGAATTGGTATGATCAGAGCATGCATGCAGTTCGTATCCCACCACGGCATATTGTTACCGATATTTTGCCGCGCGTTCCGCATTGCTTGTGAGATTGATGTCTTCATTCCAACCCGAGTGTTAAAATTCTTACTTTTGCAGTTGTCCTCTGTCCTGTGTCTTCGCCCCCCCCCCCCCCCCCTTGACCGCCGGCTTTTGTCCCATTGACCGCCGGCTTACACGGGCGAAAATAACGTTATCAGGGACCCACATTTTGCTAGGAGCTTCGATTCAAGGCAGGCGCCACATCCTGATCACTCCTCACGTTCGAGTAATGTATTTCAGGCGCAATAGTGCAATACTGAGCAGCTGGTGCAAACAAACATGCGCAAGATGCAAACAGTAGGGCACAAATGTAACGTTTGTGACCCGTGTAAGATGCACTGTTTGAATGATGGAACTCTGTTAAAAACGTGAATGGCTTGGCCGTTTAGGGTGGGACCGTTGAAGCTGCAAAGTTGTCGGTTGACGTGCACCACTCCTGGCACGCGACCTCGGCGGTAGCCACCGCCGCGATCCGCTCTGCGATGGTTGCGCTGTGCTTGGCGCGAGGTTTTCGGATTGGGCAGGATCTATTCATGTTACGCCGGAATGTGTGCACGTGTAAATAGAAAATGTAGAAATAACAACGAAATTATGATAGCATAACAACATAATAATCAAAAGGCGACCGCAGGCGTTTGGCGCATGGGGTGACACGCTCGCCTCATACATCGCCGACATCTGCCGAGAACAGGTTCCAGCTCTGGGCTCGCAATGCATGGGTGACGGCGCACGCGGCGTGAAATGTTTGTCTTTTGTCAGCAGCTGTCGGCGTGCAACGCGGACCGTGTCCGTCAGCGCGCTCCGCCGTGCCGGCACGAAGCCGGCTCAGCCCGGGCCGGCCGGCCGGCCAGCTGCGAGCGCTGGTCGCCAGCCGCCCGCCGGCAGTTTTTGCGTGCCCGCCACCTGTGGCGCTCATTAGTATGAGCTGGGCCGCGCCATTGTCCCATTTGCGCACGGTCCGGTTCGGCTGTCCGTCTGCTTGGGCACGATTCAGCGCGCCGCGGCCTCGGCCCGGCCGGCGCGGACCGATGCCTCGCGTGCCGCGCCCGGTCCGGCTCGTGCGGCTCGGCGCGGTGCCCGGCTGTGCAAGTGCTCCCGGCGCTAGCGCTGCCGGCGGGGCTTACCGCGGGGCACCACTCGACCGGACGGAAGTGCTGCCGCGCGGCCGGGCATCGCGGCGCGCGGCGTCCTTAGCGCCCGGGAACATCCCAGGCACCATTCGTGCCGCGCTCGCCGAAGCCGCGGGGAGTCCCCGGCCCACCGCAGGCGCAGCGCTGACCTTGGCAGGATGGCCCCCCCCCCCCATCCTGCCAAGCAAGGGGGGGGGGGGGTAGCGAGTGTTAGGCCGACTGGGCACCGTCTCGCGACCTGTGCCGGCTCCGATCCGGAGCGGTGTGGGCCGGGCGGCCTGTGGGCCGAGCCGGCGTATTGAGCCGCCGACCGGAGGCGGGTGGGCTGGCGGGCGGGCGGGCCGACGCTAGCGGAGCTGAAGCCGCCGCCGCCGTCGATCGGAGGCCATTTGTCGGCGGCGGCCGGCCGGCGGCGAGTTCCGGCCGCGCCAGACACGCACCGTATCATCTGCGTAAACAGCGCCGCGGCTGCTGCCGTCGGTCGATAGCGGCCCGACCCAAGCGGTGACGGCGTGGCCCGAGGCGAAGGCCGGCTTCACCCCGGGTTGGACCGTTCCGTCTGGTGGCGGACGCCGACGGCTGCAGCCGGCCCCCGGCCTTGGTGGCGCGCCGGCCGGTCGGTCCCGCCGACACCTCTTGGCGGTCGCGTCCGGGAGCGGCCCATATACGTCCCGGGGCGGCAGCGGGCTCCATCAGCGGACGGCCGCCCGCCTGCGTATGTAGGGAGCGCCGCGCCGCCCGGTGGCACGGCCGCCGCTGTCAGTGTGACGTCACCGGCCGGCGCAGCACGGCGCCCGGTGCCGCAGGAGAAGGCGGGCCGACCGCGCTGATGGCTGGCAGATAGGGTCTGGACCTGGCTGCACGGCGGGCACCGCTGCGCATGGGGATCTCCTGGTACCTCCTGGAACGCTTGGCACGAGCCTGTCGAGCCGGAGAAGTCGGTGGACCGCTGCTGCCGGCCGGCCGCTGCCGCGCGGGCTCTGCGCGCGGCCGCCCTGCACTGGGCCGCTCCGTGCCGCCAGCACGTCATGTACGGCCGGGCGGCGTCTGTCAGGCTTAGCGGCGGTGGCGCCGGTCATAACATGCGCACGCGTCACGGGAGCAAGTATTCGTGAACTCGAACGGCCGCACACTCGTGCTGTGAAGCCAGTCTCTCTCTCTCTCTCTCTCTCTCTCTCTCTCTCTCTCTCTCTCTCTCTCTCTCTCTCTCTATCTACTCTCTCTCTCTCTCTCTCTCTCATCTCCTCTCTCTCTCTATCCTCTCTATCTGTCTCTGTCTCTGTCTCTCTGTCTCTCTGTCTCTCTGTCTATCTGTCTCTCTGTCTCTATGTCTCTCTGTCTCTCTGTCTCTCGTCTCTCTGTCTCTCTGTTCTCTCTGTCTCTCTGTCTCTCTGTCTCTATGTCTCTCTGTCTCTCGTCTGTCCTCTGTCTCTCTGTCTCTCTCTGTCTCTCTGTCTCTCTGTCTCTCTGTCTCTCTGTCTCTCTGTCTCTCTGTCTCTCTGTCTCTCTGTCTCTCTGTCTCTCTGTCTCTGTCTCTGTCTCTGTCTCTGTCTCTCGTCTCTCTCTCTCTCTCTCTCTCTCTCTCTCTCTCTCTCTCTCTCTCTCTCTCTCTCTCTCTCTCTCTCTCTCTCTCTCTCTCTCTCTCTCTCTCTCTCTCTCTCTCTCTCTCTCTCTCTCTCTCTCTCTCTCTCCAGGGTGGCTCGTCGGCGCATCCCCGCGTCCGCTAACGGCCGGTGATCAGATGGCACCGCTTCTGTGGCGGCGGCCCCGCAGCGCGCTGTGTGTGCCGATCCGGGTGAAATGCTGATGGCCTGGCCCGGGCTGGCGCATGGGGCGAAAGTGGCACCCGCTGCCGACGCCCACCCCGCGGCCAGTCACGTGACCCGGTCCTGGCGGCGGCGACGGGCCACGACACGGCAGCTCAAACCAGCATCCACCGGCATCCATCTGGACGTATTTCAGCACAACTAGTGCCTACGATGACTCGATATACGATGGCTGACTGATAAACTAACTGATGACAACGATGAATGACTGATATACGATGGCACCTGCTGTTTTGCGACGCCGTCGCATTGTGCCCCGCAGCCTTCTCCGTGCCGGCGTCTGTGGAGGCCCGGGCGTCCGTGGGGCGGGGAAGCGGGCACAGCCGCCGCTCACGGATCCAAGAGGCGGGCGGCCTGTGTCGATCGGCGCCGCGTGGCCCCGGCTTGCCGCTGGAAGAGCCGCTCGACCGCTGCTGGGGCCGGGCTGGCGCTGACACGGTCTGACGGCCGGCCAGGCGACCGCGGCCGCCGCCCCTCGCGCCGGATCCACAGCGAAAAACAGCCGAGGGAAGATGAATGCGCGAAGGGAAAGCAGATAAAAGCCACGAAAAACAACACTTGAAAAGGGCTTTCGTGTAGGAAGGCGTCGTGATGTGTGTTCGACCTGATCGGAGACGCCACGGGCGTCACGGTTGATTCTGTTTTCCCGCGGATGGAGACAGTTACGTGAATGCACGTTTGTCACGGCGCGGCCAAGCGTCCGAGGGTTGCGGTTCGCCGGGCTGCGCCGGCACGTGCAGCGGCCTGGGCATCGGTGGACGTCGCTTGACCGGCTGGTGGGCCTGACCCGGCGTCGGGGCGCCGCCGGGTTCGGACCAGTGTCAGGCCTACCGATGGGCCGGCCCGTCGGTAGGCCTGAGCTGCAGGTGCCCGGCCGTCGGCGGGCCCGGACCAGCGTCAGACCCACCGACGGGCCGGCCCCGCGGCTGCAGGTGCCCGGCCGTCGGCCCCATCTGGCCCCGCGTTTCACGCCGGTTGGGCGCTTAAAAGCCTGTTGTGGGGGTCTGTGGTGCGACTTAAAGCTCAAATCACCATCATCGGCATCGTTCCAGCGGCTGGGATGCCCATTATACGAGCTGGCGGTGAGCGTTTGGCCTTTGGCTGTGCAGCGCAGTGATTTATGCGGCGTATTACGGCCGCGGTTGGCGTGATGTGATGATAACGAATGCCAGCGGAATCCGGTGTAACGCAGAGCACTTCGCGATCATTAGCGCTTAGACGCGTTATGACACCTGCAGCTGCATGTATTCAGAGCCACGACATTGCACCAGAATGTCGAGTTCGATGACGCAACGGGCCGCCGAAGCCCCAGCACCGCGGCGGTGTCCCACATAGCTGACAAGGCCTTCCAGTTGAGGGGCCCGGTCTCCGCGTGAGGTTCGTATATGCGGCTGGATCAGGGTACCGTTAATGGCACAGTGCCGCGGCAGCGGCGGCGGTGGCGTTGCTGTTGTTGAGTTTCAGCCGACGTGTGTTCGGGGATAGCTGATCGCAGGATGCGGGGCCGATCCTGTCGGTGATGGCAGTTGCGCCGCCGCTATATTCTCGTCGATGATGCGGTGGGGCGCGCTCGGCCCAACGGGCTGTCCGTTGCTCGGCAGCG
Source organism: Pollicipes pollicipes (assembly GCF_011947565.3). Taxonomy (NCBI): domain Eukaryota; kingdom Metazoa; phylum Arthropoda; class Thecostraca; order Pollicipedomorpha; family Pollicipedidae; genus Pollicipes; species Pollicipes pollicipes. The sequence continues at coordinate 7,645,703 of NW_023596225.1, read as the reverse complement.
GGTGCCGTTTGATATTGGATCCTGTGACGGCGCTGACGGCCGGCTAGTGCCACGTTCCGCGCCAAACGATCGGCACGACCGAAAGTGTATACAGTCACGTATATATAACATCTGATTACTACGTGGGAGTTTTCGTGGCGGTGGCGACTAAGAGGAGACGTGGGCCGCTGGACGTGTGTTGACGGCCCGCTCCAGCCGGCTCCGGTGCCGCTGCATGTGTGGCCGCTCGCCGACGCCGGCGGCCGGCCGACGGCGTCGGCGAGCGGCCACCGGTGACGGCCGCGCCTCCGACGCCGCTGACGGCGACAGAGCGCGCCCTGGCACCGGCCGGCCAGCCCAAAATACGGCAGCCTGGCGGGCCAGCACGCGAGCTGCGTCACCCGCGACCCGCCGCGCGGCGTTAGGCGCCGCGCCCGGGCAGCACTGGAACGCACACTCTGCGCCACCCGCCGCCGGAACGGCGGCCACGAGCGGGTCATGGCGTCGGGCCGAGTCGGTCGTCTGTGGAGACCGGCTTCTGTTTCCCACATGTGCTGGGCGCCGGGCTTTCCTGCCCGCTGCGGAGTCGCCGAACTTCGTACAGCTCAGCTGCAGCTGCAACTTCGCACACGGCTGCGACCATCGGCCCGCCTCACGGCCACTCAATTACGACCGCTCAGCGGTGAAAGGGGGCTCTAGTTTATCGTGGAAGTACTTAAGGGGATTAATAGTCCAAACAGGAGTGTCATCAGGGGATAATAATCCAAACAGGATTGTAGCTGTAGTGCACTAAGTTGTTGATCACGTTGTCGTCCATACCAATGTTCTTGTCGTCTCTGTTTCTGGCTGGAGCGCAACAGCGCGTGCTTCGTGAATGTAATAGTTCTGACGATTATAACTCCCGTGACATAGACCTTGATCGCAAGCCGTTCTCAAAGCTCCTCGCTTCTCCTAACCGCTGCGGAGCATCACGTACACTGGCCGGTGCCACGGCGTACTGGCGCTACAGCCGCCCTGGCGCGCGCCTCCTGGACTGCACTGTTCTCCGCAACGACGGCAGCGGTCGACTGCGGTCGACCGTGACCGGTCCTCGCTGGGCGCTGTCGGCGAGCCGCTAGTCTGCGGCCGGGACTGCTACCGGGCCGAGCGGTCCCGGGCAGGACTCCCGCCTGCCGCTCCCTCGAGCCGGTGGCAGGGTTATCAGACGCGTACTCAGTGGTAGTAGTAGCCCGCCTGCCGCTCGGCCGTTGCTCTGCTCCACCGTGTGGAAGACACAGCGTGCGAGAACTCCGGATCGGCAGCAGCCCTGCGCCCTGCTGCGGGGAGGACTCAGCCGGCCGTGCTTGAGGACTTGTCTGGCCGGTGTTGCTCTGGTCCGCCGCGGGGAGGACGCTGGCGGCAAAGTTGGACGGGAGTCGCACGAGCCGAAATGTCACCCGGTCATTAGACTCAACATTTTGGCGCGGTGCCACCCGAGCTCCTATTCACACTGACGGCCGGTCGATATGCAGGTGTCACTGGTGACCCTGCCAATCGCAGCGATCGTATTTGTTTGGCATTCCTTTCCGCCGCTGTCATTGTTTGCGGTAGAGATTGCGCCGGGTCTTACATCACCCTTCATGCAATGCGGTTTTTATTTTTAAGCAAAAGTCGATCGCTATTTCGAAGTTTCCAGTTCTACTCGAACGATACATATTTTATGCCGTATTTGGTCTGCGGATGGGTGATGGACGAAGCTTTATGATTGCTCAGCCCTCATGGCGGAACATTCTCGGCGTCCCAGAATAGTCGAGCGCGTGCAGCGGCGTGGCGCTCCGGTGTTCTGAGTACTCCGGCGAGCGGTGGGCCAGCTGCCGGCCGGTCAGCAATGTATGGCGCTGCTGGTGCCGCGCGCCAAGGCCCAGGCGCCCACTACGGCGCTGGGCAGGCGGTCGGTCACACTGCGCACTGCTCGGAGAGATGGCGGCTCAGACCGGACCAGGCGGGGAGGGACGACGCTCCAAACGATCCGGACCGAACCCCGCCGAAAGATGGTCCGATGTGGTCCGGGCTGGAGCGGGCACCGCGAGATGGTGGTGCAGACTGGTGCTTGCAGTGTGTGTAGGGGGGGGGGGGAGGGGCAGCCAGGCGGATCCTGCATGAATAGGTAGCCTTAATTGGATGCCGCGTGGCAAACGCTGCTCCAAATAGTCCACACGGGACCCTGCTGAGGAGTTTGTGATCCAGGCAGTATCCTGCTCGGAGGCATGGTGATTCGGACCGGATCGTACGTGTTTGGAAGGGGAGATGTCGCCGTCCGGACCCAGGCCCGCTGGCGGAGCAGGCCAGCAGGTCCCGCTGTCTCGCTGTATCGCGCCACCGGCGCTGAGGCCGTGTCCGGGACGTGTTTGGAAGGGGAGATGTCGCCGTCCAGACCCAGGCCCGCTGGCGGAGCAGGCCAGCGGGTCTCGCTGTCGTGTATCGCGCCACCGGCGCTGAGGCCGTGTCTGGGACGTGTTTGGAAGGGGAGATGTCGCCGTCCGGACCCAGGCCCGCTGGCGGAGCAGGCCAGCAGGTCTCGCTGTCTCGCTGTATCGCGCCACCGGCGCTGAGGCCGTGTCCGGGACGCTCGGCCGGCGAGTCCCGCCCTCACCAGCCGGCTGGGGCGGCCCTGGAGAGCGGCGCTCAGGGCCGCCGTCGCGTGCCGGCCGCGGCGCGCTCTGGCCGCCCAGGTGATGACAGAGGTGCTCGCGCGCGCTCTGACGGCGCGGCCTTGGAGCGGGCCCGCGTGCACTCCGCGACAGGTCCGGGGGTGCGCATGCTAGCCCAGCCCCGCCGTCCGTGTGAGTATGTGTGGACGCATGGATGCGTGCATGTATTTACCTGTTTCTGTCCGTCTCCGTCCGTCTCTGCGTCTTTCGTCTGTCTCATCGGTCGTGATTTCAGTCGGCAGTCTGTTTGTCTGTCTGGATTTGGGCGTCTGGTCAGTTGTCCTTGTACGGGCACGGATTCTCGGCTGTCGACGGCGGGTCCTGTCGCCTGCTGCGCATGTTTATAGTCATGTGCTGGCGCGTGTAGTTCTGTGTACTAGTCGCGACGTGTTTGTGTGCGCCGCCGGTGCCGGCCTCCGAGGGGGTCGTGTTCCCGCTCGCCCGATGGCCGAGCGCGGTGCCGGCCGGCGCCGGGTTCACCGCCGCCAGTCAAGCTCGGGTCACTGCCGGGCCCGGCCGTGTCGCGAGCAGGACGGAGTTAGATCTGTCGCCGCCGCGGCGCGCCGGCGGGCAGCTGGCGCGGCTGCCGATCCGGGCCGTGCGCACCTGTTGTGCCGGTCCGGTCCGGTGGCGTGCCGGCCGGCGGGCGGCGCGCCGCAGGATGAGGGTGGCCGGCTGAGCCCCGGCGCCGGCGATCTGAATCAGCGGCTGGCTGAGCAGGCGGCTGACGGCCGCTCCAGGTGGCGCCGGCTCGGGCGCGCTCGCGCTCCAGGAAGAACGGGCGTCAGCCCTGGCATTTGCCGGGGTCGCGTCACGCCGCCCATCTCGCGTCAAACCGGTCTCACCTTCGGTTCTGCTTCGGGAACTGTGATTGTAAATGTATCGTTCCGTGTGTCGTTAGGGTGTCCCTTGGCCGAGTTTGAAAGGTGATCCGGCAGTTAAGCCCACTTGCCCCGCCCCCATGGTTTGTTGACGTGGTCATTGGAAGCAAGGTCGGCGCTAGTGAGCGCTGGCGGCGGTACTATTGCGGAATAGGTGGCGCTGCGGGCGGCGGCGGCGGGCCGGCGGCCGCCTGTTGCGCCGGCCCGTGTGTCGTGGCGCTCTTCAAGAGTGGCCCGGCTATCGATCTGCGGCAATAGCGTCCGCAGTGACGACTCGTCTGGACGGCGAGCTCGGCCGCCAACCCGGCTGTCCCTCCGGCTCTCGCACCCCGGCTGACCCGCGCGCCCCGTCCGCCGCCGCCTTCACGCTTACGGTGCTCCAGCACCGCCCAGCTGCACGGCGCCGCTCCAGACGGCCAGCTGCCGCGAGCCTTGCACGTGGGATCGATCAAACACGCGTGTTGGGCTAACGGCTGACACTTGATCGGGATGCTGGCTGCAGACTGCCGTGTGTTCTGTGTGTTGGCAACGCCGCACATTTTGTCAGTCTCTGACCACTGGCCCGGCTGGGTAGGCGGAGCTTGGTGTGAGAGTTCTAAATCGTAGTACATGTGTAATTGAGGCCTGAATAATTGGTGGCCTTAGAAGGTTATTTCGGATGTGCTGTTTTTTTCCTTTTATTTTTGCTATTATCTGTCGGATGACTATTTATCTGTTATTTGTCTGTTTATCTGTATTTATCTGTCGGATGACTACTTTGGATGACGTAGAGCAGAAGCGAAGCAGGGCTTGCTGGGTGTGCTGAGTCATCACCCTATCAGCACCGCACTGGAATTTTTGGTGTCTTTTTTTGTGTGTTTTTGCCATCTTAGGACCAAGCGGGCATCGTAGTGGCGCCGTCTGTCATGGCACGGGACTTGGTGAGGACTCTCCACGGGCATCCGGCATCTGACTGATATTTATGGGTATATCACTGTATGACCAAACACGAGCGCTGTAACGCAAAGTTCCTCCAAAGAACAGGCAATATTTGAAAAATCAACCTCAATAAAATTGAATACGGTAGGGGTTTGGAATTCGATAAAATCATCCAGCTGCTGGTTGAAAAACGGAAGACTGACATTGATAGTGAATGAGATCGGTTTGAGATTTGCTTTTTGAAAATCGGAATGTCCTATGTTTTTTAGATTTTTTGCAGAATAACACAATGTCCCGGTGTTAGTGCAAGTAAAACCGAGCACACGCTTCGTGTTCAGAGTACTGACCACTGCAGGTGCTGCTGACTCGTAAAGTCTTGGGCTGTACTTCAGCAAGGGTGACAAACCTTTACCAAGCCTTGCTGCTTGCGAAATGTTGTTTCATGAAGTCGTACAGATTATTTTGAGGACAGATCAGCAGTTCGATGACGAGTTGGTGGAGGTTTGCCATGGTCGTCCATTTCACGGGAGTTGGCCGGAAGTTTTCCTTCAAAGCTACAATGTGACTAAAACCGCGAGAAATCCACCAATTAGCAGTTCGATGACGAGTTGGTGCAGGTTTGCCATGGTCGTCCATTTCACGGGAGTTGGCCGGAAGTTTTCCTTCAAAGCTACAATGTGACTAAAACCGCGAGAAATCCACCACCTAAAGGTATGTCCCATATTCTGAATGCTCGTCACCGACTCAAAACATGGTCTCGGCTTTGGCTTTGTCGGCCGGGTCGCGTTAGCGTCATATCGGCCTGACCGGTGGAGCCTGTGTCTCGATCATGTCTGGTAAGAGCCGCATAGCGCCGCAGATGAATGGCTCCTGATTTATAGAGCGCAAGGCTGTCTTGGCTTGATCGGTATTGTAGTGCTCGTTACGTGCTGGGATGTACGCCGAGGAGGTCCAACTCGAACCACGTGGCCGTTTTCCACTCGACTGACCTGGCCGGACATAGAAATCGGATGTGGTGCGCCAACTGGAAGATGTCGAGCGATAGGACTAGGATGATATGATTTATGTTGCAGCGGGTAGCATTTGCTGACAAACGTACTGCGGAGGCCAACCATTGCGTCGTAATTCATCCATAACTTGAACTCATGCAGTAAATGAATGATACAGAGTGGGGTCAGCATTCGGAGATGCCTACAGTTTTATCGGAATGCTAATATTTTTAATATTGCAACTGTATTGCTATAACAATAGGTCTGATATGTACACTGGAATGGGACGTGGTCGGACTGGGCAAAGCGTTTTGTATGGAAGGAGCCCGCATTTTCATGCATCGTTTTCCAAGTACTAATAGTGATTTGGTATATGATCATGGAGTGAATGGACGTCCGCGTGGATAAAGTGTCACGACGCCCTTGACTCATGGTTTGACCCACTCCAGCGTTCCCATCCGGCGTTATTTTGTTATAGCTGTGCGGTTATTGGTCGGATTTAGTTGCAAGTGTGCCTTTAAGTCCAGAATGATTGTTGATTCGAACTTGTCCCGGTAGACCTGAGGTCACCGGGTTCGCATGCTTGCAAAATGAGAAGGAGGTTGGGGGGCTGAACAATAAAATTGATCAAACCTGCCCCAAAATATGCCAACAAGTAGGTTTCTCCCGTATTTTGCATGCTGTCTTCCCAAAGTTGGGAAAGGGGCTGAAGCCCCCCCCCCCCCCCTCCTCTCCCCAAACCAAATAAGAAACTACATTCCTGGTCATACCCCAGTATGCCCATGGACTTCAGTGGCTCATGTCTGGCCAGGTAGGATCACGGCGGATCAGGGGGGGGGGGGGGTTGTCGTGTCATGCAATGACATGACACGTCCGCGCTGCCGCAGACCAGTCGTTCTGGGCCAGTTGGCAGCTGACCGCTATCGATATGGTCTGGCGAAGCAATGCGCTGTCGGCGGGCGCGGTTTCAGTGACCGATACAAGATAAAGCAGCGATGTTATCCCTCGGTCACAAGGGCAGCTAATCTCAAACAGCACCAATATTTGTCACTTTCCCGCTCAGTCCGCACCAAACACGGAGGCTAATTAGTGTCTCGCCACGAAAAATAAACTTATTGTCTTGTTTGGAGTGTCCAGAAACTTGAAATGGAAAGCTTATCTTGTCTTAACCTTTGTTTGTGTCCACGTTTTTGGTAGTAGGACAAGGAGCTGCACTGAATGTATACACGATTACGATAACGGATAGGGTATGCTTTGAAAGGTCTGCGCTATAAAAAGTACTTTGTATCGCTGAAATGCTCGATTTTACTTCAAACATCCGCAGTTCTCCGCTGCTGTCATCTGCAGTCTCCGCTGATGTCTCTGTGTGCCCCATCTGCAGTGGTCCGCTGCTGTCACTGTGTGTGCCCCATCTGCAGTGGTCCGCTGCTGTCACTGTGTGCCCCATCTGCAGTGGTCCGCTGCTGTCACTGTGTGCCCCATCTGCAGTGGTCCGCTGCTGTCACTGTGTGCCCCATCTCGCCGAGAGCTTACCCCTCTAAGCTGGAGGGGGGGGGGGGGGCTGGTGTCGGTCGCATGCAACATGGGCTGCCGCTAATGGCTGCGCGCTCCGTCAGCATGTGCACCTGCCTGCGGGGTGTGCCCGGTACCGATGTATCTGCCGCCCGTTTGCGATGTAGCCTCCTGTAAAGCGGCCTAATGCGATTTGTGTTGATCTGTCCGAACCGCTGGCAGACCTGACCGACTGGAATGACTACCTTGTTAGCTGAGCACGAGCGAAGCGATGTTGCATTAAGTTTCCGCATGATCGGCAGACGGCATCACAGCCCTCGATTGAGCATTCAGCACGCGCCGGCGCCCGCTGTGGTTTGCCGGGGCTGGGTTGCTGGCGCCTGCTGTGGTTTACCGGGTCTGAGGATGGCTGGCGCCTGCTGTGGTTTGCCGGGTCTGAGGATGGCTGGCGCCCGCTGTGGTTTGCCGGGTCTGGGGGTGGCTGGCGCCCGCTGTGGTTTGCCGGGTCTGGGTTGCTGGCGCCGGCTGTGGTTTGCCGGGTCTGAGGATGGCTGGCGCCCGCTGTGGTTTGCCGGGTCTGAGGATGGCTGGCGCCCGCTGTGGTTTGCCGGGTCTGTCGTGTCTGAGTAGCGTCATCGTCCCGCAGCTGCCAGTGTTCCGCTACCGGGACGAAACAGATTGATATACCAACGGACTGTGCCGAGATCCAAAGCCCCCGGCGCCTTTGGCCGGCGACGCGCATTGCCGCACGCTCTAACGTGTCGGCCGGGGCGCCGGTGCTGGTGGCGGAGGTCCTCCTTCTGGGAGGGGGGCCGTCTGGCGCTGTGGACCTACGTGTTCCAGCTCGAGTCCACGCCTGACGTTGGCATGACATGCCGTGACCTGACCTGACCTGGCCGGGCCGCTGCCGGCATTGATCAGAGCGGGCCGCGGCTGCGGCGGCGGCGTCGGCGGCGACCCGTCGGTCGGACCGGCCGGTATTGATCAGGCGGGTCGGGCGGCGTCAGTGTGCGGCTGACAGCGGACGGCGCCGGTGCCGACCTGACGAGGTCAGGCGCCGCCGGCGGCCCGCACCTGGCGTGTCCGCCGACGCCGAGGCCGACGGTGAGTGCGCCGCTGGCTGGCCGGTCCGCGCTGCCCCGCGACGCCAGATGAACCGCGGCCGCCGCTGTCGGCGCCGACCCAGCGGCCGCCGGCACGTGGGCGGGGCGGTCGGCTGGCTCCGGCGCCGGGAGTCGCACAGACGGCCGCTGGTGTGTCGGCATTCGGACGGATGTGACCGTTGTTCGGGGCGGTCGGGCCTTCCGTGGCCAACAGTTGTCCGTCGGGTTGGAATTAGATCAAGGGCAGTTGTGTTTTGCTTGTCCACCCGGGTGTGACAAGCCATCTGCGATATCTTCCCAGATGTGTCGCTTTTTGCTGGGCGGTATGGGACGATGCCGGGGTTGCCTTTTTTCAACGACTGCCCCGTGCCAGCGATCGCAGGCATGAGTTTACAGAGAGACAAGCTTGGAGAAATGTATTTGTCAGCCTTTGTTGGTCCACTCGTGTGTGTTTCGGCCCGGTTGGCGTTCAGCACGTTTACCCCATGTCGGTTGTCGAAATGGGGTCCTGGCACGTGTGCTGGTGCGTGCTCGGGGAAAGCCCGGTGGCGATGAGGCGGAGCTCCGATTGGAGCGGTGTGTGCGGGACGGTACAGACGCGCGTGTCGGTGGTGTCAAGCCGGCGCCGGCCACCGATCGGTGCGGCCAACAAGGCGACGCTGGCTTCGGCGGCGGGCCGGCGTCGGGGCCGGCTCGCATGTGTCGCCAGCCGACCAGCTCGCGCCGAGGGCCGCCGCAGTCTGCACCGTCGCAAGCGGCCGCCTCGGTCGGCAGTGCCGCAGTGTCCCGCCGGCCGACGGTTCTCGCGGGTGCGGAGAGTGTCGCGGTCGTTGCCGTTTGTCCGGGGATGGGGCGCGGTCGGCTCGGCTGGGCGGTCATCCGCGGAGGGCCGTCAGCTGCCGGCGTCGGCGCTCGGACGACAGCCGCCGGACCCGGCGGGCCGAGTCAGCCGGCAGGCCGTATCGATTGCCAGGCGGCTGCCGCCGTCTCACCGAGAGGCGACCGCCGCACGGCCGGCGGCGTCCGTCACCGGCCGCCGGTACCCTGTCCGCCCCCCTCCTCCCCGCCCCCCCCCCCCCACACACACCGGGAAGCCGTCTCAACCAGCGCCGGCGGCCGTGGCGCGCCTCGGAGCGGCCGTCGGCGCCGTCGCGGTGTGCCGCCCGCCGCTGGAGACGGCCTCGGTGCCGGCTCCGGCGCCGGGCAAGCGCGGTTGTCAGCAGGAGCCGTATTTGTGCAGCGCGGGACGCCGGTGAGACGTCACCGCGCCGTCAGTGGCTGTCTCCCGGTGTGGCTTCAGCGCTGCGGCGCCCATCACCGCTCAGCTCGCCCGTCGTGCGCCCCCCCCCCCCCCCCCTCCCCGCCTCATTCTGGGGTTACGCGCGTTATGTACCCGCTTGTCAGCCGGGTGCGGCTGTGGGGGAGGGGGGGGGGGGGGCGAGATAGCTGAGCCAGTCGCCAATTACCCGATTAGCTGGTGTGGACATTTGTAAATAGTGCACGCCGCCATGCCGCCATAGGGCGCGTCGGTGCGGTGATGATTTGCTGGGAACTACTCATCAGATATGCTGGTGCTGGGACCGCGACTTGGTCAGGCTGGCTGGTGCTGGGTACGTGATCGGATGCGTCTGCTGGTGCTGACCCGGTGTCTGATTCGGTCGAATGCTGCGGGCTCTGACGCGATATGAGGGCGCGGAGCTGATGTGGCCGGCTGATGCTGATCAGTCCGGATGAGGTTGAGTCAGGACCGGCGGTGGGGCCGCTTAGTGGGCGGCGGTGCCGCTTAGTCACGCTCTGACGAGGTCGGCCGGGGGTGCCCTCAGCCTGGCCGGGGCAGCCGGTGCTCAGTCGCAGGCTTCCGTGGCAGATGCTACCACTGCCTCCCCCCCCCCCCCCCCCCCCCCGGCGGCTCGCGGCGGGAGGCCAGGGCGGCAACCAGGCGCCGCTGTTAGTCAGCTGGGCAGTTTTTGCCTCGCTCTTGTGTGTACGAGGCGGGCTCTGTGGAAGCGTGCACAGGGCGCTTTTTCCCCCACTTGGCGGCGCGTGCCGTGCTGGATTCCGGTGCGCCGCCGCGCTCGGTAGCTGCTTCGGACGAGCGGACGCTGCGCGGACGGCTGCAGCGGTGACAGCGCGGGCAGGCGCGCAGGCATGCGCGCGCAGCCGCCGGCTGATGACGTCTGCAGCGCACGGTCGGCGGCGGTGGCGGCCGGTGCCGCTGGCCCAGCTCCAGCGGCTGCCGAAACCGCGTCGTGCCGCTGTCGTCGAACTGTCAGGACGGGCGGGACTGAATGGGCCCGTTGACGACACCCGCGCCTCCCGGCCCGCTTTGTGCGGCCGCCAGTGACGTGGCCCGACGGCCAGAGCGTGGGCGACGGCGAGTACGGCGGCGGGGTGGCGCCAGCCGCTTGTTGGGACACGTGGCGCGGCAGGCTGGCGGCGGCGCGCGCCGGGCCCGCCTCCTGCCGGCCGCACTGGGGCCGAGGCGGCCCGGAGTCAGACCCCACCTGAACGGGGCCGATACTCGGCGTCCACGGCCGACCGCAGTCCTGTTGTGTCCGTTGAACTGAAGGTAGAGGAGAGCGGAGGGTGAGTGAGGAATCGCTGTGGTCGCCGTCGAATCCCGGCGAACCTCTAAAGGGACTGACCGCCAGACTGGCTGGCTATTGGACCGCGCCGCGGGCACCCGAGGCCACCAAACGACTGCGCCTTAGGTCCTCGCGAACCGGACAGACTCTGCCAGCCTCCCGCCTCGTGGCCCGTGTGGATTATGCGGCGCGGATGTTCGGCAGGCTCTGTCTGCCGGGTCCCGCTTAGGCCATGTTGTAATTTTGCTGAAATCCTAGGCCTGGGTAACGAGACCGTGCGTAACATGTGTGGGTATCCGTGATGCACGTTGTCTGGTTGCCCATGTGGTGCGTGCTCTGTGGTACACAACACCAACATTCCCGCACACAGCAGCGTATCGCGCCGCCGGACTACAACATGCCCCACCCTTGAAGGGCACACGATCAGCTGGCGGCATGCTCAGTGGCTGGTGGTCGCAATGGTGGCAGCCGTGTGACCGATTCGCGGCTCTGTCGGCAGATCCGTCCCAGGACAGCCAGGCGTCGTCCCCGGTCAACAAGCGGAAGGGCCTGTCCGGGTGAGTGATGCCGCGCCGGCGCCGTACCGCTGCCCTTGGGGGCAGGGGACGCCCCCGACTGTCGGCCGCACTGTCGCGCTGGTGCCGAGCTCACAAAGTCCCCGGTGGTTCACGCTGCTCGGGCAGGTTTGCACGTCCTGTGTGAAATGACGCCAGTCGTACTGTGGACACGCGTCGTTCCCAGGATGGGCTGTGGCCATGTGCTGCTCCCAGGATATGCTGTGAACGCGTGCTGCTCCCAGGATGTGCTGTGAACGCGTGCCGCTCCCAAGATGTGCTGTGAACGCGTGCTGCTCCCAGGATATGCTGTGAACGCGTGCTGCTCCCAGGGTGTGCTGTGAACGAACGCGTGCCGCTCACTGTTTGAGTCTCGGTCTGTGCGGTGAACGCGTGCCGCTCTCTGAACTGGGCAAGTGTGGACAAGTGCCGTCATCGGCTTGAGTATGGACATGCTCCGCGGGACATGTCCTCGCTGGTCGTGGCTGTCGGTGACGGTTATTCTGGGAGTGACCGTCGGTGACGGCTATCCTGGGAGGTTCACGTCATGTCTGATGGGGTCTGTTCCCGGCATTCCCTTTGCTGAGCGTTGCCGTCTCGTGCATGACTGCGCAGGGAATGTTGTGCCAGATTTGTTTGCTATCGTCTGCACTGTGCGCTTACCTGGTCTGGCGTTTGAGACCTATGTTGATCAGTGTCGGCCGGTTGCTTGTGGAGATTCTTGTTCACAGGAGCGACTGTCTGGCATGGTCCGCGAGCCATTCGCCGACAGCATTCTTGAATGCGGTTACTTAGAAGCTGATTATTTACGTTACGGACGCTTCATTGTTTGATATCTGTTTATGTGAGATTGTCTCTGTCAGTGCGTCTTTTTAAGACTGAACGCAAATTGGCCATCGTCGACCGCGCGCCCCTAAACGAGACTAACTAACCAGTAACCGCGCTTGTAGGTCGTGGCTGTCCCATTGCACGGCAGGTTTGCGTGTCCCATTGTTCCACAGGTATGCCCCACAGGTGACTCTCCCTGCTCGCGCTGACCGCTCACACGCGTCCGTCCGTCGGTCCGCTTCAGCCCGTTGTCTGTCGTCGCCAATCGTCTGTCAGCCGGCGGTGTGTGGCCCCCGTCTGTCGTCTTCTGTCGTCTGTCGGCTGGTGGTGTGTGATATCTCATCTCCGGTCGTATGCCGGCCGGCAGTGTGTAGTCTCGTTTTCTGTCGTTATTTCCTGCCCTCTGTCGGCCGGCGGTGTGTAGTCTTTCGTTGTCTGTCGTCTCCTGTCGTCTGTCGGCCGGCAGTGTGTTGTCTCATGGTCTTGGGTCGTCTGTCGGCCGGCAGTGTGTAGTATCTCGTTGTCTGCCGTTGTCTCCTGCCGTCTGTCGGCCGGCGGTGTGTAGTCTCTCGTTGTTTTGGGCCTGCTTTCGGCCGGCGGCCCCGGCTGATCACCTAGTGTTCGGCCGTGTCTCTGTCATCGATTGCCGCCGCCACCGCCCGAACCTGTTGCGTTCACGGCCGGCGCGGCTCAGAAGGTCAGACAGGCATTAGCCGATCATGTGGCCGAAAGGCGCGCGCCTGACTCTAGATCGATGTGACCACTGACCCCGAGCGGGACTGGGCCGGTCGGCTCCGACCCACCGCTATCCAGCGTGCGCTGGCTTATCGGTGGTAAGTGTCCTGAGCGGCCAGTCGGGCCGCGGCTCGATGCCGGACCGCCGCTGGCGGCGTGAGCGGAAGCCGCGACCCTTCAGCGGCGCGCGCTCGGTGCCGTTCGGTCGCCGTCTGCCGGTGGTGTCCGTGCCGTCGGCGCCGGTGTCAGTGCGCCGGGAGTAGACCGGGACAGCGGCTGGCGGCGAGCTGTGGGTGGAGCGCCCGCCGCTCGCCGCCGCATCGCCGATTGGCGGTGCTTGATAACGCCCGCGAGTGCTGCTGTGAGAGCGTCTTCGATAACTGTGCTGCAGCGCGACTTGGGCCTGAACACAAGATTATCCGGGCGCGCGCGCTTGTCGGTGTAGCGGTGTGTGTGTGTGTGTGTGTGTGTGTGTGTGTGTGTGTGTGTGTGTGTGTGTGTGTGTGTGTGTGTGTGTGTGTGTGTGTGTGTGTGTGTGTGTGTGTGTGTGTGCGTGTGTGCGTGCGTGCGTGCGTGCGTGCGTGCGTGCGTGCGTGCGTGCGTGCGTGCGTGCGTGTGTGTGTTTGGCAGTGCGACCCTGTGAGTGCGGCGCCGCGCGCCGGCCTCGCCGCACCTGACGCCGTCCTCCGCCCCGTCCGCAGACGTAAATGGCTGCCGACGCCGCTGCGCAAACTGTCGCACAACAAGCTGACGGCGGCCAGCGGCGCGCTCAGCTCAGGCGAGCTGCCGGGCGCGGCCGGCCGCGCGCCGCCCAAGCCACCGCTTAAGAAGACCAACTCGGAGCGGAAAGTTCAGGTCAGTCGCCGCCCGTGACGTGACGTGACGTGACGGGCGGCAGACGGCGGCGCGCGGCTGGTGCCGGACCGCGCCGCAGTGCGACAAGCGGCGCCGACGGTACTCCACCAGTGTCGTCAGCCGTCCTGAGGCTGGGCGCGTGCGGCGGTGCGCCTGCGTCCGCCAGCTAAGCTGCAGGAGCCGGCGGCGGACGCCAGACGCCGCGCGTTTGCGGCCGGCACGTGCGGCGTCCGGCGGTCTCTGCCCCGTCCGGTCGTGGGCGGGCCGGTGTGGTCCGGTGTGGTGGGGCCGTCGTGAGGTGTGCCGACTCCCGCCGACTCGTGTCTGCTGTCCGCACCTGCCCGGCTCGGCGTGTTTCAGACCCCGTACGTCCGCACCCCGAATCCCCAATAGCTCGTTTTTCTGCTGCGAGTGAGCTATGTGTATGTGTGGCGGCGAGAGAGAGAGAGAGAGATAGAGAGAGAGAGAGAGAGAGAGAGAGAGAGAGAGAGAGAGAGAGAGAGAGAGAGAGAGAGAGAGAGAGAGAGGGAGAGAGGGAGAGAGAGAGAGAGAGAGAGAGAGAGAGAGAGAGAGAGAGAGAGAGAGAGAGAGAGAGAGAGAGAGAGAGAGAGAGACCTGGTCGCGGCTTCCTGGCTCGGTTCCAGTCGGCCGGTGTGTGCCTGGGTGCGCGCCGCGCGTGCGTATCCACACGTGTGGGCGGTGGCACGTGTCGTCCGGCCGGCTGGCGCCTGTTCGATTGGTACGTGCGGCGGCCGCGACCTGACGGTACTGGTAGCGCCGACTGGTGTTGAAGGACCGTGCGTCACGCGGGCCGGGCGCGCTGTTTGGCCCGCTGGGGCCGTTTATCGGGAAGAGCGCTGGCTGGCGCCGCCCGCTCGCCCGCCCGCCCGCCCGCCCGCCCGCCCGTCCGTCCGCCCGGACTATCGGGTGGCCGGCCCGCTGGTGCCGTGCGCCGTCCGCCGTCTAGAGGCCACGCCGCCCGGCCGCGGGCTCTTACGGCTGGCTCTGCCGCACGCCGGCCAGTCTCCGGAAATGGGCGCCGGTGCGCAGCCCTGCGCCGCTGCGTGCGCGGAAACCGGGCGCCAGACGTCCGGCGAGGTATGGCCGGCCGGAGCCGCCGCAGCGGGTGGGCCCCGCGCTGGTGTGATGGCCGCGTCTGCCACCCGAGGCTCACCGCCACCGCCGCGGACCCCGGAGTCGAGTGCCGGTGGAGGCGGGGCGGGGTAACGCCCGGCGGTGCGTGACCGCCGCGTCCCATGGCGGCGGTGGCGGTGACGGTGGCGATCGGCCGCTGCTCCCGGCCGCCCCGGGAGGGAGCGCATGACGGCCGGCGCTCGGCGCCCCTGCCGATCGATGGCGTGCGCCGGCGGCCGGGCGCGCCGGTCAGCCGGCCAGCCGGCCGAAGGCGGTGGCGGCGGCGGGGTCTCGGGCCGCCGGTCGTCATGACTACTGGTCGCTAATGGCTAGAGGAGGCCGCGCTCCGGCGGATTGATTGGCGCCATGTGCTGGCCGCGCCAGACACGCGCACACCCCAGCGCTCACCCGGAGACGCATGCCCGCCGGTCGGCCGCGACACCGCCTGTGACGTGCCGGCCGCCCCGGCGGGCAGTCCCCGGCCCGCCAGCGGACTGGTCGGCTGTTGTCCCTCACAGGTGTATATGCGGGGTGGGGGCACCCCGAACCGTCCCGACGCCTCCAAGCAGACAGAGCTCGCTGTTTGACTGGGGGCTGCAGTTCTCGAGCGAAACGCTGGTGCGGCTGCGAAGGCATTCGTCGGGACGATTCCCACCGGGTGTGTTTGGCCGCTCGCTCACGTAAACCGCCGCCGGTTTTTCCGCGGCGCCGAGTGCGGTCCGAGGGCCTCGGGCTGCGGCCGTCGTTACGCGGTCTGTGGTGCGGCGGCCTTGTCCGAATCTGCCGGACTTGACGGCTGACTGGCGTGGTGACACGTGGCGCGGAAGGGCGGGAGTGGGGGACGTACGCCCCGCCCCCCCCCCCCCCGCTCATGTGCTCATATGACGCGAGCGTGTCGCCGACGAACCCCCGGTTTTGGTCGCGGTGCTGGAGCTTGGCGGCCAGCCGTGGTCTGGTTCGTCGTTCGAACGCCTGAAGGGTGTGCAAGGCGGGCGTCAGCTGGTCCCTGCGGGGTCTCCTGCTGGGCGACGCGCGGTCAGTCAGCGACGGCTGGAGCGGGCTGCTGTGCCGCCTGTCCTCTCCCGCCTCTGGCCGCGAGCCCCTTCCCTTTGTCACAGCCCCTCCGTATGTCCATTCGCACTGTCGATGCCCTGTCGACGGTGCGACCGTAGACGCTTGATTGGCAATGGTCCCAATACGTCCCGAGATCCGGCTGCCCCGCTGGCCGCCGCCGGTGGCTGTCGCGGCTCTGCTCGGCTCGGCGCACTTCGGCCCTGGCCGCAGCAGTGGACGGGTCGGGCGCCGCGCCGCCCCGTGGCCGGCCGTGCGTGTGCCGTGAGTCGGGCTGCCGTGCCCCCGCGCGCCACTGATGAATTGATGGCGTGCACGGCGCCGCCAGCGGTCCGCAATTGCCGGTGGCGTGCGTGGGGTGGGATCGGTTAGCGAGGGTCACGGTCCGCCGGCACGCGTGGCGGCCGGCGAGAGTGGCTGGAGCGAGGCAGAGCGGCGGCGCGGCGGTGTTGTTGTGTACCGACTGTCAGACCCATCGCCCGCGCCGGCCGACGGTCACGCCAAACACAACGGCGGCCGAGCCAAGGGCGCCCGTCGGAGGCGGCGCGGTCGTGCTCGGGCGTCTGGGCCCGTCACGCCGCGGCGCCGCCGCTGACCGGTCTCCGGCCGCCGGCCCGTCAGCCGGCGCCGACAGCGTGCGGCGGCGGTGGCCCGCCCGCCACCCAGCCGGCCGCGCCGCCCGGGTCAGGTCGACGCGACGGCCGCCGGCCGCCGGCGACGCGCCTGCCGCCTGGCGGCGCCGGCCGACGGCGGCGCCGCGCCGCCGGTTGGCGCCAGTGCGTGGAGGCGGGAGCGCGCGGCCAGTCGCATTGTGGGGAGCGCGCCTGGACGCCCATGGAGGGGCCGCGCAAGTCCATTACCGAGTTTATGCACAAAGTGAGCGAGCGCGTCGACATGTCGGGCCTGCGGCGGCGCTGCTCGTCGCCGCTGCGCTCGCCGCCGGCCGATCAGCAGCAGCGCGCGTCGCAGGGCTCGCCGCGCGGCGACTTCATCTGCCGCGAGCTGAACCAGGCGCTGCTGCACATCCTGCTGCCGGCCGTCGAGTCCGAAGTAAGCGACGACGCGCTACCCTCAGCGGGCGGAGCGGCGCCGCTGGGTGTGCAGCTGCAGCCGGTGCTCGCGGCTATCGCGTTGGCGTGCGCCCTCCTTCCGCCGGCGGCGATGGCGTGACCCGCCACTGCGCCGCGGCTCCCGCCCAGAGGCTGGCAGAGACGGGCTGTGGCGGGGCCGTTGGATTACCCCAGGGCGTCGAAAGCGCGGCCGACGCAGACTTCCAGTGGGCCAACTGATCAGTCGCTTAGGTGATCTACGCCTGGTGTCTTGGCAACATACAGCAGTTGAAAGGTGGATTAATCGCAGACGTCGTTGCATGTCATGGTTTTTGCGACGAACCTTATTGCTGGCAGTGTGGTTACCTGTTTGAAATACTTGGGAGTGGGTGATGTTGCAGACGTAAAAACGAGACACTCGCGACTCTTGACGATGAGCAGTGCTTCAAAACGTCGAGTGATTTCAGTCTAACCAGTGGTTGCTCGATAACGTCTAACCAGTACCTGCGGGCATATTTAAGGGACATTATTTTCGTCATATAACTCGCAGTTCATATTTTCTTGTTTCACATATGCATGCTGCGTCGCAGTGACGCAGCGGCGTATTAGTGGCTGAAACTGAACTGTTTCCACCAAGTATGGCTATGTGGTTGCTGAGCTTCTCAAACCACGGAGTTTGCGCTTGTGTCTTGGGAAATTGGCTTCCAAGCCAGTCAAGAAAGTTTTCAACTTGGACAGCTCACCCGACCCGGTCGTGGCGCTTGCTGGAAGCTAATAGTTTTGCAACCACGCATCGCATATTCAAAGGGCTCTGGGTTACGATAAGCGTTGCTCTTCAAAATCTGTGTTTTGTGGGTTATTAGGCATTCGCTTGCCAGCTGTTGAAACAGTTCAGCAACATGGCGCTATCGCCGCAGCTTCGCCTCTCCATTGGAGGAATGCGTGAAACTCAATGTTTTCAAATTGCAAAACCAGGTTTTGCAATTTGAAAAAAGGTTCAGGTGGCCATGGTTAGAAGCCGGGTCCAGATCTAGGCAGCCCTGCGACGGAGCCCCACTAGATTAGGCCTAGGACGCAATTGTGAATCATATTCGCAACAGTGCGAGTCGATGTGTGCAAACGGTGACGTGCTTTCGTGCGCAAGCCAGGGATCAGTCCGTTTTTGGGACGTTTTGAAGGTGTGGGCCTAGTCTGGCATCTGTGTCAGATCTCAGCAGCCATAGGTGATACAGATGTGAAGTCGAGTGCGTGGTGAAGAGATAGCACCTACTACAGTTACTATGCTCAAGTTCTATAGGTCTATATACTATAGTTCGATGCTATAGTTCACCCCCATCACAAAATTTCCCTCTCCTGGGTGCGCTGGTCTCAGTCCAGGAAGCGGCCAGTGTTACCTTTTCTGAAATTGATCTTGAAAGACTTACGCCCTGGCGTGAATGGCAAGAGCGAGGAGACATGCAAACTTGACAGGTGGGCAGGCCGGCGCATTACTGTCAGTAGCCACTCGAGCATTTCCCTTTTCGTGATCATTCATTTCCTTTTTGCAATGTTTTGCTCACAACCACCTTAACCGTAAATAATTACAACTTGATCCATGTCTTCGATTGGCGTTTGCAGGGATGGTCGGCCTGGAAGCCAACCGGTTTTCAGGCAACGTTATTCATGAATTGGCGCGAACGGTTACGTCATCGGACCTCCGCGCGTTAAATCCCGTTTACCGTCAGGCTTTCCAACGCGATGGTCCGCTGCCATGCGGCAGGCCATTGGTAGTGCCGGGTTGTCAAACGTGCATCGCTTCATGCGCTAAGCTTTGGCATGATATGCATAATGGGAACCTACAATGATAACGCCTGTTATCACCGTCGTCATCGTCATTGGGGTTTTACGACGCACTCAGTTGCTAAGACCATATGACATCGCCTGTTTCGCACCCTGACAGGAAGAGTGGGCACCGCGGGCGATCGAACTCCTTCCTCTTGGTTTCCCACATGTGCAGCTTAGTCACTAGCCTGCCGGCGCCGCCTGTTATGTGCTCACTCGTCCCCCAACACCCGGCTCCGATGAGAAGGGTGCTCGGCACCGATCCGTGCGTCTCCTGGTATCTCCTGGTATATGGTTTGGACGTAACGCACCCAAACACGGCACCCGCGCCGGCTTTCGAATCGCGCCGACTTTTGTGACGCCCGGCCGTCCCAGATCCAGGACTGTATCACCGCCGCGGCAACTCGGCGCCGCTGGCGGCTGTCGTCAAGGCCAGTGCGGTCGGGCCTTGCCGGCCTGCCGGGAGCGCGCAGCACCGCTGCGGGCGGGCGTTCCGGGGTAGTCCGGCGTGACACGGCTCCCGCGGCGGGCCCGGAGCGCCCCGGGCGCGGCGCGGCCCACGCCGGCGAGCTACGCCGACCCCGTGGCGGCGGTAGACGAGGCGGCCGCGGGCGCCTTGCCGGAGCGCGCTCGCTCCCGGTGGTGATCGCAGCCGGCGGCCGCCGGCGTTCGCCGGCACGTTATGTCTCAGTGCGGTCCGACGGCGGCAGCGGCGGCAGGGACCACACGGCCCGGCTCCGGCTGGGACGGCGGTGCGCGCGTGGTGCGTGAGGTCGGGGGGGCTGGGAGGCGGTGGCTCGGCCCGGCTCGGCCTCCGGGCCTGACCTCCGCCAGTCCGGGTCTAGCGTCGCCTGCCGCTGGGTGATCCAGCTCACGGGACAGGGCTCGGACCGGTGCAAAACGGCGCGTGCGCACATCTCTTTAAATCATGCCTTTGCTGTGGGGTGCCATGAGCTTAGCGGATAAGTTGCATGAAGCGTTTTCCTAGAGCCGCTTTCACATTATATGCCACCTTACGTTGTTTATGAATAGCTGGAGCGGGACCGTTTTTGTGGTAGTGTGACGTGTTTGTGTCTGTGGTTCGGGTGTCCCTTAGGGAGTGTTGGTGCTCGTTAGCCTCGCCTGCTGGCTGCCGGGCTTTAGGCCGTGGCCCGATCATCCGGGATCACGTTACGTAAGTCGGCCGGCCGAGACCCCTATGTGTCCGATCCTTCGGGGGATCTACAGGGTTACTGGGTCTCCGCGGCAGGCCCGTCATTCCTCCCGACTCCCCTCAGCTCCGTCGCTCCACCGTGTCCCCTCAGCAGACCTGACCGACCTGAGCTGCACGGGGTCTCCGCGGCTGACCCGTCCACCTCCCTCAGACGTGTGAGAGACTGCCAGCGCCCGATGCAGTTGCGTGCGCGCTCTGCTCTGTTTTTGGCTGATCAAAGCCAGAGGCGCCGGGCCCGTCTGGCATCGGCCGGCGCACGGTCGGCTGCGGTCGGGCCGCCACCGTCGACTGGGGTGTAATCGGAAGCCGCTGCCGCCGTAGTGCTCGGTCGGGCTGCCCGCACACTTGTGCTGCACAACGCGCGCGCCGAGCACCGGCTCGCTGTGCGGTGGGCGGCGGCGTTTTTGCGAGCGCCGCCCCTGCGCCTCCCACGCGCGGCGCGCTGGCCTGGCGGTGTCGTTGGTGGTGTGTGGCAGACAGGCACCGAGGCGGTCCGTGGCCCGCACGCGTGGAGCCTTGTTTACGCCGTGGGCGAGTGAGGCTGCGCCGACTGCGGGCTGGCTGGCGGGCGGGCGGGCGCAGGCAAGGCCGCCTGGCTATTCTCGGCTGCCGACGGGCGCTGCCGGGTGCGAGAGAGACGCCGCGGGCGCGTTGGCCGGTGCCGCCGGGCAGCCGCGGGCAGCATCCCGTCCCGCGTATCAGCCGGACAGAACGTGTCGTCCCAGCCGGCGGCCAGGCGGACTGGCCTGCCCGCGGCGCGAGGCCGCGTGTGATGCGGTTTGCCGTGTTGTCAGCTACTAGCGCTATGTGCCGAGGGCGAGATTGTGGCGGTGCGCACCGTCGCTGTGTGCGGAGGGCGAGACTGTGGCGGTGCGCACCGTCGCTATGTGCCGAGGGCGAGACTGTGGCGGTGCGCACCGTCGCTATGTGCCGAGGACGAGACTGTGGCGGTGCGCACCGTCGCTGTGTGCGGAGGGCGAGACTGTGGCGGTGCGCACCGTCGCTATGTGCCGAGGGCGAGACTGTGGCGGTGCGCACCGTCGCTATGTGCGGAGGACGAGACTGTGGCGGTGCGCACCGTCGCTATGTGCCGAGGGCGAGACTGTGGCGGTGCGCACCGTCGCTATGTGCGGAGGACGAGACTGTGGCGGTGCGCACCGTCGCTGGGTCCGGGACGAGACTGTGGCGGTGCGCACCGTCGCTATGTGCCGAGGACGAGACTGTGGCGGTGCGCACCGTCGCTATGTGCCGAGGACGAGACTGTGGCGGTGCCTACCGTCGGCGATATTGTGCCGTGTGATGGTCTATTTCCAGCGGAACGGCGCAGCGTCCCTAGGCACACAACCAGTTTGACTACTGATGAGACACGCTGGGCGGCCGGCCGCGCTCTTCCCCGGCTCCGATGTCGGCGGTCGGAGCCATGCTTGCATCCTGTTCTGTCATGGGAAACCCCCAACAGTATCCACACAGGAGCAGGTGCCTTTTGGGAGCTCTGCGGCGCCCTCCCGTCATGGGAAACCCTCAACAGCACTCACACACGAGCAGGCGTCTTTTAGGAGCTCTGCGGCGCACTCCTGTCATGGGAAACCCCCAACAGCACCCACACACGAGCAGGCGCCTTTTGGGAGCGCTGCGGCGCCCTCCTGTCATAGGAAACCCCAATAGCACCCACACACGAGCAGCGGTAGACGTCTCACTTTCCCATTTCGCGAAGGGACGGATGTCCCCGGACGAGTTTCGGCTGAGGTCTTTGGAGCTAATCTCGTCGTACCCGGATCGCAAGAAGATCTACACGGACGGTTCTAAAGTGGATGCCGGTGTTGGATGTGCTTTTGTACATGGTCCTGTCGCACGGTCTTTGCTTTGCTTGGTCACGCATCAGTCTTTACATCTGAGCCAATAGCCATTCTCAAAGCACTCCATTTCATGGAAGTTGACAGTGACGATCAACACCTAGTTTTATCGGACTTTCTTAGTAGCCTTATGGCACTGCAGCATTTGGATTCATCACATCCCATCGTTCATAACATTTTAACTCTTCTTACTACACTGTCCCAATCCGGGAAGCAGGTGGTGTTCTGCTGGATACCGAGCCACGTTGGCATATCGGGCATTGAAGTAGCTGATGCCGCAGCAAGACGTGCCACACATGCGACTAGCATCCCTACTGTGACAGTCCCAGTTAACGGCCTATGTGCAGTAGTACCTGCATTCATGTTGAAGCAGTGGCAAGCGAACTGGGATGCGCGTGCTGCCAATAAACTGAAAGAGATAAAGCCCCGGTTGGGACCATGGGCGTCCAGTTGTAAGGTGAGGCGGGATGAAGTGACGTTTTGCCGCCTGAGAATAGGACACACATACGCAACTCACCGATACCTGTTATGTGGGGAAGACCAACCACGATGGCGTCGCTGCGGGGATCATTACACCGTAAAACATGTCCTAATAGATTGTGCCCACCTGGCCATCGGAACGCATGCGCCATTTTGGATCTGAGTCCGTGCGCCGAACGCTCTACGCTATGTTGGGAGACGACTCGAGTTTAGTAAATGACGGCCACATTTTTAGTTGTCTTGAAGACATACAATTCCATGTCATAGATCGGACGTAGCCTTACCTCCCCGCTTTTTTTCACGCATCTGTTAAATAAAAAGTAGGTTATGGGCGCCATATGACCAATGGAGCCGGTGCGCCCCAAAGCCCAAATCATCATCACACACGAGCAGGCGTCTTTTGGGAGCTCTGCGGCGCCCTCCTGTCATAGGAAACCCCAACAGCACCCACACACGAGCAGGCGCCTTTTGGGAGCGCTGCGGCTCCCCGTTCTGGCGGTCATGCGTCACCGGGTGGGCGTGCGCGCGGCCGAGCCGTGCCGTCCGCTCTGTGGGGCGGCGCGTGCCCGGCTTGCTGACCAGCCGGCGGCGCGCGCGGCTTGGCGGCCGACGCGGATCATCCGCCCGCCGCCTGTCAGGTGGCGGACCCGCCGCTGTAAAAAGACAGCCGGCCCTGCCGAGCTGAGCCCGCTGTGCAGTGCGCACGCTGGCGGGGCGCCGTGCGCCGGCCGCTGACCGGCCCGCCTGCCCGCCCGCGTGACCGGAGCCTGTACCGAACCGCGCCACCGGAGCCGGAGCCGGAGCCGTAGCCGGCAGCTGGTTTGTCGGGGCCCACACGTCTACGCAGGAGGCGGACGGCTGGCGGCTGGGAGCTGCATTGTGCGCTCGCTGCGGTGCTGCTGCTGGGGGACTGGAGTTGGCAGCGGGGGCTGCTCGGGAGCGTATCCCGGGCCGGCGATGCCTGCACGCGAGCGTGCTGCCTGGCGCTCGCCGCTGCCGTGGGCGGCATAACTTTGCCGGTCAGTTCAACGACGGCTTATGGAGGTGACCGAAGTTGTCGGCGGTCTAGCTCCAACCACGCACACCAAGGACATGTCGAGTGGGGGGCCGTTCCGGCGTCAGCGACATGCTAATGCAGCACGACTTGGGGTCCGGCAGCCGGAGCAGGCCGGGTCGGTGTCAGGCTGGCCGCGGCACTGCTCGTGCAGTGGATGTCTGGCTCGCTTGGTATGCGCGACGCGCGGCCGCACCGGGCTGCGGCCGCGTCCGAGTTCGAGCCGGCGAGTGTCGCCACGGCCCGGGTCGGCTCGGACCGGTGCCGCTCGCCTGGCCGGGGTGCGCTCGTCACAGACCGCGCCGGGAGCGTCTCGCGTCGATCGATGGTGCCACCGCGCCCGTGCGCTTTACGGAAAGGCGACCCAGGCCGGGACTCGCGGCGCCTTGCCTGCCGCACCGCGATGCCCGTCGGGCGGTCCAGTTGACTGGCCCGGTGGCAGCGAGTCCGATTGGTCAGCCTGCGCTCCGTCGAGGCCGGTAATGGCTCTGCCGACGCAGTCTGGCATGCCGAGCACGCCGGCCGGCCGGCGCCGCTCGGCGCCCTGACGCCGGCGGCGGCGGCGGCACGTGAGAGGGCCGCCGGCGGTGGCGCGTCGACCGGCCGGCCGGCCTTGCCGCCCGCACGCCGGTGAAAGCGGCGCCCACTGAGCGGACGTCGGCTGCTCTCCCGCTGGCGGGTCGACCCCTGACCCGGCGGCGGCACCTTTGCACCGAGTCCGCCGCCGCCGCTGCCGTGCGGTGCCCACTGCCGGCAGCGGCCTGGCCGCGACACCCGCCGCCGGGCGTCGCGTGCGGACACGCTGCCGGTCGTTCGTGACCAGCGTGACGCATCCGGCAGGCGGAAGTCGGACATCTGTCGGCTGCACCGGCTGGGCAGCGGGTGTATGCACGCTACGGGGCCGGGCTGCCGCATGGCCGCCGCCTGACCGGGTGAGTCTCTGTGTGGCCGGCGGGCCGGCCCTGCCGCGCTCCAGCGCAGGTCGGCCCGGCGCGCTCGCCGTTTGCTGGCCGGTGCCGTTGGGGCGGCGTGTGCGGTGAGCTGGCCGGCCGTCCGTCGACGAGCTGCCTGCACCGGCGGACGATGCTGACGTCCGAGCCGCGACACCGGGGAGCCGCCGCGTGCAGCCGCGGCGCAGCGGCGCCGGCTGCCCGCCGCTCGGCCGCGATTGATATGTAAATGTGTGAAGACGCGGCGACCTCGCCGGACCTGGCCGGCCTTTTGTGGCGACCGGGCGCCGGCCATGGCGCCTGTAAGCCCCCGCCGGGCCATAGCGGTCGCCTCCTGCCTCCGTTTGCCGCGACGGACTGTTCCAACGTCTTTTTCTGTCCCCGTCAAGCTCTCTCCGCTCGCTCTTTGCCTTTGATCCTGCTCTTCTCGTTCACGAGCCGTCTCCTCCTTCGCGCTATCTGTTCCGTCTCGCTCCGTTTTTCTCCTTCGCCTCACTTTATCTCCCTAACGCGTCCCCACTGCCCACTGCTGCCGCTGTTGGCCGTTTGGGCCGTCGCCGACCTCCCGTCTGCTGTCTCCCCCCCCCCCCCCGCCGTCGCCGACCTCCCGCCTGCTGCCCCGCCGCCGCCGCCACTCTCTCTCTCTCTCTCTCTCTCTCTCTCTCTCTCTCTCTCTCTCTCTCTCCTCTCTCTCTCTCTCTCTCTCTCTCTCTCTCTCTCTCTCTCTCTCTCTCTCTCTCTCTCTCTCTCTCTCTCTCTCTCTCTCTCTCTCTCCTCTCTCTCTCTCTCTCTCTCTCTCTCTCTCTCTCTCTCTCTCTCTCTCTCTCTCTCTCTCTCTCTCTCTCTCTCTCTCTCTCTCTCTCTCTCTCTCTCTCTCTCTCTCTCTCTCTCTCTCTCTCTCTCTCTCTCTCTCTCTCCTCCTCTCTCTCTCTCTCTCTCTCTCTCTCTCTCTCTCTCTCTCTCTCGCTCTCGCTCTCGCTCTCGCTCTCGCTCTCGCTCTCGCTCTCGCTCTCGCTCTCGCTCTCGCTCTCGCTCTCGCTCTCGCTCTCGCTCTCGCTCTCGCTCTCGCTCGCTCTCTCTCTCTCTCGCTCTCTTTCTTTTCCTGTCTCCTTCTCCGTCTCCGTCCGCTGGCCTCTCGCCGTGGTGGCCGTGGCGGCACCCGTCGACGAGCTATGCCACTCACAAACGGCCCGCTGCCGAAACGGCCGGCTTTCAACAGCCTGCACAAGGGGTGGAGGAGGGAGGCGTGCGGAGATCAGACGGCCGCATCGACGCGGTTACAGGGCGGGGCGCATCGACCTCGCGTCTCTCTTCTGCGCACAAACGCCTGCGCACATTTGTGCAACCATGCGCAGCGCAGCAGCAAGCGTGCCCGGGCGCGCACGCCATTTACACGAATGTGGTGCACATTCTCCCCCGTCAAACCCACGCAGGCACATCGGACGGACCCGGCTCGGCTCCCGGGTCAAGACGAGTCGGTCGGAGAGTACGTACTGGGCCATCCCCGCTACGGGTGGGCCGGGCACCTGTTGGCGTAACGCCGGAGGGAGGCGGGACTTGAGCGTCACCTGTCGCTCCGCCCGGCGCACCGTGCCGTAACGTAAGCTGGTAGGGCGAGCCGGCGCCGCCCGCCGCCGAGTGGCGCTTGCCTCTGGCGGCCGCCCGTGAGCCGGCCGCCACGCCGCGTGTCCGGCTGCGCGGGCCGTGTGCGGCGTCTCGTGCCGTGCTCGGGTGAGCGCCGCCCGCTCTTCCTCCGCCGCCGCAGCTCCCAGGTCTTCTTCGGCCCGTCGCCGGACTGTTGCCGGGTGCTGACGATGGGGCGCCGCCTGCCCTCATCGCCGTGTATCGAGGTCAGATGTCATCGTGCCGCGGATATTGCCGCTCGTCGCTCTTTGTCGGTGCGGCGTCGGCTAGGCGCGCGTTACACGCGTCGCTGCGCACGGAGAGAAATGTCGGCCGGATATCCGTAGGGCTGTGATGATCGGTGATGGGAAGCCCCCCCCCCCCCCCGCCACAGCCCTCCGTTGGCGGTTCGGGAGGGGTCTGCCTCGAGCGACAGCAGTGAACACCTGCTCGTTGTTTTGCGATATCGGCGAGTGGTCGTGGCCGCAGCTGTGTGTGCCGCGCACGTGGCGTGGCTGTGGCGGTCGTCGGCGACGACCGTCCTCCAGGCTAGAGCGCGCCGACAACCAGCCGGCCACACGGGCAGGAGTCGGCCGGAGGACAGCCCCTCTGTCTGCCGCAGGCCGGGGTGGACCGAAGGATAGCTCCTCTGTCCGGCGCAGGCCGGGATCGGCCGGAGCACAGCTCCTCTGTCCGGCACAAGCCGGACAGAGGGTCGGCCGGCGGACAGTTGCTGGCACTGACCAAGGTCGGGCGGCAGGTCGGACGGCAGGCGGCACCTGTCGGCCGAAGTGTGCCGCTGGACAGTGGCTCGCAGCTGTCATCGCCTGCCCGCTGCCAAGCCGCCCGCTGGCCGGCCGGACGGAACAGGCGGCCAACTGCCGGTCTGCGGTAGGCCCGGGCGCACGTTCCGGCGGCAGACGACCAGCGCCGCTGCTCCTTATATAATGTCGCTCTGTTGCTGATATGAAGCTGCGGCCGGGTGCGTTTCCGGTCGTTAGTGGACGGCGTGGTCTGAACGACTTGACGCCTCCTCGCGTTCGGGGCATCACAAGCCGCGCGCCACGTTGCACCAAGCCCATAGGACCTGTGCCTGTCAGTCATCATTCCCTATGTTTTACCCGGAGAGCGACGCCCTGATCTAGATCGATAATTTTCTGCTCTAATCTCAATAAGCACGTGTGTTGTATAACTTCGTCATTTGGAATGCGTGCACGCATTCCCGCCGTGTGGTCATCGACCTGCGTGTGCTGTGCAGTTTCTGCTCTAACGTCAATAAGCACGTGTGTTTTATAACTTTGTCATTTGGAATGCGTGCACGCATTCCCGCCGTGTGGCCATCGACCTGCGTATGCTGTGCCGGCGAGTTGAGCTCCGCCGGCGTTGTGACCGTCTTGTGACGTCCGCCTGCTGTGTCGTCTCCGCAGGCGTGTCTGGACGGCCCAATGGGCAACCGCGTGTCGGGCGGCAACAGCGGCGGCGGCGTCGACGAGCCGGGCGCCGGCGCCGCGGCCACCGGCGACGAGCAGGACGAGCCCGAGCTGCCGCCGCCCATGCGCGTGCTGGAGGACCCGGCCGCCTCGGCGGCCGTTGGGCCGGGCACTTCCGCCGCCGCCACCGCCGACAGTAACGCACACGGGGTGAGTGGACGGTCGGCGCGCGGTCTGAGGCCGCACGAGCCCTCATAACGCGTCCTGTTCTCAGGCCTAATTCAGCTGCGATGACGTGTGTGTGTAAGGTGAAGCCTGTTTCAGCGGGCTGCGACGTGGCTTCGCGGCTCTGCAGGCGCGGCGAACGCCGTGTGTTTCGCTGGCGCTGTTCTGCAGCCGTGTGACCTGTTGCGACAGTGGCCGCGACTTCAGCTGACTGGGATGGCGCGGCTGATGGTGATCCGGGACTGTGGCGGTGACCGGAGGCCGCACCTGTGACCTGAGGTCGTGTTTCAGCCGGTGCTGGTGGGCGGGGCGTCGGCCGAGCGAGCCGCCTCCGAGCTGGAGCAGATTGTCAAACAGCGCCTGGTAATGCTGACCGCGTGTATTGCCGACGCTCCCCTGTGTGCGTAGCGTAGCTGACGATCCGGCCAGCCGGCCGGGGCGTCAGGCAGCCGCCGCATGCCGGCCAGCTGCGTGTGCCGCACGTGCTGCTGCACGGACCGACGCTGGATCACGCACACTGGCTCGCCCCGGCGCCACGCATGCCCGCAGCTGTACTGCGCCTTGGCGTGTTTGTGTGCTCCTTTTCACGTTCTGTTTTCACGTCTTAGTGGCTGACCAGTCGAGCTTTGCATGTGTGTGTGTGTGTGTGTGTGTGTGTGTGTGTGTTGTTGTGTGTGTGTGTGTGTGTGTGTGTGTGTGTGTGTGTGTGTGTGTGTGTGTGTGTGTGTGTGTGTGTGTGTGTGTGTGTGTGTGTTGTGTGTGTGTGTGTGTGTGTGTGTGTGTGTGTGTGTGTGTGTGTGTGTGTGTGTGTGTGTGCGTGCGTGCGTGCGTGCGTGCGTGCGTGCGTGCGTGCGTGCGTGCGTGCGTGCGTGCGCGCGTGCGTGCGCGCGTGCGTCTGTGCTCTGGCCGACCTTTGGTTGTATTGTGCTGTTTGCATGGCGTGATGCGGCCAGCGTGCCGTCCCGTAGCCGAGTACAGTGTTTAAGAGAAGCCGTGCGGAGCGTCGTCCGGCACCTGGTCGTCCGCTCGTCTTCACCGGCGCGGTGTGCGTCGAACGCCGGTCCCTGCAAGTCACGGCGGATGACACAGCCTTGGGTAGCCTCCCCGACGCCGCCAGCCCGCTTATTCTTCACGCGTAGAGCTGCCTGTGGAGCGTTGGTTTCGAAACCCGTCACGCCCCGGCCCGAGAGGCCTCTTGCGCCGCCGCGGCCCGCGCTGTCTGTCCGCCGAGGCCCTCGCGTGTTTGTGAGTCTGTGTGTGGATGGGTGTGCGTCCATGTATACGACATTGGGCTGACGTGGGAACAAAGCGTGCTTTGTCGATAGATTTGAATTCGCCTGTCGCTCTGCGACGAGCCTGGAGATTTCTGCGTCGTCTGACCCGTTTGGTACGAGTGACGTCATGCCCCGAGATGGGGCGTTCGCAGAACGGCTGCGGACGAGTGCAAATTTAGTCGAAAGTGGCGGTGATCTCTTCCCGGGATACGGCTGCTGGACGTTGTAGCGGTGCTCCCGACGCTGACTGTGGGGGGGGGGGGGGGCAGTGCTGTATCGGTAGTGACCGCTCGCCGGGGGGGGGGCAGTGCTGTATCGGTAGTGACCGCTCGCCGGGGGGGGGGGCAGTGCTGTATCGGTAGTGACCGCTCGCCGGGGGGGGGGGGGGGGGCAGTGCTGTATCGGTAGTGACCGCTCGCTTGGTCGTCGGCCTAACTGTAGGCGCCATATGGTGTCAGATACTGACGCGATAGCGCAGCGTCAAAGTAACTGAACCGTAACCGCCTTTTCCCATCAGCAATAAAATCACCCATTTGTGTGAATGTCTGCTCGGTGCCATGTGAGCTAGCTCGAGGAGTTGGCCTAATCCGATTGCGAAATGTAATTACAATGAACTAACTGGCCCGGTCATAAATTGTCCGGCCGGGACGCCCTAATTCAATCCCGACTGCTTTATTGAGCAGATATATTGCCTGGCGTGCTGGCGATGCGATTTTTGGCCGGGGGTCGGGCGAGTGGCGCCGGGGTGCGGCGTCCGTGGCATCAGCCGGCGACTGTTGCCGCCACCTGCCGCCGACCCCGCCAGCCTCGCCGGACGCCGCCGCGCTGCGGAGTCGGCGGTTTGTCGCGCTGATGCCAGCCGGGCCTGGTGGTGCCGCTCTTGTCCCATGCGATCGATCGGCGCCGCGCGTTCTTTCTACTGCGGTTTAATCTTTTCGGGCGTCGTCGGTCGCACCTCGCCGTTCATCTTTCTGTCCGGCTTTTCTGGCAGGCTTTGGCCTGCCGTTATTCTGCGGCTGATCTTCCGTTGGTCGTCCGCTATTGGCGCTGTGCTGACGCGGAGCGCCGGCACTGGCGCGTGCTGCTGCGTCTGTCGGCCGGCCTAGCCCGGCCCGAACCGAAGGCGCCGCTCGGACCCCGCTGCTGTGTGTGCATACCTCCCCCGGGGCCGCCGGTGGGGGTCGGCAGACGTCGCGAAACGCAGCTGGCGGCGATGGCCGGATGTTGACGTCGCTCGGGCGCCGTTTTGGCGTGTCCGGTCGCGACTCACTCTGTCATGCACCGCCCAGCGGCCTCCGCGGTCGCGCTCGCTGTGTGGCGTCTCTCGCACCTCGCCGTCCGCGCCTGGTGGTCGGCGGTGAGCGGCAGGCGGTGAAGCGGCTCCGCAGCCCAGCGGGCTCGGTCCCCTCCCTCCGGCCGCTGGGCTGGCGCGAGCGGGCCGAGCGGCGCCGCCGATCCGGCTCGCCGAGACGGTCATCTCTGACGCACGGAAGGGCCGGTCGAACGGCGCCCGGCTCCGGCAGCGGACGTGCCGCCCGTCCACCCGTTGACGACGGTCGAGCCGCGCGCTGACAGTCGGGGCCGACCACCAGACGCCGTCACCTCTGCGGACTGCCGGGCGGCCGGACCGGCAGCAGAGAGACACGTGTCGGCCAGAGACGCGGCCGGTTCGCGGACTGCGGTGACGGCGTGGCTTGTCTTGGCGGCCGTGTGCTGTCTGTGGCCGTGTGGGCTCGTCTGGCGCGGAGTGGTCTCCTGTGGGAGGGCACCGGCTCGACTGCACTCGGTGCCCGGTGCGCGCGCCGGAGATCGGCTGACCGTCTATGCGTTGCTGCAGTCGTGCCGTGCGCGGCAGCGTAGCGTGCCGGGTCCTGGAGAGCCTGGCCGCCGTCGGCGCGCGTGTGTGCCGCCGTCTGACGCCGCCCGTGCCGGCAGGAGGAGCACACAGAGCTGGACGGCTCCGACGGCAGCGGCCGCGCCGAGCTAGGCGCCGACGGCGCGCAGGCCGGCAGCTCCGAGGACGAGGAGGAGGAGCATTCCAAGCAGCAGAAAGCGCTGCGGAAGCGCAGCTACGTCATCAAGGAGCTGGTCGACACGGAGCGAGAGTACATCCGCTCGCTGAGTCAGGTGAGCTGCACGCGCGCGCCGCGCCGTGGTGGGACGGGCTCCGGGAACATCTCCCCATGCAGGGAGCAAAGGTGTTAAGGCACGTGCGGCGCGAGGCATCGGTTTCGTGGGCTTGTACGGGCTGGTTGGGCTGTGTAAGAATTAGTAAAAATGACGCAACTTAACTGGCTCGTACGCCTCGGGGATTGTGCCGACTGATCGGAGGGAATCGTGGTCGCTTTGTGTGAAGGTGACTAATGCAATCCGAAGATATTGCATTTCAATTGGCGGCTGTGAACGAGCTGGATCTCCAGGGAGCGTAAGACTGGATGCAACGTCACCAGAATGGCTAAGGTAGACTGGGTTTCCTGAGTAG
>NW_023596225.1:7575848-7613440 GCF_011947565.3 Pollicipes pollicipes | reverse complement strand
GAATGCAGCCGACCGAGGACGACAATGCAACATCTCTTACACAACGAGTGACATTCACAATTGTCCACACTGCAAGGTCTTGCATTCCCTTGACATCATCTGAGCCGCGCAGGATCCCTGTTCCCTGGTGGTCAGAGGACTGCAAGACGGCAATTCTTAGGCGGAAGCGGGCGTTCAGGGTTTTTAAGCGTTTTGCAATGACCAAAAACCTCATCGCTTTTAAAAAGGCCAGAGCATTGGCGAAACGCACAATACGCGAGGCAAAGCGTGCATCATGGAGTGAATATGTAAATGGTTTAAATCGTCACACCCCACTGAGCGCAGTGCGGCAGCGAGTTAGTCGCATTTCCGGTACGAGCGTCTCCACTGCAGTTCCGGTGTTGAAAGTGGCGGGAATCACGAAATTGAACACACAGGAAGTTTCCAACAAAATAGGTATCGCATTTGCAGAAAGGTGCCGACATGGAACAGACGACCCACGCTCTATTCGTTACAAGGAACAAAGTGAGAAGACGGTAATCAATTTTAGAATTCCTGACTCAGAGATTTATGAGTACAACCAACCATTCACTGTCATGGGGCTCTGCACTGCTCTTAAGAGAGCTAAGAGTGTGTCGCCTGGAATGGAGTGCACAATGATATCACCTAAAGAAGGAGTCCCTTCATGCCTTACTTGAACTTTTCAACTACATATGGTTGCAAGATGACTTCCCGGAGTCGTGGCGGGAGGCCATTATAGTCCCGATACAGAAGCCCGGAAAGGATGGTTCTGACCCACTGCACTACCGCCCAATTTCGCTGACTTCATCCCTATGCAAAGTGCTAGAGAGGATGGTAAATGGTCGTCTTATGTGGTACCTTGAAACTCACGGCTGTCTTTCCAAAGTGCAATGCGGGTTTCGGAAGAACCGATGCACTGCTGACCACTTAACGATCTTAGCAACAGCTATACGACATTGTTTTAAACAAAGACGTCACATGATAGCAGTCTTCTTTGGCATTGAGCGGGCTTATGATACCACCTGGCGCTATGGCATTCCAAGCAAAGTACACAAGTGTGGACTCCGAGGTCACATGGCACTCTTCATTGAAAACTTTTTACGTCGTCGATTTTTCCGCGTCCGAGTGGGTGGCGTGATATCCGATCGCTATGAACAAGAGAACGGTGTTCCTCAAGGGAGCGTCCTTAGCGTAACCCTGTTTGCGCTGATGAACGATGATATCGCCGACTGTCTGCCACCTACCATTAATCGGTCACTGTTTGTGGACGACTTTGCCATCTGGTGCGCAGCATCCACAACGACGTCTGCTGAGAGGCAGCTGCAGTTATGCCTGATTCGACTAACTGAGTGGAGCCTTGAGAATGGCTTCAAGTTTTCGACCACCAAGACTAAGTGTATGCAATTCTGCTCACGGATTAGAGGCTGAAGAGACCCGGAGTGGCGACTCTATAATGCCACTATCCCAGTTTGTAACGACATCTGTTTCCTGGGCCTCACGTTTGACCTTCGGCTCACGTTTAAGCAACACTTTAAGATAGTTAAGACTAAGTGTCTTAAGCGCATGAACCTCATGAAAGTAATGTGTCGTATGACCTTTGGAGCCGATAGAAGCACCCTGTTGGACTTGTATAGGGCCCTAATTCGATCAGTCATCGATTATGTCTACGATAGTGCTCCTACATCTTCAAAGCAGGTTTTGGACACAATCCACCATACGTGTGTTCGTACAGCCACTGGGGCGTTTCGTACGACCCGAACAAGAAATTTGCTGGTGGAAGCGAATGAACCGCCCTTGCCTCTCAGGAGACGACTTATTTTGAATTACGCTACAAAGGTTTCACAATTTCCGGATCACCCAGCCTCTAAGTTCATCTTCTCTCAGACGTTAATCCGTTCTTTCTTGAGGGGGCGGCCCACGTCATGGCAGCCGATGTGCCTGCGCGTCCGGGACTGGCTGGACGAGGCGGATATTACGCTGGATGACATTGCCCCGCACACTCTTCGGGACCCAGCTCCGTGGAGACGTCTGAGTCTGAAGTATGATTTGGAACTTTGTCAGCATCATAAAAATGGCACTTCACCACGAGAGTTCCTCACCTTTTCGTTGGAACAGATCTCACAATACGCGAACTCATTACAACTATTTATTGACGAGTCCATGGGCTCAACAGGAACGGGTTGCACATTTTTTGCGGTGACCATACCGTAGGTACATGCCTCCCTCATCACATGTCAGTTTTTTTCCTCAGAACTGTTTGCTATTTTAGCAGCGCTTCAGTACGTTGCTTCTCATCCTGAAAGGGCTGTAGTCATTTTGACCGACTCACTCAGTGCACTTTTATCATTAGACCCGACGGCAATGTCGCGTGACCACTCATTTCTGACGCGCTCAATTTGAGGGGAACTGGAATGGCTGGGCAACACTTCCTGCCGTATCACATTTATGTGGATCCCAGCCACATAGGACAAATGGGAAATGAAAAATCCGACGCCGCAGCGAAAGCTGCGACGTGTGAGAGAAAACCAATACCAATTGATGCACCCGCTCGAGATATGAAGTGAGTCATTTCTAAATACGTGCGCAATACGTGGCAGCACATGTTCGACCAACATATTCACGCTTTCAGGGAAATCAAGCCCCAACTGGGTG
The DNA here is from genome assembly GCF_011947565.3 of Pollicipes pollicipes. NCBI lineage: Eukaryota > Metazoa > Arthropoda > Thecostraca > Pollicipedomorpha > Pollicipedidae > Pollicipes > Pollicipes pollicipes. The sequence continues at coordinate 7,610,788 of NW_023596225.1, read as the reverse complement.
ATTGGGAATCCTCCCATCGCCGAAGCCGCTTCTAGGAAGTCGCCCTTTGTAGGCTTCGGTTGGGTCATACATATGCAACACACTCGTTTTACTTGACGCGTAGGGATGGGCCACGGTGTGATAGATGCGGGGAGCGGTCGTTTGTAGAACATGTCCTCGCCTCATGCCGGCGCCTTGAGACGGAGAGGCGACGATTTTTTTCATCCAGCGCCCCTTCATCGGTTACTCGGTCGAGACCCATGTAGTGAACTTGGAGACATACTCGCATTTTTAGCACACATTGACTTGGCGTTATTTTCACTCACCCCTCAGTGTAAGTGCGCCAGTGATACTACCTGTTATTAGTTGACAACATACTTATCGCGTCGTCGCAGAGGTAGATAACCGTCATCGAGTGGGCGCAAAATGGCCCCAATGCCGACGCGCCGTTAAAAACCAAATCACCACCACCATTTTATTTTCAATCTACATTTATGGAATCCTTGTAATTTCTGTACAATCCAGATAAAAATCTGACAAAGTTTCGGAGTTCTTACAGAGTGAAGAGTCCACGGGACCGTTGTAAAATGAGCGCCGGCGATTTATTTCATGTAATCATTTAACGCGTGATTTTGTCACTTTATTGACTATAAACTTAAGGCAGAATTGAGCTCGCGGTAGCCTCTGGCTTATATTGTGGACACAAAGTTAAAACTTTATGTATATATATATATATATATATATATATATATATATATATATATATATATATATATATATATATATATATGTGTGTGTGTGTGTGTGTGTGTGTGCGTGTGTGTATGTGTGTGTGTGTGTGTGTGTGTGTGTGTGTGAGTGTGTGTGTGTGTGTGTGTGTGTGTATGTGTGTGTATATTTAACGTCTAAGAAAAAATGCACTCAATAACAAATGGGTTTCGCGCGGCTTTTTTTCTTTTTTTTTTGGTAGGGCACTACTATCAAGGTTCTATGTTAGCCCTGTGCCCCCATACCAAAGCTCAGGCCACGCCCCTGGGGCCCGGGAAAGTTTGTTTAGCGTTCACCGCAGAGCACTTCGACACAGCGCACCGAGAAGAGAAAGATATGTTCTTTGCACTCTTGCATTTTGCCAATAGCCACATTCAAACTGGAATGCTTCTCAAACTTAATCCGTCACTCTCCAATTCTAAACACCGTCACTCGCTTTGAAAGCAGCCTGAACAATAAATCAAGGCCAGGTGCATATTTCATACAAGTCCCCCCGTAAAGGCCGCAGAGTCCCGCCCTCTGGCCCGTCCCCAGGAACATACCCCAGTGGCCACGGTGCAGAGTGCCTCGAGTGGCCGAGATCCACGACTTACACAGGATATGTGCCGAACTGATACGAACCCTTCCGTTGCGCATGCGCACCACCCCGCTATGGCACCTGGAATACCCGATTTGGAGCTTTTTCCATCGCTCGGCGGCCGCCCTCGGCTTCCCGAGCCAGCACGGACGCCACCTGCCATCTAGCGAGAGTTCTTTGAATCAGCAGAACCTTGGTGCACTTTGTAGCCAAGGCCCGCGCAACGCGCAAAGAAGTGCCTGTCTACCATACCAAGCGCCCGTACCATGTTGCCTCGGAACAACAAGCGGGTACCGCACCGCCGCAGAAGGAAACGTTTACGCAGGCAGGCGAATTGAAGGGAAATCACGTGAGCTCCCACCGCATCTTCGCATCCGACACATATTGCTTTAAATGCCTCAAAAACGTTTTTCAGCACTTTGCGCGTTAGGAAGCGTAGGATTCATGCATACGCAGGCTTGCACAGGTCAAAAGATCACATTTCGGAGCAAGATCGCAGGGAGATTTCGATGTGGTGCTCCGGCGCCTGCTCGATGGTTCGTCTCGGATTATTGAGACAAGCGTGACGCCATCATGGCACTCGACCATGTGGGAATTCATTCTCGTATCCCATACATTTGAACCATTCGCCACGGTTGCAAGTACAACGATCGGGCTCAGGGCAGTTAACTTTTAGTAGCTGTGCCCGGGGCATAGTTGGCAAACTCCGGATCAATTCACCGACGCATTGAGGTTACACGACACAGGCTCTTCCTCTATCGCACTGGTTCAATGGGGGATTGGTTAAGCTTTTCCACCACCAAGACTCGGCTGTGTTCGGCTACGACCGGAACATCGCGTGCCCGGCGTGGGTCCGACAGAACTGGTCGCTCCTCACATCCTGGCCCAATCGGCCAGCTATTGACAAGCTCCAGCCGATCACACAATGGCACATTGTAAAAAGGGGCGTGAACTGCGCATTGCGCAAGAGTCCGGTGACGTGTTCGCAGGTCCTGTACGGCAGATCATGGCCAGCGCGTCGGCTAGCGTTCCGCACGGGTGGCTGGCATGTCAGAGCCCGTGCGGAGCCAAACGGCTGCAAAATGGTCACATGGAGTCTATGTATTGGATCTTTCTTTGTTCTCAGCAGGGTCCATCCCTACCTACAGCCCAGCGTCGTACAAGTGTGGCTGTTGTGTTCGTCTCCTTCGGACACACCTCTGGACATCCACGGAGCACGAGGATGGAGCGATGGGGCATAGCGTTCTGTCATGGGACATTCAGAACCCGACTGGCGTCCATCCAGAGCCAACGCAAGTTTGAAACGCTGCAAAACGGTATGCAAAAGCTATAGATGCTCCACTTGCCATGGAATTAGCCGTTAACCGAACGTCGATGGCATGTACAAAATACGCACATAGCGCACGACAAAACTGGTCCAACCACGCACAGGTGGTGACGAACTAGGCTCCACGTTGTACTGAAAATCAAACTGAGGTCAGCTCGCAACGCGGACGCCGATCTCATCTGGCGATGACGATCCGCGGACCCGGCAAATCGGTAGTCCTCGGTCTCATGAGGTCACACCAACCGCCCGCCGTCGTCTCAAATCTCATAAGGAACGTGCGCCACCTCATATGCTATGGGGCCACGGACTTCTTACTCCGCGCAATATCCATCTGATATGGCCAAAAGCCGGCGCATTGAGCGCCACTTGGTGGCCCTCCGCGCATTTGTGCTTGCCGCACGTCACTGGCGGCGCCACCATCACCGCTGGTGGCACCCGATCCCAGCGTCGCCCGGATCGGCCGAGACAATGAGCTTGCCGCAGGCGCACGGCAGCAGTGTAAGCAGGCCACGCGTAACCTAGCGCTAGACAGCGTCCACTAGCGTCTCCGTGGCGACTCCGTCAGCCGCTGGCGCCTCCGGGGTACCTCCGTCAGCCGCTGGCGCCTCCGGGGCACCTCCGTCAGCCGCCGGCGCCTCCGGAGCGCCCAAGTCGGCGGCCGGCGCCTCAGGGGCGCCTCCGTCGGCGACCGGCACCTCCGGCGCGTCCCCATCGGCCGCCGGCGCCGCGCTGGCGTCTTGTTGTGACGTCGTGTCGCCTCCCTTGCCGTCGACCGGTGCCGCCGCCGAGTCGACGGCGCCATTTTCAGACCCCGCTTCGACGTGGGCTGGACCAGACTCCGCCGCGGGTATCGTTCGACTCTTCAAGCGGGCGTCCGCTAGTATTTTCTCCACATCCTGAAACATCGAACAGATATTGCTCGCCACATTAACATGGTAACATAGGTGGACACTGGTTTTCACTGATGCGGTACATTCATCGTTTAGACGACCAGATTGCACTAATGCAAGCACACAATGTGAACACTTCTCCATACGTTTTTTTCTCCTGTTCATGTAAGCATCATAAAATGTTCTGATTTTGCCACAGTGCTCAGGGTGTGATTATTTCATTGCAATGTCGAAATTAATTCAGAAAGTAGCCAGCATCATCTGTTAACTGGCCGTGTGCTCCCAGATGGCTAGGCTCCTCTGTGGTGTCCACTGTCTTCACATATAAGTAAAACAGGACAAGCTTCGGGCCCAAATATCTCAAAAATTCGTGACACTTCATCCTTAAGACTATTCCCGAGCATTCAAAATACAATCGGACAGTTCCGAGTGATTGCGTCTTACATGACTGCGGTTTGCAACAAATGAAATCCCGGAATCAAAACCAAGGAACAGTTTGCTAAACAAAAAACTTCGCCAGTTTGTCTCAATGACAGACGTTAACATGGATAGGCCAGTACACCCTCCCCGTCAGCGCACCCGGCGTAAAGCTAATACAAGGGCACTCCTCTCTCTGTCCGCAATCCCTCTTAAGATCTCACCTCTTCGTCTTGAGCGCCGATATACTCGAGCTTCGCGACGCGCAGCATATGCGACACCTTGCCCCGCTGCTCTTTGAACGCTTCAAAGTCCTGAGCATTTTTGGACTTTAACGAAGCCGCTTGGAGCTCCTGCTTCTTGCGAATCTCTTGGCAGATTGCTTCTGTTACCCAGGGTCGACTCATGGTGACTTCGTCCTTCTCCTGTTCCAAACACGCGACTATAATTAGTTTAATTCCTTGAGGTCCGCACAACACAAATGGATAACATCACAGCTATCCACGAATATGATCAGGGTAGGTGATGCACAGGCTGAGACAAGAAATTAATAGGCATGAACGAGCTTCGAGGCACCTGTCTCCACACAAAAGAATTTATCACCTGGCAGGCGTAAGCAAATTTATTGCTGCACGGAACAACCGCAACCAAAAAGGCAACAGAATGCCAAGCAAAAAAAAAACTTTTGATGACATGGTCCGAGACCCTACAGCTCACGCACTTGGGCCGTACCTTGTCCGTCTTGGCCCGAGCGTTGGCTCCCATCGCCTCGCTGCTGACGCCGTTCGGCTTGGTTGCCGCGGCACCCCGGCCCCGGCCGCGGCCACGCTGACCGCGTCCTCTGGCGCCGGCCGGAGCCAGGGTGCGCCAGCGCGCACCGTCGGCGACCGGCGCCACAGCGTTGCCCCTACCGACCGGCGAGGGGCCGCACCAGCCATGAGGGGGCGCCATGAGGGGCCGCGGCGGGCCGTAGGGGCGCGGCGCCGCCATCGGTCGCCAGGCGCGCGCCAGCGGCGGCGAGGCCGGCCCGCCGAAGCTGCGTGGTCCGCCGCGGCCCGGCTTCAGCAGCACGGGCCGCACAGCGCGCATCGGGAACGGCAGGCCTCGACCGGCGCCGCGGCCCCGGTACATCTGGTGGCGTCAGTCACGTCACATCGCGGCACAGCCTTCAGTGCCGATCCGTCCCCAGCTGCCTCAGACAGGCTCCACACACAGAAACACATGCTCAGTGCTTGTCACCCTTACCATTTTACAAGGCACCTTGTGAATGCATTGGCAGCAGGGCCAGTGTTAGCACCATGTGCTGCCCCAAGCTTGTCACCTGAGCTGTTCCTGACAATACACATGTCAAATCACTGAGTAAAACCTTTGTGGCAACAGCCCCATGTGCAGGACCCCTCCAGAAGTAGGTGTGTATATATGTGATTATATATATATATATATATATATATATATATATATATATATATATATACTAGCTTTGTCATGTAATGTGTCTCTTAAGGGATGCCTCTGTGTCACTCAACCTGCAATTAAACTCAACATGGTGAATGCATCTTGATATGGATGCTGCTAGGACAGGAAATATGAAGATAATCAATTATCAGCTTTCAAAATTTGGCAACAAAAACGTAAGTGCACACTGGGGGCACCACTACTCTGCCCATATGGCCTGGCTCCTCAGATCATTTACTGCTTTGTTTTGTGATGATACAAAATGATCCAAGCTTTAGTAGGCATCTTTACAAGTGACTTTTAACTCATAACTTAGCATGGCCATCATCAATTACATATTTGAGGTAGATTTATAACCAGTACATAATTCCCTTATCTGTCCACACAGATGTCAAGAACTGAGATGTACCAATCCCTTAGACTGCCTGCACCATGCCTGCAGTCTTACAATAGATTATATCTAGCATATTATGAACACAGGAATCCCCTACCCCACATATGCCAGAATCCTCATATGTGACATTTGTTTTCTCTTTAGAATCCAGGGTACATGCAAGTGACTCAGCTTGGTGAAGCTTGTCTTTGGATTTCATCTGGTTTTGAAAAAGGCACCTGAATTTCTCTTTGTGGCATCAACTCAACCAGCAAACAGATGGTCCATGGGTTCCAGTTTGTGAAAATGCTGCCACTGTTCTGAATCCCTAAACTAGACTGCTGAAGTGAACCTCATGCTCATATGCCACAAACTCAGGCCAGGCCAAATTGATCTTGACTGTTAAATAATTTTGGTGTGGAAAAGTTGTTGGTGTATACTTGCCTGGAATTTCATTTGAAATGTAATATCTTGAAACAATGGCTTTCTATGTACTTGAATTGAAGGTGACCATGAGCCTAACTCTAAGCACTCAAATTCACAGCATGCATGTGCTGAAATTGTTGATGCCCCTGCCCCCTTCACGTGGACAGGGTAATTCAGCAGACTGTAATAGGATGGCTCGCAGCATATGGTGGGAACTGTGCTAAAAAACAGGTGATCTTAGAGTCAGATTCTGGAGATAGCTGTGCCATTGACTACCATATGTTCAACTTATGCCACACAATTTTACGACCTGAAATTTCACAATTGGATGGCGGAGCCAAGGTTCACACGGCAGGCAATACTGGGTATGCTGATTTCACAGATCAGTCAAACCAGAAGGCCAAGCTGGTAGGTATTGATGTTTTCCAAATTGGTATAGTCGAAGGAGCTCAAGACAGTCTCCCTGAACATAGTTCATGTGAAATATCAGCCAAAGTATGACGTCCAGGCTTTTCCGTGACACATGAACGCAGCTGAATCACAAAATAGCCTTATCGCCATGGGGCTAGGACCTGGAGGCTAGATTGCAAAAACTATGCATTGCACTAGCCAACACATCAGCCATCAACATTGCTACATCCATTTCAGAGCATGTTCACCATAAAGCTGAGAGATGCAGTTAGTGCATAATGTCCACCAATTTAAGTGAACAGAGCCAATGTTTCAAGGAATCATGCTCTTGCAAATATGTTTTCAGGCAAGGATGCTTTGACAATAATTTCACACAAAAATGGCTTGCGAACTCACAACACCATCTGGTATGGACTAAATGGCAATATCAAACCCCTTTTGATGCAGTCAATGACATGGAATCGAGGTGTTTCACTCCCTCACACGCATTTTCGCATGGCTGCAAGTGACACCAGTTGCGCGCCAGTAACACCTTACCTTTTTGTTTGATGTGTTCAACAGAAAATATGATAAAAGAGCATTCAAACACAATCGTCGTGGTAATGGCCCCGTCTCTGTCACGGAACAGCTTTAGGCAACCGATGCAAAACTAGGTAATGAACAAATAGGTGCGCAACCCCCAACACCCAATTATCGCTCACAAAATTGATATCCAAGTGCGACACCGGTTGTCGCACTATCGCCATATCTGTCACAAAGCCCCCGGGCAATAGAGCAATAGAACACTATAATCGATCTTTGACATTTGCGCTGTTGGAGTAAGATAACGCCGAGGGCAAAATGAACAGTTCCCGATCTTTGCATGCTCAGCCCTACAGCTGCCTCGCAGATCCAGGCGTCGGATGATGCGCATTGGGTGCGTGGGTGGCGTGAAAGAAAACGATGCTGAAATGCAGTTGGGATGCTATATAAATAAGGCAGTGCGTATACACCCTCCAAAACGTAGGGCGGTCACGCACCGGGCTTATACACCCTCCAAAACGGAGGGCGGTTACGCACCGGGCTTATACACCCTCCAAAAATATCTCAGATGGTTGTACGTGTCAAGCGTACGCGCATTGGCAGCGTTGGAGGCAAGAAAGTCCAAAAATGCAGAATTTCGTGCGAAAAGTTGGTTCTATACGTGATAGACATCAAACGATCACTGTGGTATTGTAGCGTACCGAATTACGGCAGTGTTTCAACATGTGCCCCTGCCCGGTTTGGAAGTATAGCCAACTCACAAGTTGATTGCGACGCGCCAGGCAATATGTGTGGGATCGTGCCTGAAAGCCCGCCCAGCCAATGAACTCCCAATGCTCTGCACTGAGCGTGTATGGAGCAGGATTGGTGACGAGGATATTAATTTTGATGTGTTATTTTCCCACTCAATTGCCCGCCATAAGTTCTGAATCCCGCCTGAAAAGGGATGGCGTTGGACGCACCCCGATCAGTGGCCTAAATGGCTCCGTCGACTGGAAACGTGTCTGGCGATGGGTGTAAAAGATCTTGCCCGGAAAAAGGCCATTTGCTCCATTTTGCTGGTCCTGCAGTGTTTGATCAGCAAGAAACGCTGCCACAGCCCCCGCCTGTCGCGGGAGAGGGCGCAGATGATGTCCACCAAAAGGTGTGCAGGCAGCGTGGGTCATATTTTGTTCCACAGAAAAATATAGACGAGTGTGATGTGTTTGGCCAAATGACGCAAATGGAAGGTGAGTTCATTGACGCAATTGTGGTTCGCCTCAAGCACCCCGCCAGTACTTGTGATTTCACCAATTCCACCTGGGTAATCTGCCAGCAGATGATCATGGGAGTCAGAGATCCCAGGGTGAGGGAAAAGGCCCTGTAACAGAAAATGACACTCAAGGAATTGCACCCATTTGCTAGAGGCTTGGAGTAAGCATGAGCCCAAGCTTGTGCCATTGAAGCATGCATTCAAACAGATTTGCTGTGCTACAGGCAAATGTCCAGGCACAAAACATAGTGCAAAAATAAAAGCCCACCTCAAATGTGGTGCAAAAGAATATGCACCAAAGCAACCTGCCCAGTCACAGTGTTTTGAACACAGAAAGATGCTCGAGATGCAACAGCCCAAAACATGGCCAGTGGGAGTGTTCCTTTAAAAAGCAGGACCGCTTTCACTGTGGAAAACGGGATCACACTCATGCATGCCACAACAAAGGTCAGCATGGTTTTACCATAGTAAAACAGATGGCCGAGAACATTATCTGCAACCTCAGCATGAGAGCCCACCTGAGGAGCACCTCCTGGGGATTAACAAGCCTATACAGGAGACAACAGCAAATGAGAATCATCCAATTAAGATAATGGTGCAAGTGGATGGAAAGCGAGAGCAGTGGGAAGTTGATAATGGCGCAGCAGTGTCAGTGATATCCGAACACCTCTTCTGCAAGCTGTGGCCAAACAGGACATTGGAGGAATCCAGACAGGGACTGAAAACCTACACAGGTGAGCCCATCTCTGTGGTTGGGGAAGTCAAGGTGATTGTGCGAGAGAGTGACACAGGAGTCCAGGTACCCATGGTCATAGCGCATGGATCCAGCAAGCCCCTACTGGGTGTAAATTGGCTCTCCAAGGTAAAACTTAACTGGCATGCAATCTTCCAGGTGAAGGCCTCACTGGAGGAATAATCAACAATAACAATAATCAACCTGGAACAGGCATACTGGCAGGTTCCATTGTCAGAGGCAAGCCAAGACTACACAGTGGTTAACACACACACACGCACACACACATGTTTTTTAAGCGACCAGGCTGGTATATGGAGTTAGCAATGGTCCTGCTGTCTTCCAGCGCCACATTGAAACCCTGCTAGCTGACATCCCAAATGCCATGGTGTTTCTTGATGACATTTGTGTCACAGGTCCAAACGACGCTGCACATCTTGCTAATCTGGAGGAAGTACTGAGATGACTGGATCAGGAGAACCTAAGAATCAACCCAAGAAAGTGCCAGTGGTTCCTGCCAGGGGTCTCCTACCTCGGGGTGCGGATTGACAAGGAAGGTCTGCACCCAACAAACAGAAGGTAGCAGCCATGCGAGACGCCCGAGATCCTGAAAACGTTGGACAACTTAGGACGTATCTCAGCATGCTGAACCACTGCAGTTGTGCAGAGTGCGGCTGCTGCACCGTTTTATGCACTCCTGGGGAAGGACGTGGAGTGGCGATGGGCCGCAGAGCAGCGGGACGCCTTCAGGGCAACGAAGGTTCTTCTCTCAGAGGCTCACTGTCTCGCACACCCCGACGGCACCAGCCATCGTGTCAGCGGATGCCAGCTCCTATGGCCTAGGAGCTGTGTTCTCTCAGATGTCACCAGAGGAAGAACGCCCAATCGCCTTTGCCTCCCGCACTCCAAACCAAGCTCAAAAGAACTACAGTCATATCGACCGTGAATGTCTGGTTCTGGTCTTCGCCGTCAAGCGGTTCCAAAGCTTCGTGTATGGAAGACCCTTCACGCTCAAAACCGACCAGCCGCTCCTGGGGCTCCTCGGGAGAACCAAGAACCTGCCAGAAGCCGTCCCACCACGCATGGTGAGATGGAACGTCACGCTGAACGCCTACCAGTACCAGCCGGTACACGTCCCCGGCAGTCCAGAACAGCATCCACCACCAGACGCTCCCAGCCGCCTGCCAACCTCTGAAACGATGGCAGAGGCTGCAGTAGTTCCGCTCATGGAAGCCATCCAGATGCTTGAAGCTGTTGGTGGACTGGTAACTGTGGACGCTGCTCGAGAATGGACCAGAAGAGATGCCGTTCTCTTTGAAGTTCTGCACTTCACCCGGTACGGATGGCCCAAGTCGTCAGAGGTGTCGCCAGCATTCCTGCCGTACCAGTGGCGAAATGCCGAACTGAGTATCCAGGGCGATTGCTTGCTCTGGGGATGCCTAGTGGTGATGCCGCCACGGTGCGCCAAAAGGCACTCAAGCTCCTTCATGAAGGGCATCACGGCATTTGTTCTATGAAATGTCGTGCCCCCAGTCAAGTCTGGTGGCCTGGGATGGACTCAGACATGGCCGAGCTCACCAAAGTCTGTGATGCATGCCAGCTACACCAGAAAGCAGCGCCTAAAGTGCCCTCTCAACCATGGAGGTACCCAGACGCTCCGTGGGACAGAGTACATGTTGACTACGCTGGCCCTGTAGAAGGCAAGATGCTCCTGATCGTGGTGGATGCGTATAACAAATGGCCAGACGTCTGAATAACCAACGACGTCAGCACAACAACAACCGTAGACCACCTACGGATCACCGCCACACATGGGATCCCCGCAATGATCGTGAGCGACAACGGTGGTTGCTTCACCAGTAAAGAGTTTAGCGACCTCACAAGCGCCAACGGCATCCGCCATGTCTTCACCCCTCTCCTTCACTCTGCATCTAGTGGTCAAGCGGAAAACATGGTGAAGCTCGCGAAAACTGGAATTAGGAAGCAACGCCTCTCTCCCCTGCTCACGAAGCTCCAGAGGTGGTTGTTCCAATGCAGGAATACGCCACATACAGCAACAGGGAAAGCCCGAGCAGAGATGCTGTTCAAACGCGCTCCAAGAACGCGCCTGACGCAGCTCCACCCGTCGGAGCAAAGGCAGTACCGCAGCAGCACGGCGAGTGGTTCTGTCAATAGATCGTTCCGTACGGGAGACCCGGTCTTCATCACAGAAGTGACTGGCTCGGCCTATAAGTGGCTCCCAGGAACCGTGCTGGATGTCTGCGGACGGTCTTGCCAGGTTCTGTTGCAAGATGGCCGTCAGTTCCGTCGCCACTTCGATCACATACGTCCCCGTCGTACATCTGGAGAGGATGGACTGCTTGAAACAGAGAAGCACTTCGCACCTGGTTCGTTCCGTTCCGTTCCACAAGCACGTTCGTTCCGTCTGCGGAAGCTGTCAACCAGCCAGCGACGTCCGCTTTATCCGCGGAAGCTGAAACCAGCCTCGCGCAGCCCAGTGGCGCGCGAACGACGGAAACAACTGATCACGTTCCGCCGCCTGCTTGTCCGGTACGCAACCGGAGCACGCCAGAGCGCCTGGACTTATAGTATGTATCATTAAGCTAGTTTTTGCTAAGAAGAGAGGAGTTCTGGTACTGTAGCGCAGCGAATTCCGGCAGTGTTTCAACATGTTCCGCTGCGCCGTTTGGAAATATAACCAACTCACGAGTAGATTGTGATGCGCCAAGCCACGTGTATCGCATTGTGCCTGAAGGCCTGCCCGGCCAATAAACTCCCATCGTTTTGCACTGAGCGTGCATGCAACAATCGCGAAATCCATCAGCTCACTCTGAACTATTTCTATTCTCATCACGAATTTTCGCCCCCCGGGCCCGCATCTCCACTGGATGGATGGTTGGAGTGCTGGCCTCTCACGTGGTAAGCCCGGGTGCGAATCTCGACGACGGCCGCTGTTAAGTGGGTGGCTTCATGGTTAATCGGCGCGGCGTGGTGATGCCAACTCGCTTCACTTCTAAGCGGAATGAATTCTAAATAGGGCTTTTCATATCGGACAGCACCGTAGTTTCTGACGCTAGGGGGAGGGAGTTCACACCCTACAGAGATGTGAGAATCCCGTGAAGGTTCACCGTAAATGTAACTTAGTGACACACTGAATAGCCAGTGGAAATGACGCATGCGACGGCAGAGGCATGTAGAGTTACGTTTGGCGGTTGCGCGTAAAAATTCATCGGCGCGTATTCGGCTGCCGCTCAAAGGCGAAGACACCAAGGCCAGCAGGGAGGGAACCTGAGCAGTCATGGGTGCCGCAGGAGACCAACACAGTGGCTCCCGTCAACAAGTATAGGGTTCTCAGAGCAAGCGAAAACTAAACTCAAGACCAACGTGGTGGGCACCTTAACGATCAGTAGTGCCTCGACGGGCTGACCTATGAAGCCCTGGTCATAGCACAGGATCCTCCGAGGAGAGGGGAAGTATTCAGGACTATAAATTAATACCCCTGTGCAATCAAGAGTGCACGGGCAGGCTAACGACACGAGTCTCGATAGGAGTGAAAAGTCAGCCGCAAACGAGACCACAGGAAAAGAGCCCTCGAACAAAGAAGGGGGCGCCTGAGCATCGAGCGTCTCCGTGCCTTACCTTATAAGAGCCCTAGCAACGGCACAAGGCCCTTCAAGCAAGTAGAAAGTACCTGAGATTTATGTGAAGGAACCCTGAGCAACTGAATGTGCTCTTGAATATGCGGCCCCGGAAAAAGTGTATGTAGCCTTTCGGGTGAATGGGTAGAATCCGTGGACAAAAACCCCACTGATCAACAGTGCTCAAGCATGAAGGCAGGTAGCGTCCCAACCGCACATTGCGCCCTACGAAAAATGGGAAGAGGTCAAGGGTAACGTAGAAAGCTCCTTAGCGATCACATTGACGCAGCAAGTAGACATATAGAGACAAGCAGCCAACAGCGTAATGCCTCTAGACGGCGTAATGAGCCCCAAAATTTCCCCAAGAAACACTCAATCAGCGAAGAATGAACTTCGTTTACTTATGAACTTTTTTCTTTTGCTAGCAATGGTTCTTGGTCATCTCAATGCCCAAATAAATGCGTCCAGTTTTGTCATGCGTTTGTTGTAAAGAAACTGCGTCTGTCCAGCCGGTGATGGGCCCCTTCAGAGCCTTTAGGTCCCCGTGGCGTGGTCCATGGGACATGGTCCCGTGCCTCCCCTCCCCCTCCCCCCACCCTCTGCATCCGCCACCGGCCCGAGCGTCTGAATAAATAGGGCCCGCTAAGGACATAGGGCCATCCATTCAAATAAGAAATACGACGCAATGTGTAGGGCTCTGAACGATCGAGTGCGCCAGAACAGTTTAACATAAAGGGCCCCGTCAAGAGCTTGGCGCCCTCCATTCAAATAGAAAGTATTCAAGACATAATGTAGAGGGCCCCTGAATGATCAAGTGTGCCCGAGCAGGCTAACAGATAAGGCTCCCAAAAAGAGCCTAGTACCCTCCACTGAAATAGGAAGTATTCAAGACCCAATGCAGAGGAGCCTTGAATGATCCAGTCTATCAGAGCAAGTGAACATATAGGGCCCGGTCAAAAGCGTAGCGCCCTCCATTAAAAAAGGAAACACCCAGGACCCAATGAAGAGGGACCCCGAATGTTCGAGTGTGCCCAAGCAGGTTAACAAACAGGGCTTCCAATAAGAGCGTAAGGCCCTCCATTCGAATGGGAAGCACTGAAGATCTTAAGTAAGTGGCCCCAGAATAATGTAATGTGCCCGAGTAGCGTATCAGGAGCTCGACAAGAGCGCAGGGCCCTTCATTCAAATAAGAAGTACTCAAAACCCAGTGCGGAGGGCCCCCGAAAAATGGAGTATACCCGAGCAGATTATCAGATGACCCAGACAGGAGTATAGGGTCCCAAATGCAAACACCAATACCAAATATTTAGGGCCCTCGAACAATCCAATGTGGCCAAACCGGCGAACAGATGGGGTCCCCGACAAATGCGTAGGTCCCTCCATTCAGATAGGAAGTACCCAAGACACAATGTGGAGGGCCCCCGAATATTCGAGTGTGGCCGCGCAAGTTAACAGATGGGGCTCCGGCAAGAGCCTAGGGCCTTGTCCGAGCAGGCTATCTGATAGCCCTTCCCCCGCCCTACAAAAGCGTTGGTCCCCCATTCAGAAAAGAAGTACCAAAAACCCGGTGTAGACGGTCCCCTAACGACTGAGTGTGCCCAATCAGGCCACTAGATGGGCCCCCGATAAGAGTGTAGGGCCCTAGGCAAGTGACAGAGAATTGGAAACGCCCTAGACCAATGCAGAGGACTCATGGGCATATCGCAAGTGTGTCGGTAGGTTAACCGATACCCACGCAAAGGGCCCCTGGGCAACCGAGAGTACCCCGGCAGGTTAAGGTATGGGACTCTGGCTGCTGCTCACAGAGCATTTCTGGTGAATGGAAATCATCCGTGGGAGGGCCTGTGATTGACAAGAGTTCCCCGGCACGCTAACAGGAAGGGCCCCAACAACAGCGCAGGGCCCTCGGAGCAAATGCAAAGAAATAAAGGACAACGTGGAATACTCTTAAACGACCGAAATGAACCTGCAAGTGACATATAGGTTCCCGGAAACAGCATGGGGCCCTAGACAATCTAATGGGGCTTAAAATTTCCAGTTTACAACTTTTCCAATCATTAAGTAATTTGTGGGACTTCTCATAGGCCCTTCACTTTCGCTTACTACTGTTCTTGGTCGCCTGAAAGTCCAGAGATACCCAGTTTTGTTGCGTTTTGTGTTAAAAAACTGCACCTGTTCGGCCGGCTGTCGGCCCCCCGGGACCAGTGGGCCCTTTCGTGGCCCAGGGGTCGGGGGGGGGGGGGGCATGCCCCGTGGCCCTCCCCTCTGGACCCGCCCTGCTTGTCACCGTATGTTTTGGGGGATACGTTTGCTATTTTCCACTTTTTTGCCTCTTCCCAGAACTCAGTTTACCCTTCATGTCGGACTGTCTTGATGTCGGACTGTCTTGGAGTCACAGCCTTCAGACTCTGCTCCAGATCAAGGCGTGGCTGGAGATGTCTTCTCCTCAGGACCTTCTACCCAGAGCGCAGCTGGAGATACCCGCCACATCTTCTCCGCAGACAGCTCCAGGCAGGGTGTGGCTACAGAGGCGCGCTCCCTTTTCTCCTCAGGAAGTTCTGGCCAGGGTGAGGCCGAGGAGGGCCGCCAGGTCCCTTTCGCTGGCAGTTCCGAACAGGTCTCTTTTGGTGCTGGTTCTGTCTATGTCACATTTCGAGGCATGCGGAGGCGACTGGGGCATGCCGCCGAACTGGAACATCTGAAGGAACCTGCCATGATCACCAAGAACAAGGGTCGACCGCGCGGAAGTACGGCAACGTCATCGAACTGCAAAAACTGAAACAGAGAACTCTGGAAACCTTCCCAGATCTGCTTTTCCACGAAAAATAGAATGTAAGTTACGCAGTTTCGCTGTTGATGGCCCATCGCACTTGCGATGACTGCGATGCGACGACTTACAATTGGGACATTACATGTCAAGTGACGGTTTACACCTCCCTTTCGCTCCCTCGCTCTATCGCCCTCTATCGCTCTCTATCGCCTAATCGCTCTCTATTGCTCTTTCGCCTTCTCTCTCTCTTTCTCTCCTTCACTCGCCTTCTCTCTCTCCCTCCCTCCCTCCCCCTCTCTTTTTCTCTATGGTCGTCAACAGTGAGTGTATTACCAACAGTGCGGGCCAATCTGTGGCTTCGAGTTGACCGGCACTCGCATGCGAGCTTAAAACATAGCTGCGCCTTCGTCAGCGTATAAGGATTTGTTCTCCAGGACCTACAGCGGACAGAAAAGTGCGACAAAGCACCTGGTGAAGGCGTTTGCGAACTGTCGTGTCATCCCGACACCGTCCGGCACGAAGGCCCATTAATTCAACGGGAAACGGCCCATGTCACGATTCCTATGCATGCAATGCGCTTTGGCTTTAAACGAGAAAGATTGAGCCGTGAAGAGCAGAGGTCGCAACGTAGTGCACTGTAACCGGCAGTGAGATGAAACACAGTCGCACTTTTCGTGATACTTTTGGCATCATGTACTAAAAGTATGCACAGGTCCGAGGTCCCAAATTTCGTCGATGATAATTCTCCCGTGTCATTCCCAAGGGCAGCCCATTTTGAGGTGAAAGCTATTGAAACAGGAGCCCGCGCACGCTGCATGTCAGTGCACTGCTGCCTGCAAAGAATCAGAAACTAATGCTGCAACGCAGCGAGGAAATCTAGTTTCACAATTTTACATGGGCTACTGGCTTCGCATGTTTTGGTCTTGGGTCATGTCTTCCACCGTAAGGTTCACTTCTGCTATCATCTCGCGCGTTCCATAGTGCAAAATACATCTTGCTGGTCCTTGTTGCAGCCATGCTACGCTGGATTCTCAAGAACTCATCGAAGGAAGGCCTGTTCGCTGAAGGGGACGTACGGGCCTGGGATGTCATCCACCTCGGCAGGCTGACAGCGAATCCAGATGTACTGCTATCTCTGGGACACTGCTTCACCCTATCTGCGTGGAAGATGCTCCTGGATGGGGTGGACCAGTTCGATGAAGAATGTGATTGGTTGTGTGGTTGTGGGGAGGACCACCTGGTTGGTGCCTCCGTACAATGTGGTGTGCGCGAAATGTGGTTCAGCACGCGCAGTTCTGTTGGTCATGTTATGGGTATGGGTGCATGTATATGTTCACTGTGCAAGTAGCGGTAGTTTCCCCCAGAGCATAGGCTGCCTTGAGTGGCAAGAAGTTCAACCGTCTTTTTTTGGACTTGAGAGAATTGCTACATTGTTTTGCGCTGGCCATACCAGATGCAATACGACGACCTGCCCTAGCCGTCGGTAGGTCATGGATCCGTGAATGCCATGGCAGCATGGGTGCACTTGTGTTTGGGGTAAGCGTATTGGTTAAGTATGCGTAGCTGTACAGAGGTACGTAATCCTTACACTAAAATCATGGAGAAAAACCTGTGCCCTTGACATTACCATCAGGTTAACAAATAGCTACCGCACACACAAACAGCACCGTGCACAATACACTTATTAAGCTTTCGTGCATACCACACAAAAGCTTCACAGACACCATAATTTCAGGCACAATCCCATCCATACACGGGGCTTGGCGCGTCGCAATCAACTCGTGAGTTAGTTATATTTCCAAACGGCGCAGCGGAACATGTTGAAACACTGCCGTAATTCACTGGGCTACAATACCACAGTGATCGGTTGATGTTTCTCACGCAAAGAACCGACTTCTCGCACGGGATTCTGCAATTCTGCACTTCCTTGCCTTCAAAGATGCCCATGCGCATAAGCTTGACACGTACAACCATCTGAAAGATTTTTGGAGGGTGTGTAAGCCCGGTGCGTAACCGCCCTCCGTTTTGGAGGGTGTATGAGCCCGGTGCGTAACCACCCTACGTTTTGGAGGGTGTATACGCACAGCCATGTAGTAACTACAAATGTCTGGTGCATCTGCTATACCATTATCGTAGGGTTGGTTGCTAGGTATCATTGATATGCAGGCTGCAGTAAGGAGTGCGATGCCCACGCCATGGATACTGAATATTTATACACTGCCCTCACGGGTGCGTTTCAACGCGGCATGTCGCTAGAGGCATGTTCTGTGGGAGGATACCCAGTTTTTCACTGGGACGCGCATAAATCGACTCATGAGTACATCTACGACTACACCGAACAGTTTCTCCGTTTAAATCCACTACGAAGTGGATTTACACAGAATGCCACTCCTGTGTAAATCCGCTCAGATCTGAGTTGATGCACGCATAAACGCGCTGTTGTGTAAATCCACTTGTGAGTAGATCTACACAAGCGTGGCTTCAGGAGTAAATCGAACGCGCGCCAGATAGGCATCAGATTCAGATTCACATTGAGATCGATATTCGCGGACCACTTCAATCTTCTCGAAAATCTGCACACAGATGGACCTTAACCTCGTGATTCTTCTGGTGCATCAACACAGCACGTCCTCGAGCCGTTAATACGGATGCGTACTGAGAGGGCGACCGCGTTTCGTACCGATTTGTGCTAAAACTGGCGGAGTTTAGCACGCTTAGATATTAAACAGCGCAGCCCCGTAACCCGGGGCTCCACATCGGAAATGAGGCTATTTTAGGGGTGAACTTCGTGAATTTGTATTCGTTCTATGGGAGTGGAAAACCTTCACCATTTTGACATCCCAATTCTCATTTGATTGCGAGCTGCTTCGAGGAACCAGTCGGCCGACTGTTGGTCAGTGGGGAGTGTGGGCAAGCGGCAAGGGAACGTGCCCGGGGGAAACAGTTGCACCTAATTTACAAGGCAGCATTTTCTACGGGATGAGTATGATATTGATACATCCTGGACTATAGGCCTTGGGGTATATCGTCTTGCGGGTAGTGCGGATGATGGAATATGGTTCTCGGGCTGTAGGCGTTTGCAGTAGGCATGGGTTTGGCTCAAATTTCTTGGGTCACCTAAGGAATGGCTGGCAGAATTTGGGATCTGATTCAGCTCATGACTTATTCCTGTTCTGTTTTTCATTTGGCTTAGTTCAGATGCAGTGCTTTCATGGAGTCATTTGACTCGCAACTGATGCGGGTTGTAAAAGTAAATGGTTCTCAGCTGATATTTGTGAGGTTCCATGATTGACAGTATGGTGTTTGCTGCTTAAAAATAACAAGCTCATGATGTTGTGTAAGGCATTGTGATTAATGTTACATGGTGTTCATTTGAACTTCCTGAAATTGTATGCTAATTTGCCTAGAACACCATATATTTCCTTATCCTGCCAACCAAGTCCAGCCATATGATTCACTAGTTACTGCTGTGACATTGTTGGCAATGATGGGCTCATGATTCAGCTCATGAAATGTGTGACAAATACAATTCAGATCATGACTAAAAGCAGCACTTTTCCTAGTAAACAAATGCAGCTTATAACTCATCCCAAAACAACTGACTCATGAGCTCATTCATAATTCACCTGGCATCAAACACAGGTCTGGTTAGCATGTGCATATACATGTGCAGGAATGTTGCATTTGAGTACATGTCTACCTGGTTGTGGTCACCACATCAGGCAATCAGGCATTACTTTTGCATGTTGATTGCATTCAAAAACTTATGTGCATCTTGGCTGAATGTTGATATATCCTCTGGTTCATGGCTGATATTCAGCAAACTTCTGGATGAACAACATTGGTTTTCCCATTCAGGAATTTCAGTTAGAATCCTGTGCTGATGTTGCAAAAAGTCTTATGACTAATGCTGCATGGCATTAATTTTGACACTGACATAACATGTGAGTTTGCTTAGGACACACTGTGTTTCTTTGTGCTGCCAATTTATTTTCAGCCCAATGACTCACTGAAGACACATGGTTAGAAATATATAGCTTATGGTTCAGGTCATGAGATGTATGACAAATGGGAGTCAGGTCATGAGGCAAAATAGCATTTTCCCTGGTGAGCAGACACAGCACGTAACTTCCCCAAAATGATGGGCTCATGAACAGATTCATGATTCAGCATGAGTTGAACACAGGTCTGGCTAGCATGTGTATATGTGTGGACAATGCTGAAGTTAAGTAGATGGTTACCTGGTTATGGTGATCACATCAGACAAACTGGTATCTTTTTGGCATGTTAACTGTGTTGTTAAAAGGTTTTGTTATCTCCTGCCCAACATTGCAACCAGACTTGGGTTCATTTATAAGTTGAAATCCTGGATGTGAACTGGTGCCTTTTTGGATGTGCATGCTTGCAGTGTATATATATATATATATATATATATATATATATATATATATATATAATGTGTGTGTGTGTGTGTGTGTGTGTGTGTGTGTGTGTGTGTGTGTGTGTGTGTGTGTGTGTGTGTGTGTGTGTGTGTGTGTGTGTGTGTGTGTGTGTGTGTGTGTGTGTGTGTGTGTGTGTGTGTGTGTAAGCACATGTATGTATGTATGTATGTATGTGTCCCCTAGTTTCTGGCTCAGGTTTTGCAAATGCATGGTGTTTTTCCTCCTGGCACTATTTCAATTTCAGCCATCTTAAGCACTGACAACATTGGTAGACATGACCAGCTCATGATTAAGCTTATGGAATTTATGAAGAATGTGATAAGCTCATGACTGAAAGAAGCATTTTTTTTAGTGAACTGATACAGTTCACAACCCACTTTAAAATGATTGGCTCCTGAGCAGGCTCATGGTGCAGCTTGAGTCCAGCACATGTCTGGTCAGCATATACATCTGTGTGAAATTCTCCATTTTAGTAGATGGATGCCATGTTACCATGGTGATGCAGTATGAGGGGAAAAGGCATTTCATGCCTGAAATGTTGACTTGATTTGAGCTGAGTCACAATTTTGGGTCCTGCATGTGAACTGAACTTTTAAAGGTGTATGTTAGAGGTAATATTTTAATGTGGTTAATGAAAGTGTGTCTGGAATTAGAGTATGCAGCATGCAAATGCTATTTTGGAAAGGTCTTGACAGTGCATTTTATGGTAATATGATCAAACAAACTTTTGTATATGTACTGTGATTGTAACTACATGGTTAAAATGTAGTACTTTTGCTGGAAAATGATTATGGAACTGATCGAAACGTTGAACGAGCAGATTAACTTTGGCCACATCCTCCATCGGCACTCCGAAAATGATGAGTACACGATATGAAGCTTTAAACAAATGACCAAGGACATCAATGCTGAATGTGTTGCGATGGACAACCAGCAAGGCGCAATAGAAAACCTGTTTCCTAAGTCTTCCATTATATATTGTGTGTACATACATCTATATATATATATATATATATATATATATATATATATATATATATATATATATATATATATATATATATATATATATAATTTATGCATGTGTATCAGTATATGTAGGCAGCAAATAGTGTTCTATAGAAGTGTTGGCAAAGACCTTGGTGTAAGTGCATTTAATAAGCTTTTTCTGCACTTCGTTTAGTTTTCTGATTATGGTTCTCCGTCCATGATTGAGACTAAAAAGTAATTCACCGATTTTTAGCATTTATTGGTTGGGTTGATGTTTCGGAATTACATATTCTGTTTACAAAGGTACGCACAACATACAAGTGACGAATGTGTGATTACATGTTACAGTAAGTATAACCAGTAAGGCATAGTGATTAGGTATAATCAAGATCGGTTTGATCGTCAAATAGCACAGTGTTTAAATAAGATGGCTGGCATTTTTAGCACAGGAATTGAGGTGGCAAACAATGTTGAAGAGTAAGATGTACAATGTTCTGATGGTATTGGTCGTCCCTAAATAATATGAAGGGGGGTGGGGCTAGGGGATATATATAGGGGGTATGTAGTATATATGTATATATATATATATATATATATATATATATATATATATATAGTATTTTTTGCAGCCACAGATTAATCAATCAACCACAGATTACAAATCATATCCAAAGTTATAGGTCATAAGGTAAATTTATTTCAATGATGCGTTTTTAAAATAAAAAGTTTCCAAAAACACGTTTGAAAATAGAACAAAAAACACATTCATTCAGAATCTTGGCACTTCTGCTCGTACTCAGCAATTGTGTTATATGGTGCAATGAGGTCATAGCGAAGGTATCGGTGCCTATAAATTATCGTCCCTCAATTAGGCCGGGCTCACAATGTTGCAGAAGCTGCAAAAGAAACCCCTTGCACAATCATATGCCTATGGGTTGGAGAAATATAACTCGGCGTTGGAGTGGATTTTAATTCCGCGACTCCTGAGATACTGATGTCAGGATTATCTTGCATATTCTAGCATCCATCTTTTTTCCTTCAGTCTGGGAAATTGTTTCAATGTTGAGTGTGGAGTCGGAGTATGCTATAGAGCATGACTATTACTATCAGAGTACGAGTATCACTATCAGAATGTGAGTGTCGCTATTAGAGTATGAGCAACACTATCAGAGCATGGGTATTATTATCAGACATGGTGACACACCGTCATGTGTAGTATATGGGACACGATTCTGCACGTGTGTTCCCTGCACAGTGACGATGCAAGCGAGGGAATGAGCTGCAAGCGTCAGATTGAAGAATGTATTTTACGATGGCAGCGCCGTATGTTCTTGAGCTTGTATCCACTGCTGTCATCATTCGTTCCCATACCCTGTCATTTTCGTTCGTCCATTGCAAAATTGGTTTGCGGCTATGCGTTCGGTGGTGCTTGTATTTAGTTATCTACGGCTCGTCTACGGCTGCGACTCTACGGCCCACTCAGGTGTCGAGGCCATGTGGCGTCGCTTGCTTTTTACCCCGAGAGGAAGGGCGGACACTGCGAGTAATCGAATCGAATACCGTATCCTTGAACTTTTTAGAGGTGTTCGGCTTTTCCACTCCACTGTCGACACTCATATGTATTTAGTTGTGATGAAGTCAACATACGTTTTATTTTCACAGGTGCTGGACGGAACTACTGAGCAACACAGACGCTAGACGGAATTGGTGGTCCTCGCTGTTCGAGCTGCAAGAAGCAGAGTTTCGGGGAAAGAAAACCAGCCCACAGAGAGTTATCTTTCACCAGTCCGGCTAGCAATTCAGTTATCCATGTAATATGTTCGTCGTCAGCCCAGCTCCCTCCAGAGACGCCCATCCGTTCCCCGACAGCCCAACTCCGTCATAATGCCCATTGGCTTCCCCCTCAGCCGAACTCTGTAGGACCACCCATCTGGTTTATGCGAACCCAACTTCCGCCACAAACACTCACCTGGCCGTCGCCAACCCAGCTTCCTCATACGAAACCCACCCACTCTCCGTCAGCCGTGCTCCCCCATAAAACACCCTAGGTCGGTGTTCAGCCCACCTCCATCGTACCGCACCCGCCGGATCCTCGCCAGCCCAGCTCCTTTGTTCCGAAACCACCTGTTTCCGTGAAGCCGAGGTCCCTCGACCGCGCCCACCGCCACGATGAGGAATTGTGCCGATTGACCTGTGTGCGTCCCAACGCTGCATCAAGCATGCGTTTCTGGGCCAATTTCGTGTATCATACATTTGCAGCTGATTCGGGTTATACCCAGAGGCGGATACAAGTATTACAACGTGGGGCTGAGTGGGAAAGCTGCAATTTACATCGCAACTCTGCTTGATATGAAAAACCTAGTTCGCTCAAAAGTACATGAGGGGTACTTTTGGGTTCTGGTGAACATCGACACTAATGTACAGTGCCCGACGTGATTTGACGACCGACATTCTCAGCGCGATATCATGGCTGACCGCGAAACGCGCTCATGTTGACTGAAGCATATTTTAGAGAGTGCTTCGTATTGCTTTGGGGTTTTGAACTGAACGGCCCCGCCCATATTAAGGCCTAAACCCCCCTCGTTTCTGAACTGCGTGCCCGCAAATATAAGGGGCCTTTTTCGGAGAGAGTATTTCAAGATCACCTTGGCATTCGTGACGTCATAGTAAAGTCATTCGAACCCTGCCACTCCATAAGCCGTGCGATGAATCAGGCCAATAAAGATGTAATAGTAGAGTCGTTGATATCAGGCGTTCGTGCGCACGATTTTCAGATATAACGGCCGCCGATTGGCTCTTAATATTGTGCGAGGTTCGATGATGTATCATGATGTACCAACAATGACGTATCGAAGAGAATATTTCAGTTGTTAAGTGCATTTGCGAGGAATATTGTTCACACAGACAAGACAGTGGTAATAGAATTATTCCTCGGGGACAATCGAAGAGAATAGAGATATAGATGCATTGATATTTCGGCAACGTGCCTGTATCGAAACGAATAGCGAAGTGAATTTACTTCGGCTGTCTGTCACGTACTGCACGACGCTTGAAATCTGCGTTTGCTGGCAGTCACCCCCCGGCCCGCACTTCTTAGTCACGCAGCCAGTCGCATGTTTCGTAGCCGGCCCGTTCACCGTGGCCCGCGAGAGGGGCACTTGCCACTGAGTGCTACGGCGGGGAGGTCGTGCGAGCCTTCCTACTCTGTCAGATGATTTGAAATACAGCATAACCCGACCGATGCGTTTGTCGTGAGTGGATGTGAAGGGAACTGAAATGAAGGAGAACGTGCTTTGCAAAGACCAAAATAGCCCTCGTCGACCGGTACACGAATGCGTAGTGTTAAACTGTGGGTCTGTTTTGCGGATCAGGTAGAACCGTGATGACGACGCGCTGCATGGCATGCAGAGTGAGAGCTGTGTTTACCAGGAGTGAGGCTTCTATCGCACTGAGAGGTAGTGGGGTCCGTCGAAAGACGTGGTTTGATCAGGTGCGCTTGGCACGGACGCCTCAGACGAGCCACTTAAATAAAGGAAGGTGTAGTAAGATCGGCAGAGTGGGCGACAGAAACGAGATGTTCCAAAACCAAAAAATTGTATACTGTTGGCGTGCTCTCGTGGCAAGCGATACATCCGTCTTTGTCTCCCACCTCCAGCCCAATTAGGGGTCAGACAGAGGTTATCTATTTGAGATGCTACGTTTAAGACAGAGTCACCAGGGGAGAAGGGAAGAGGCTGCCGAGGATCACAATGCGTGACAGTGGGAAAGGGCGGGCTGAAAACGGCCGTAAATGCGCAACGTAAGTTGTGGACGGGCCGGGAACACCTGAAAACCGTCTGACCCGGAGAGCACACCGTGGCCGACCTGCATGAATGAGCAAGAGTGTGGTGATGGACGCTAGTGCCGTCGTTTGTGGGGCGGATGTCAGACCGACTGGGGACGGGACGCAAGACGGCGCACCGGTGACCATAAATCAGTCAAAGCGGACCGGCTGGGCGGCGTATCGGCGACAGTTAACCCTGCCACCGGCTAACGTCGGCGGCGGGGAGTGCGATGACTTGCGGTGTAGCGCACGAGCTGGGGAGCTGTTGGAAGTCCATAGGTTGGACGGATGGGGGGTGTATGATGGTTGCATTGAAACGTTGACTGTTAACAGAGGGTGGTCACGCATCAGCTCACAAATGGAAACAATGTGTCGACGGGTGTGTTTCGGGCAGATGCGAACTGAAGTTAACATGCGTCCAACTGCATAGGTTGGGTTTGCGAAACTTTTAGGCATACATAATGAAATCCTCGCCTGGCATATTGGGTGCTCCGGTCTTTCTAATGGGTGCCTTGTCTTGGGTTTGCGGGGGTTCCCGTATTTGTAATGGGGCCAAGGGTGAATCATTTCGGGCCTCCTGTCGACCAATAGGGCGTGATGTTGACTCTTGAACCTCTTACAGGGTAGATTTTTTTCTCCTGCGTGCCTCAACCCTCGCCCTGGTAGGAGGGGGGGGGGGGGGGGGGTCATACAACTCTCTAAGGTCTTTGAGGATGCCTTTCCGGCATGTTGTGCGATGGCGTCCCAGTTTTCAGTAGCCTGTGAGACATCCATTTGTTTGTTTTAACACCAAAATCGTGTTCCTAGCTTTCTGGTTTCGAAGCAGTGGCGGTTTTGGGAAAAAACTGCATGGCGATATACGGCCGACGCGTGCGACGGGCGGCAACCAACGGTGCCGTGGAATGCGCGCGTCGGACCAACATTGTCACATTGACGTAGCGATATGCCGTTACTGCATGCTCAGAACACAAAAATACACCATTGTGCTCAAAATGGAACAAGAAACACGTCTGTTAAAGTTCTTAGCGCCGCAAAGAACTTTACTGTGTGTTTAATGCTGTAAAGCTGAAAAGATGGAAAGTACGACCTTGGACCTGCCATATTGGGCTCAACTGTTAAACCAACAGCTAAAAAAACTAGCACCAGTTACGAGATGCCATTGAGACCAAACCAATGGTGTTTTCTGCCAATTCTGATTGCAGACGTGAGAGAGATTGCAGACGTGATACCTCGTCCATCAGTCCGCATTAGAAAAACGGTGAATCAGGGCGAGGATTACGGGCCATTCTTCTGATTTGATGAACTTTCATACAAAACTCGAGAAAAACGCGAACACGCGCATGGTCCACCGATGACGTCAGCAACGATCCTCTCCTATTAGGCCCACTTGCCGAGGGCATATTTTCAGCAAAGTCGCTCCAGTACCCGGGGCCGCATTGCTAGCAGAACATATTTCACACACGCCAGTTCAAGACCCTGAACAAACCGGCTGTCCGAAGAAGCGTTAGTGTGTAAAATCTTCCGTGTCAGGAACGCATGGGAGCAACCGCAGTACCAGCAGCTTTCTATTGCAGAAGGGCAGAATAATACGCGCTAATAGTGTCACTAGCAAAAGTACGCTTTCACGTTAACCAGCGCTGGATGCCACAGTTATGGCGGAGCGGCAGATGATCTTCTGTTAAGGAACCGTCCTCGCCTAATGTAATTATTGGTGGTGACCCATGGTAAGGTTTGAGGCTCAGCCGTGGTAGAATTTAGTCCGGCGGCATTTCAGGGCATCTGACTCCCCTCGCCGGATCAGATGGGGTGGGTGATAACCTTCCTGTTTACGACTGCCCTCCCCATCCCTTCACTGCGCCAGGCGGGGGAGCTGCACAGGCCGCCGCGCCCGGAACGGTCGCGTCGGTTCCCGTACGTTGGCCAAACGCTATGAACAGCATGGCTGCCCGCATGCGCCAGGAATCTTTTCGAGGTTAAAGTTTTGTTTGTTGCCTGGTCAGTTCCCGTCGAATCGAAGCACTAAGACCTTATATTCGACTCTTTTCTAAATTAAAGACCGATTCGCAATAAATTTTGAGGGAACGCGGTCATTGGTTCTTTAAAGATTGATTAATTTTCTTTCCTTAAATGTTTACGGTGATGTTCAGCAGTCGTGCGAGAAGATAAACACTTCTTATGTGTTCATAATGCATTTGAGCACCAAACGTTTGAGAAGATAAACACATTATGCGTTCATATTCGTACCACTACATCTCGGCATGTTTCTATTATATCTCAGCTTGTAGTGCTTCAATTTGATTCGATATCTGTTTTTATTGCAAATGAGTTGGGAATAAAAATCCCGGAGATTAGAAGTTAAGTAATGATGTCCTTTCCTAGAGAGCACATCAAGAAAAGGTATATAGCTCAATAACACTTTTCAATTTTTTAAGGAAAAGTTACGGAGCGATGTAAATCACGTTACCAGATTCGTCCGATGAGTTGTGCTTTACGTCAGAGCCAACGAATGCTATATTGCCGAGACGCACTTAGAAATCGCTTCATCAACCGTAGCCCCATATACTTAACATTGGCTTTGCTTTTGGAAACCTAATTTTCTGTGATGGCTCACTGAATTTTGGAACTAATACCAATTTTGACCATGCCTGTAACGGTCGCTGCAAGTTGTTTACGCCATATGGGCTATCTGTGGGTGCCGAAAGTGCATTGGTACACGCATCTGGTGAACTCCTGTGCTTCTGGGGAGACCAGAGGTACGGGGTTCGAGTCCCTGCGGTGCCCGCCCTCCCTGCCAGGGTAATGGGCATGTGACGCCATATAGCCTCAGCAGCAAAGTGAGTCGTAAAGCAACAGTGACGACGACAACGACCTGTAACGGGTCTTAACGGACATACTAGTGTGAGGGTTTTATTTCCAGTTGAAGTCATAACTGTACCATTTTTGATAAACTTTTACACAACCCTAACTTAACTATCCAACTTTTATCAACGGCCAACCTTGTCAGCCTATGGATCAATACGTTGGGAAAGAAACGGCAATTGGCAAACAGTGCTGAGCAGCGCGTCCAACTATGCCTTAAGTGCGTGTCGACAAGTGGCAAGCAAAGCAAATTTGAAAGTTGCTTGCCTTTTTTAGCATAGTTCCTTACAATGTTGCTTGTTGGTTAACTCGATTGTGAAACAAGATAACCACTTGCAGTTCATCGTACCTAATGGGTGCGAGCAATATCTATGGTATGTAAGAAACACAACAAAAAGTTAAATCGGATCTCATAGTAATGTCGAACTGAGGGTATGGAGGTGATCCCATCAGATCTCATTTTCCTGAAATACGCGACTAAAAAATATCATACGTCGGAGTCCCATAGACTTACTTAGATGCTAAACACTTCAGATGAAATATTTTGAATACGTGTTTCTGTAATCAACTGGTTGGTTTTAAAACATTTAAAGGTTCCAAGAAAACAAAACGAAAAAGGAATTTCCCCCCGTAATGTAACAATATTGTCCAATTTTGGCTGCGTTCATTTTCGTGCATGAATGTATAAAATTGGTCCGTTTGTGGTACCCTGCTAATTCGACCCAACCTAGCTTGAAACGTCAACGTACCAATTCATTTTCACAACCAACCTCCTGGAGCCCGTCGTCAAAATTTGTGGCGAATGATTTACGGCAAGTGAAAATCAACTTATTTTTAAAGCTGCATGGTACATTTTGATATAAAATGATAAGGTATTATTGAGCTCATAACTCGGCTCCCTTACAAGATGGAATGACGCAAATTGTTTCGATCAGAGGACAATGCAAAGCGCGATCTTTTGTAGGAAGCATAAATAAAAGTGCTAGATGACTCGCTTTATAATATTCAAACAACATATAAAACACGTTAAAGGTACCTCCAAGAGCTCTGAGTAACATCAGCATGCAATATCTATCACAACAAAGAATGTGAGTGTATTTTCGTGCTTTACGTCTTGTCACACAATGTCATGTCCGTGACATGGTGAGTAAATTTCCAGAAATGTAACTGATCGTCTAATTCGATCTCAAGCCAACATTGGGATAATATTTGTTGCCTGGCCAATAGGTCAATTTCCAACTCATTTTTCGGAGATAGATTGTGCAAGATACGGCACTTCATTCCACACTGAACGTGCATGAGCGACCGGGATCGTAAAATATTTTGTTTTAAAATAACCGCTAGCGATAACCATATCGTACGTGAATGTTGTGTTTTGTGGGGATTGTCGACGTCTGATTTTGGGAACTAACACAAAGGATTTTATCTCTGTCGGCGGTGACTTTATTCTTGCTCGGAAAGTCGGTGCGGTAGATTCATCCTGAATTCCAAATGTCCCTTCATGTTACTTCCGGTTAAGCTATGGTCATGAAATTCACGAAGCTACCAGTTCGATCCATTCTGATAACAAATTTTAGGGGACGGAAATCAGCAAGACGATTTGATGTCTTATCTCCGTTTATGCGTATATAGGTTACTGCTGGAACGTAGTTATGAACCTTAATGTAAGTTAGTGCGGGAAGACTGCTGGTCAACGGATCTTCCCGTGGTAAGACATAGATAATGCGAGACGTCAAAATGAGTTTGAAAATTTTAAATTTTTGAAAGTTCAATTTTGGATTGAGCTACAGCCAAAAGCTGGCTTTTGTGCAGCGCTATTGGAAAACGTTTTCTTCGTGTTTTACATACTATCAAAGCCTGAAGGCTTTTAATCGGCGCTCCGGTATGCATATTATTGGTTGCAATGTACCCGGTCCAGTGTGACGAGAGCGGTCGATATAATATTGGAGGCGGGTAACCGATCCTTGATGCTCACAAGCGCCAGACATGCACTGTGATCTAATTACGTGACGCTGGGACACCGCAGCGTAATAAAGTTGGCTTGTTTTGAACATAACGAATCTTATAGGTTCACATACGGGCGAGGACAGGGAGGGGTGGAAGCAGGCATAAGGGGTGCGTGGCCCCTTGGGCCCCTCAGGATCCAGAGGCTTCCTCGGGATTGACAATCAACGGCCCGATTACAGGGCTCGAAGGGCCGAAGGGCTGGCCGGAGATCTTCAGTCCGAAGGACCGGAGTCCTCTGATGTCAATCAAAGGGTCTGTGGCGGTGAAAGGGGCCCATCTGAGAAAATACCTTCACTTAGGTCGAGATCCCCAATAATCGGCCCTTTGTCGGACTAAGGCCCATTTTGCAATCATGGACAAGGTCTGCGCCCACGAATGCCATTCAGGGGACCTCGCAAGTCGCATTGGTCGGGGTCCTCTTGTCGGACATGATGTCCTCTGATCAAAGTGCGTACATAAAAGGAAATTTTGTGCTGCTCGAGCCGGCCAGAGGCTATTTGGTACCCATTACAGCCCACCACAGGCCTCCTTCGTTGGTTCGGACTCTCTGAAAACGACAGAAGATTGATAGCTGCAAACATGTGCATAATGAGTCAACGAGACAGTCTAAGGGCTCCGATTCTTACAGGAGGCCTGAGTAACAACTGAGAGCCCTCTACCCCGCTTCGACCAGTGGCTCGTTGAGTGAAACAGGGTTCCCTTTGCATCTTATTTGACCCTCTGCGTCCGTATGTGATCTTTTTGCATCAGTGAGAGCCACTGCGTCGATCCGGCTGCAGCTGCTCCGGTGAGAAGACAACCTGCGTCGGGGAGGGGACCGGTATACAATACATTCACTGAGGACCTCGGAATGGATCACGGGGCCCCGATTCAAACGTCGCGAGATGGCAGCTAGTGAGTGCCTTGCGCTGGGATGGAAAGGTTCTTTAGCCACTGTCCGGAGAAGGAAATACCACTCCCCCTGGTGTGCTACCATCTACAAGTGTAGTGCAGTGTGCTATGCATCAGTATATCTACCATCCTAGTGTACTGCCCACGCCCTCCTCCGTCCCGCATATCCGAGGGTCTCTTAAGTTTGTAGAATCCATTGATGTCCTCTAGGAGCGCGAACGCCGGCGAAACAGGATTATAAGATGAAGGAAATGGGGTGAATTCCGGTAAACCTTTGATGATTTTCATCAGGAGCCTTCATTGCGCTGTGTCCTCCCGTTTCAACTCACCAAGACTCTCCTCTATACCACATTATTCTCCAACGCTTCTCTTGTTCTTATAGACCCTTCCAAAATACATTCCTTCTTTTTTATAGTTCCACACAGCCCCAAACTTCGTTGTGCTCTCTAAAATTCCCCGAAAGCTCCATATCTGTTTCCATTGTGTAGTTTTCGATGTCACATCCTTTCAGAAACAACGTAGACACACATTGAAGCACAATGCACCATGCGTCACATCATTTATTAGTAACTCAATAGTTCACATAGAATGTCGCATAGCCTATGCCTGCAAAAAAGGACACTTAACCGACCACATACAAGTTGCAACTCTGAGCTGACTGTACACGGTCCACCACATGTTTCTGAACACGAAACGTGCCAACAAACTTGACCTGGCGAAGGAGATCGCTATGCCATGCTAAAGCTCCCAGCATTGCACCTGAGACAAACAGGCGTCTACGTAGCACATCTGATGCTCTGCGACGGTTTTTGATGCACAGCATCGGAGCCAGTACCGCCACAATGGCCTGGCTACAGACCATCAACGCTGGATACCCAGTGGTGCGCCCTAGTTGACGATCAGTTAGCTTTTAGAAGGAGGCGGCACCTGCTACATGTCGTCTCGCTGTGCGTGTGGGCTGCCCGAACCAGACTTTGGAATATGCAGACCGCAAGAATTGTAAGACTTGTCAAGAAGTGATATGGCAAGGTTTACGCGGCCCTTAATCGTGATACCACGAGATGACGATGACGCGCCGAAGACGGTGAAACTGCGCCGGAGCTGGTGACATGGCGCTGTTACTGACGACACCGCGCCGGATCTGTAGGCACGACGACAGAGCCGGCCACGACGGAGCCCGTGAACGGAGGAGCCCGTGCACCTGAAAAACATTCAAATGCTTATGAAATTCTAAGAGTGAAGACAGGGAGCCCTAACAGAACGGCGCACTCGGCAGACTCACTTTGCGAACCTTGACAAGATTGGGGTCTAAAAAAATATTGCAGCTTGTACCGTCGTGACAAACACAAGATTCTCGATCATGGTCTGTCTTGTCCTCCAGCCAGGCCGTTCACACCAAACAGAATTCCCTACCTTAGGTTACCATTAGACGTCACATAAGGCGAAATTCGTGTTGAGATAAAACGCCTTGGTACACCCGTTTGAGATAAATGAGGCGAAAAATAGGAATACTAGATACCTAAAACATACTCGTCCAAACCCATGACACGTGACCGGAGAAGTGGAACAACTGCATTGGACGAACTGACCTGACCTGACATGATCTTAGCCTAAACTGCTATGACCTTAGCCTGAACTGACATGAACTTTGCCTGAACTGACATGACCTTAGCCTGAACTGACATGGATCTTCAAAATTCAGTACTGAAAAAGTATAGTAAAAAATTACAAAATTTAGTTTCTAATGTCATGGTATGATCCAAACGGAAAAGGATACATTCGTTCGTTTCACCTAGCTACGCAGGTCTACGGTCAATATTGCTGGTGGTATACTTGCTCTGATAATGGTTGGAAAATACTGGTTTCAGTTGATTTGAGGTCACTGAAGATTTCAACGATTCCTAAGGTAATATGCACTGCCTGTAACATTGTTAGGCATGTCGTATGTGTCATATCAATACCTGGGTGCAGTTGCACGGGATAACCACTGTTTGAATTTTTAATCGGACGATTTGATTCTTAGATATCATAGACACAGCGTAATGTTGGCCCCGGAACGTTACGGGCTCCGTATTTCGGACATCAATTTCGAACGAACCACCTTGCATGATTGCACTTTTTCCTAGTGTGCGTTTCAAACCATGTGCATTTTTCTTAGTTAAAACGCAAGTTATTGGAGCGTTCCTTTCATTCATCATGTTAGTAACAACGCTGAAAAATCCATTGTAGGGAAAGGTCACCGTGATGCATGTTCTGACGTCAGATACATCGTAAGGGCGTTCTCCCGGCGCGAAAGCTAGGTACCGGAAGCAACGGGACAAGATGGGACAAACTTAACAGCAGAGCACACGGTCGTGCATGACGAATGGCACGGTAGGGCAAAAGACTTGGGCGGCGGGGGGGGGGGGGGGGTCAAAAATCCAAGGATTGAGTACAAAGGGCAGAAAGCGGAGGACAGGGGACAAGACGGCCAGAGTGAAAACAGATAAACACAAAACCCACCCGCCCTGGCCAGCGCACACTTGTATGTTATGTTCAAGACAAAATATGACAGGACAGGACAGGACAGGACAGGACAGGGTAGACCCGGCCATGACAGGCTCGGCCTTATGGGAGTTTTCACCTTCGTCCAGTGATGGGACCTCGCGGTCTCCCGAAAGATGTTGGAAGCTAGCAGGCTATGGCCACGGTAGACGCGGCATCAGAAAGCTCTAGTCACGCTGAATGAAATGGGTCTGATTGAATATGGGTGAACGTAATATCGGGCAGATCAATCAGGTCATATGCATCTAATTAGAACTCCTAGCTGCCTCCTCTTATGTAAACAACTAAACTTGCTAAGACAATGCAGAGGATGGTGTCATATGGATTCGGAAAGCTTTACCAGAGGAGTAAAAATAGTGAACGTCGCCAGGTGTGACCTGTGATGTCGTTTTCGTCACCTGGCTTTTACATCCCAGTCCGATGCTGAGGCTATGCGGCGTCGCCCGCCTCCCATCCTGCCAGGAAGAGTAGGCACCGCAAAGAATCCAACCCCGTACCTCGGGTTTCCTAGACGCGCAGCCCTACAATATCGGTACTCATGCGATATGGACGCCAGATCAAAGCAGGGAAGGCCGTTGTTGCATTGACCCACCCAGCGATATTAGGAAGCTTTCATAGCTCTAACACTATTAAATGCCACATAGGAACACCCTAAAAAAGCAAAGCTGTTCACAAAAATCATAATAGTTCGACCTAGCTTGACCTTGGGTGAACACACGTGACAACAAAACAAAAACAACGATATCAATGCGCAACAGTGAAATTGATATGCGATTCAAGGGTCAAAGGTCATCGCCATTGTCACTAGCTTGACATTCGCACCAGGACATAAACACTGCCATCTGGTTCGTTGACTATTTATCCCCTAAAAAGTACCGTTTACATGGGGGGGCCGAAGGTGCTACCAATTTAGGCTGGAAGGATAATCTGACCAAGGACCTCTCATCTGCGTTAACGTAAGCAAAACCGACCCTAAGTCTGTTTGAAAGCCGGCAGTACAAAATTTCAAATTGATGTGGAATTGTGTGGATGAAGTGCGTTTTTGAGGCAGATGGTCGCAGTGGTGCAGCTACTGTGCAGATGATAGCTGGAGAGCGTCAGGAATTGTGCGAGGACCGTGGCCGGATGATTATGTGAAAAGATGGACCTCGCCAGATTATCCAACAAGCGGTATCGAATTGCGCATATTTCTGTTAGGTGTTTTGTGCCTATCAGTCTCAAAGGCTCGGAGCATGCATTTGCCTGCAAACTTTGACTTTGGTTTGAGGCATTTTTCCGTCCTCTGCTCTGGCCCAGGGTCACTATCTTTTCGAAAGGATAGACCATCGGTGAAACTTATCTGCAAACAAACTTTTTGTAAGTTCGGGCACTTATGGTGACCTCTGACCTAACACAGTGACATTACCTTCTGGACGGATTGGCTATCGACCATAACGCATCGTTTGGCACAGGCTTCGTGCCGATCGATCGCTTACGCTCAGAACATGGGAGCGTCTACAGACAATATTGGAGATATCGGACGTTTTTTGGTAACGTTGATCTGACCAACTGCCACCATGTTTAGAAAAAGAGAGAATTCCAACAATGGTGCATCAAGGAGTGAAAGTTTTACACTGATCTGTCCATATGCTTGGAAATAGGAATGTTTTTAGGTCAATTTATCCAGTTTTTTGATTTTTTAGTGACCTTTGACCTATGCCAGGGTCACCATGGCCTGAAAAGGACAAGCTATCGACCAAACGACATCAAATTGTGAAGGTTTCGTATTGACCGGTGCCATAGGTTCAGAGGATGGGATTGTACACAGGTTTTGGTGGCTGTTTCCTCTCTCGCGTTCTTGGAGACT
>NW_023596225.1:7510848-7573348 GCF_011947565.3 Pollicipes pollicipes | reverse complement strand
TGAACCGGCGCGACCTTCCTCCCGCTGCCTCTCTGTGCCCGTGTCTCTCATCGGACATACCTCCAGCTATTTGCTGAAACTGTCATGTACCACGGGGAAGCTGGCGCCCTGAAACGCCCCGGCAAAATCCACATGGATTCGCTCCCACGGGCCGCCAGCCGGCTCCCAGGTGTGCCGCGCGCTCCGTGGCGGGGCTCCTCGCTTTTCTACACATGCGGTACAATCCCGCGCCAGTGCCTCCAGTTCCGTGTCCATTCCCGGCCACCACTCGTACCGGCGCGCCACTCCTTTCATTTTGGCGCTGCTGAGGTGTCCGGTGTGCAGCTCCTGCAGTACTCGCGACCGCAGCCTCTGGGGTATTACCGCTCTGCCTCCCCACAGTACCACGCCGTGGTCTGTGGACAGCTCCGCCTCCCGGTGTCGGAACGGCGCCAACTCCGGCTCCGTTTCTGTCGGCCATCCGTGTCTTATATACATAAGCACCTTCGCCATCAGCGAGTCGCGCCGGGTGACGTTTTCGATCTCGCGGGCTGTCAGCGGCGCTCCCGCGCCGTCCATGAACAACAAGTGGGCTCCCGCCACCTCCCTGTCCACCTCCGCCCGCTCGTTTCCGCTGCACGGCAGCGCCATCCGCGATAGATTGTCCGCGAGCGCCATGTCTGCCGTTCTGCGTAGCTCTACGCTGTACTGGTACGCTGCCAGTTCCATGGCGATCCGCTGCGGACGTGCCGCGGTCAGGCCGGGGAGGTCGCGCTCGGGGCTCAGGATCCGGGACAGAGCCCGATTGTCCACGGTGAAAGTGAACTTCCGGCCGAACAGGAACCTGCTGAACCTCCGAAGCCTAAACTGCACAGCGGTGGCTTCCCGCTCGACCTGTGCGTAACGTCTTTCTGTCAGTGTCAGCGTCCTCGACGCGAACATGATCGATCGTTCTGTGCCGTCCGGCATGCGGTGTATGAGAGCCGCGCCGACTCCAGTGGCGCTGGCGTCTGTTACCAGTTTGAGTGGCAGGGCGGGGTCATACCGCATCAACACACGGCCGCTCGCCAGCAGCCGCTTTACTTCATCTACTGCAGCCGAACATCTCGGCGTCCAGTTCCACGGCGAGCCGCGCTTCAGCAACGCGTACAGAGGGGCTAGGGGCGTTGTCGCGAGCCCGGGTAGGAGACGACTGTAGTAGTTCACCGATCCCAACAGGGATCTGAGCTGGTGAACGTCACGTGGTTCTGGCGCCTCCATCAGCGCGGCTGTCCCGTCTTCCTCCGGCTTGATGCTGTCCGCGGTGATCCGCCATCCCAGGTAAGATACCTCGCTCGCCCCGAGAGTGCATTTTGAGCGTTCTAGCCGGAGGTCGTGACGCTCCAGCCGAGTCAGGACCCGGTCCAGCCGTGTCACCAGCTCTGCCTCGTCTTCCGCTGCGATGAGAACGTCATCAATGTAGCACACGCAGCCCAGCAGTCCCTCCAGCACCTTGTCCATTGCCTGCTGGAACAGGACGCCGCAGCTGGCGATGCCGTACGGCATACGGATCCTCCGGAACGAGCCGCGGTGCGTCGTCACCGTGGTGAGGTCCCGTGACGTCTCGTCCAGCTCCATGTGCTCGTATGCCCGCCGGATGTCCAGCTTTGCGAACACTCGACCTCGTATGTTCGCGAATAGGTCCTCTGGCGCAGGCAGTGGGTACGGATCCATCCCGAGCTGTGGATTCACTGTCAGGCTGTAGTTTGCGCACAACCTGACCTGACCGTTGGGCTTCAGCACTGGGACCAGCGGGGTCCCCCAGCCCGACGGTCTCTGTTCTGGGTCAGTCTTCTCTGCGACTCCATTCGTGATCCAGCGCTCTAACTCCTTGTCAGTTAGAGGCATGAGGGCGTACGGCACAGGCCTGGCCTTCCTGTACACCGGACGCGCGTCAGGCTTCAGCGTGAGATGGGTCTTCATCGACATCTTCCCCAGTCCGTCAGTGAACACTGTCTCGTGCGCCTTGACGACCGACTCCAGCGTCGTCTTCGCGCCCGACTCCAGTGTGGCTCTCCCGTCAGCGTCCCCCGGCCGGCCGACCATGCTAACCGCTCGCCAGTTTAATCGGAGCTGGCGCAGCCAGTCTCGTCCCAGCAGCGACGCGCTCCCCTGTCGGTCACATATCACCAATCGCAGTGACCGGGTCTGGCCTGCGTGTTCCACCTCCACCGCTGCCTCTCCGCGGAGGAGCACCGTCTGACCGGTGTAGGGCTGCAGACGCAGCTCCGATGCCCGCATGCGAGGTCCCGGGATCTTGACATCTCTGCCGACGATTGCCACCGGCGAGCCAGTGTCGATCATCATCGTGATGTCCTGACTGTTGATCCTCACTGTGATGAGTGGCAGGCCATCCCTCTCGCTCAGGATGTCCATTTGCAGGAGAATGTTTTCGAGGCGCTGTGACACACCTCCTTCAGTCTCAGTCACATGGTCCACTGTGCGGCGCTGTGGACAGCTGCGCTATAGGTGGGCGTCCGACCCACACCGGAAACAGCGTCGGACGGGCGGGGGACGGTGGGTCTGTCCCTGCTGCCGCCGCTCCTCACGCCGTCCATTATCCCCGGACGATGGCCGGTCGGCAGCGCCACACTCCTGCACCCCGACTGGGCAGTCCCTCCTCCAATGCTGTCTGGATCCGCATCGGAAACACTGGCCTCGCTGTGGCCGTTATGGCCGGTCCGGCCGCACTGCGTTCACCGCCGTCCCCTCACAGTCGACTCCTGTGACTGCCGGCTGACTCTCTCTCAACTGGGCGCTCAGCTGACGCATGTCTCGGTACGCCCGCGCTGTCTGCCGGACGTTCGCGAGCGTCAGCCCGTCTCCTTTGGTCGCCGCCTCCTGCAGCAGCTTTTCTCTCAGCCCGGGGCTGCTTCCGACGACACACCGGTCCCGCAGTTCCCCGTCCATCTCAGCCGCTGTATAGCCGCATTTCTGTGCTTGAATCCGGTGTCGTCCGAGAAACTGTTTGATTTCCTCACCTGCTTGCATTTTCATTTGGTGGTATGCAGCCCGCTCAGTCACAGCTCTTTTGGCCGGCGACAGGTACGCCGTGAGTTTCTTCTTAAGTTTTTCAAAGTTATCTCCCGTCGCGTCTTCGTCCGGCAACGTCTCGCTGAGATCTGCGACGTCCGGCCCAACCAGATGGAGAAGCACTGCACATTTCTGATTGGTATCAGTTATGTTCACGGCCACCGAATACCGCTCTATGCTTCTCGCCCATCTTTCAATGTCCTCCTCTATATGATAGGGTGCCACCGTGGGCAGATGCATTCCCGGCAGCGCCATCCCTTCAGCTTTACCACGTCCCGATCAGCTGTTCGATCCGGCGCACTGATCTCAGCTGTTTTCCCACGGTCCGATCAGCTGTTCTGTCTCGCGCACGGCGCTCACTGCCAGTCCTGGGGCCTTTGTGGCAACTGATGCCCCTGAGCCTGTCCCAGGGCTATCGGACCCCGTCGCTGTCCTGCCCCTGACCCACTGTGACAATGAATGGATATATATATGTATATATATATATATATATATATATATATATATATATATATATATATATATATATATATATATATATATATATATATATATATATATATATATATATATATACATATATATACATGCTAACCAGAGCTGTGTTTAACTCAAGCTGCATTGGAAATCTGCTCATTAGTCAATCATCCTGGGGTGAGTTGTAGGCTGCATCTGCTCATTAGGAAAAATGCTAGTTTGGGTCATGACTTCAATCACGTTTGTCAAACATTTCATGAGCTGAGTCATGAGCTAATTATTTCCCGCCAAGTTGTCTCAGTGAGTCACATGGCTGAAGTCAAATTGGCAGCACAAGGAAATATGGTGCGCCCTAGGCAAATTCACACCTTGTTTCAGTGTCAAATTTCACACGGTGCTGCATTAGTTTTAAGCTTTTGCATCAGCACAGAATTATTACCACAATTTCTAAACAGAAAAGCCCATGTCGTTCATCCTCAAGTTTGCCAAATCTCAGCCAGAAACCAGAGGATAGATGTATGTATATGTAAATGGCAGTGCGTATACACCCTCCAAAACGGAAGGCGGTTACGCACCGGGCTTATACACCCTCCAAAACAGGGGGCGGTTACGCACCGGGCTTATACACCCTCCAAAAATCTTTCAGTTTGTTGTACGTGTCAAGCATACGCGGATTGGCAGCCTTAGAGGCAAGAAAGTGCAAAAATGCAGAATACCGTGCGAAAAGTCGGTTCTGTGCGCGATAGACATCAAATAACCATTGTGGTATTGTACCGCAGCGAATTACGGCAGTGTTTCAACATGTTCCGCTGCGGCGTTTGGAAATATAACCAAATCACGACTGGATTGCGACGAGCCAGGCCGCGTGTACCGCATTGTGCCTAAAACCCCGTCCAGCCAATACACGCCCATTGTTCCGCACTGAGCGTATATGCAGCAAGGTTGGCGACGGGGATAGTAATTTTGATTTGTTATTTTCGCGCCCAATTACCCGCCTTAAGTTTTAAATCCCGCCTGAAAAAGGATGGCATTGCCGACGCTGGAATTGCCGCAGTTTGATGTGACGCATCCCGATCAGTGGCCCAAATGGCTCCGTCGACTGGAAGACATGTGTCTGGCGGTGGGAGTAGAAGATCCTGCCCGGAAAAAGCCTACTTGCTCCATTTTGCTGGTCCTGCAGTGTTTCATCTGCAAGAAACGCTGCCACAGTCGCGGAAGAGGCCACAGCTGATGTGTACAAAAAGATGTGCAGGCACCTTCGAGGCATATTTTGTTCCGCAGAAAAACATAGACGAGTGCGATGTGTTCCGCTAAACGATGCAAATGGAAGGTGAGTCGACTGGCGCATTTGTGGCTCGCCTCAGGCACCTCGCCAGCACCTGTGATTTCACTGATTCCGTCCGGGAAATCCGCCAGCAGGTGATCATGGGAGTCAGAGATCCCAGGCTGGGGGAAAAGGCCCTGCGACAGAAAATGACACTCAGGAAGTGCACTCGTTTGCAAGAGGCTTGGAGTAAGCCAGAGTTCAAGCCGGTGCCATGGAAACACGCCATTCAAATAGATTTGCCGAGCTACAGGCAAATGTCCAGGCACAAAACATAGTGCAAAAACAAAAGCCCGCCCGAAACGTGGTGCAAAAGAAAATGCACCAAAGCAACAAGCCCAGTCAAAGTGTCTCAAACGCAGAAAGATGCACAAGATGCAACAGCCCGAAACATGGCCAGTGGGAGTGCCTCTTTAAAAAGCAGGACTGCTTTCACTGTGGAAAACGGGGTCACACTCAAACAGCATGGGCAAGCCACAACAAAGGTCAGCATGGTTTTACCAGAGTAAAACAGATGGGCCAAGCACGCAATCGGCAAGCTCAGCATGATAGCCCACCTGGGGAGTACCTCCTGAGGATCATCAAGTCTACGCAGGAGACAACAGCAAGTGAAAACCACCTGATCGAGACAGCAGTGCAAGTGGATGGAAAGCCAGTACAGTGAGAAGTCAATACTGGTGCAGTAGTGTCAGTGATGTCGGAACAGTTGTTCCGCAAGCTGTGGCCAAACAGGAAATTGGAGGAATCCAGACAGAGACTGAAAACCTACACAGGTGAGCCCATCTCTGTGGTAGGGGAAGTCAAGGTGGTTGTGCAAAAAAGTGACACAAGAGTCCAGCTACCCCTGAATGTAGTGCGTGGATCCAGCAAGCCCCTACTGGGTATAAATTGGCTCTCCAAGGTGAAACTCAACTGGCATGCAACCTTCCACGTGAATGCCTCACTGGAGGAAACAGCACAAAAGATGCCGAAAAAGTTTCCAAATCTGACGAAGCCCGAGTTTGGGAAAGCCAACACTGAAGCCCACCTGGAGATAAATACGAACGTCACACCGGTGTTCTGCAAACGGCGATCGGTGCCCCTGGCTCTGCGACCACTGATGGAAGAGGAGCTGGATCGTCGAATAGGAGCCGGAATCCTGAAGCCCTGCAAGTCAGCACAGTGGGCTGCACCCCTGGTGACATTGTTCAAGCCGGATGGCAAAGTGAGACTCTGCGGTAGCTACAACCTAACAGTAAACAGAGCCAGTTACTTGGAGCAATATCCACTGCCCAAAGTGGAGGAGCTTCTCATCCAACCTGCTGGAGGTAAAAAGTTCACAATAATCTACCTGGAACAGGCGTACTTGCAGATTCCGTTGTCAGAGTGAAGCCAAGACTATAGACTATAGACTATAGACCAAGACTATATAGTGGTCAATACGCAGAAAGGCATTCTAAAGCGACCGGGATGGTGTATGGAGTTAGCAGTGATCCTCCTATATTCCAGCGCTACATCGAAGCCATGCTAGCTGGCATCCCAAACACCACGGTGTTTCTTGATGACATTTGTGCCACAGGTCCGAACGACGCTGCACATCTCGCTAACCTGGAGGAAGTAATTAGACGACTGGATCAGGAGAATCTGAGAATCAACCCAAGAAAGTGCCGGTGGTTCCTGCCAGATGTCTCCTACCTCGGGCTGCGGATCGACAAGGAAGGTGTGCGCCCAACGGAACAGAAGGTGGCAGCTGTGCGAGACGCCCCA
Organism: Pollicipes pollicipes; assembly: GCF_011947565.3. Lineage (NCBI taxonomy): Eukaryota > Metazoa > Arthropoda > Thecostraca > Pollicipedomorpha > Pollicipedidae > Pollicipes > Pollicipes pollicipes. The sequence continues at coordinate 7,566,750 of NW_023596225.1, read as the reverse complement.
GATCCTGAAAACGTCGGACAACTGAGGACGTATCTCGGCATGCTGAACCAATACAGCCGCTTCTGCCCGAAGCTGAGTGCAGTTGCCGCACCGTTGCATGCACTCCTGAGGAAGGACGTGGAGTGGCGATGGGGCGCAGAGCAGCGGGACGCTTTCAGGGCAACGAAGGTTCTTCTCTCAGAGGTTCCCTGTCTCGCACATTTCGACGAATGCACCAGCCATCGTGTCAGCAGATGCCAGCTCCTATGGCCTAGGGGCTGTGTTGTCTCAGATGACACCAGAAGAACGCCCAATCACCTTCGCCTCGCACGCTGAACCAAGCTGAAAAGAACTTCAGTCAGATCGACCGTGAAAGTCTGGCTCTGGTCTTCGCCGTCAAGCGGTTCCACAGCTTCGTGTATGGAAGACCCTTCACGTTCAGAACCGACCAGAAGCCGCTCCTGGGGCTCCCCGGGAAAACCAAGAACCTGCCGGAAGCCGTCCCACCACGCATGGTGAGATAGAAGGTCACGCTGAACGCCTACCATTACCAGCTGGTACACATCCCCGGCAATGCAGAACAGCATGCAGCAGCAGACGCCCTCAGCCGCCCGCCAACTTCTGAAACGGTGACAGAGGCTGCGGTAGCTCCGTTCGTGGAAGTCATCCAGATGTTTGAAGCTGTTGACGGACTGGTAACTGCGGACGCTGTTCGAGAATGGACCAGAAGAGATGTTCTCTCTGAATTCCTGCACTACACCCGGTAGGGATGGCCCAAGTCGTCAGAGGTGTCGCCAGCTCTCCTGCCGTACTAGTGCCGAAATGCCGAATTAAGTATCCAGGGCAGTTGCTCGCTCTGGGGATGCCTAGTGGTGATGCTACCACGATGCCGCCAAAAGGCACTCAAGCTCCTTCATGAAGGGCATCCCGGCATTTGCTCTATGAAACGTCGTGCCCGCAGTCAGACCTGGTGGTTTTGGATGGACTCAGACATTACCGAACTCACCAAAATCTGTGATATATACCAGCTACAGCAGAAAGCAGCGCCTAAAGTGCCCTCTCAACCATGGAGGTACCCAGACGCTCCGTGGGACAGAGTACATGTTGAATACGCTGGCCCTGTAGAAGGCAAGATGCTCCTGATCGTGGTGGATGCGTATAGCGAATGGCCAGACGTCTGGGTGACCAACGTCAGCATAAGAACGGCCGTAGACCACCTACGGATTACCTTCACCACGCATGGGATCCCCGCAGTGATCGTGAGCGACAACGGTGGTTGCTTCACCAGTAAAGAGTTAATCGACTTCACGAGCGCAAACGGCATCCGCCATGTCTTTACCCTCCGCTTCACCCTGCATCTGATGGTCAAGCGGAAGACATGGTAAAGCTCGTGAAAACAGGAATCGAGAAGCAGCACCTCGTTCCTCTGCTCACGAAGCCCCAGAGGTGGTTGTTCCAGTACAGGAATGACCCTCATACAGCAACAGGGAAAGCCCCAGCAGGGATGCCGTTCAAACGCGCTCCAAGAACGCACCTGACGCACCTCCTCCAACACGCACCTCCTCCACCCGCCGGAGGAAAGGCAGTACCGCAGCAGCACAGTGAGTGGTTCTGTCAACAGGTCGTTCCGTACGGGAGACCCATTCTTCATCACAAAGTGACTGTTTCGGCCTATAAGTGGCTCCCATGAACCGTGCTAGATGTCTGCGGACCGTCTTGCCAGGTTCTGTTGCAAGATGGCCGTCAGTTCCGTCGTGACTTCGATGACATCCGTCTCCGTTATGCGCCTGGAGAGAATGGACTGCTCGAAACGGAGAAGCCCTTCGCACCTGGTAGCCTAACCTCACAGCCGTTCGTGGCTGCGCCCAGGAACGTGACGGCACCACAGCCGACTGACAGCAAGCCAGCGACGTTCGCTCCGTCCACGGAAGCTGTCAACCAGCCAGCGACGTCCGCTTCATCCGCGGAAGCTGAAACCAGCCCCCCGCAGGCCAGTGGCGCGCGAACGACGGAAACAGCCGATCAGGTTCCGCCGCCTGCTCGTCCCGTACGCAACCAGCGCCCGCCAGAGCGCCTGGACCTATAGTATGTACCGTTAAGTTAGTTTTTGCCAAGGAGGAGTTGTGGTGCTGTAGCGCAGCGAATTGCGGCAGTGTTCCAACATGCTCCGCGGTGCCGTTTGGAAATACAATTAACTCACGAGTGGATTGCGACGAGCCAACCCATGTGTATTGCATTGTGTCTGAAAGCCTGCTCAGCCAATAAATTCCCATCGTTCTGCACTGAGCGTGTATGCAACAATCAGGAAACCTGTTAACTCACTGTGAACCATTTCTATTATAATCACAAATTTTCGGCCGCCGGGCCCGCATCTCCAGTGGATGGATGGTTAGCGTGCTGGTCTCTCTCGCGGTAAGCCCGGGTTCGCATGTCGGCGACGGCCGCTGTTAAGTGGGTGGCTTCATGGTCTATCGGCGCGGCGTGCTAATGCCAACTCGCTTCATTTCTAAGCGGAAGAAATTCTAAATAGCGCTTTTCATAGAGGACAGCACCATAGTTCATAATGCCAGGGGAGGGAGTCCACACACTGCAGAGATATTGAGGGTCTCGTGAAGGTTGACGGTAAATCTAACAGTGTGACACACTGAATAGCCAGTGGAAATGACGCATACGACGGCGGAGGCACGTAAAATTACGTTCGGCAACTGCGTGTAAAAATTCATCGGCGCGTATTCGACTTCTGCTCAAAGGCGAAGGCGCCAAAGACAATAGGGAGGGAACCTGAGCGGTCATGGGTGCCGCAGGAGACCAACACAGGGGCTCCCGTCGACAAGTGTAGGGTTCTCAGAGCAAGCGAAAACTGAACTCAAGACCAACGTGGTGAGCACCTAAACGATCGGTAGCGCCACGACAGGCTGACCTATGAAGCCCCGGTCATAGCACGGGACCCTCCGAGGAAAGGGGAACTATTCAAGACTATAAATTAATACCCCTGTGCAATCAAGAGTGCACGTGCACGTTAACAACACTAGTCTCGATAGGAGTGAAAAGTCAGCCGCAAATGAAACCAAAGGGAGAGAGCCCTCGATCAGAGTAAAGGGCCCCTGGACATCGAGCGTCTTCGTGCCTTACCTTATAAGAGCCCTAGCAACGGCACAAGGCCCTTCAAGCAAGTAGAAAGTACCTGGGATTTGTATGACAAGGACCCCTGAACAACTGAATGTACTCTGGAATATGCGGCCCCGGAAATGTGTATGTAGCCTTTCGGGCGAATGGGTAGAATTCGTGGAGGAAAACCCGATTGATCAGCAGTGTTCAAGCATGGGGGCAGATAGCATACCAACTGCACATTGGGCCCTACGAAAAAATGGGAAGAGATCAAGGGTAACGTTGAAAGCCCCTTAGCGATCAGAATGACGCAGCAAGTGGACATGAAGGGACAGGCAGCCAACAGCGTAATGCCCCTAGACAGCGTAATGAACCCCAAAATTTCCCCAAGCAACACTCTCTCAATCAGCGAAGAATGGCCTTCGTTTAGTTACGAACTCTTTACTTTTGCTAGCAATGGTTCTTAGTCATTTGTAGGCCCAAATGCATGAAATTTTGTTTTGCGTTTGTTGTAAGGAAACTGCGTCCGTTCAGCCGGCTATGGGCCCCTTCGGAGCCTTTAGGTTCCCTCGGTGTGGTCCGTGGTCCATGGTCTAAGCCTCCCCCCCCCCCCCCTCCCCTTCCACCCTCTACATCCGCCACCGGCCCGAGCAACTGAATAAATGGGGCCCACTAAGAACATGGGACCATCCATTCAAATAAGAAATACTCACGACGCAATCTGTGGGGCTCTGAACGACCGAGTGCGCCAAGAACAGATTAGAACGACCAAGAACAGATTAGCATATAAGGCCCCGTCAAGAGCTTGGGGCTCTCCATTCAAATAGAAAGTATTCAAGACCCAATGTAGAGGGCCCCTGAATGATCGAGTGTGCCCGAGCAGGTTAACAGATAAGGCTCTCAGAAAGAGTGTAGGACACTCCATTCAAGTAGGGAGTATCAAGACCCAATGCAGAGGACCCTCGAATGATCCAGCGTATCAGAGCAAGTAAACATATAGGGCCCGGTCAAATGCGTAGCGCTCTCCTTTCAAAAAGGAAGCACCCAAGACCCAATGTAGAGGACCCTGAATGATTGAGTGTGCCCGAGCTGGTTAACAAACGGCTCCCAACGAGAGCGTAAGGCCCTCTATTCGAATGGGAAGCAATGAAGATCCTAATTAAATGGCCCCAGAATGATATGATGTGCCCGAGTAGCGTATCAGAAGGAGCCCGACAAGAGCGCAGGGCACTTCATTCAACTAAGAAGTACTCAAAACCTAGTGCGAAGGGCCCCCGAAAGATGGAGTATACCCGAGCAGATTATCAGATGACCCAGACAGGAGTGTAGCACCCTAGATTCAAACACCAAGACCCAATATTTGCGGCCCCTGAACAATCCAATGTGACCGAGGCGGCAAACAGATGGGGCCCCCGACAGGTGCATAGATCCCTCCATTCAGACAGGAAGTGCCCAAGACACAATGTGGAGGCCTCCCGGATATTCGAGTGTACCTGAGCAGGTTAACAGATGGGGCTCCGACAAGAGCATAGGGCCTTCCATTCAAACGTGAATTACCCACGGACGATGTAGAAGGCTCCGAATAACCGAGTGCGCCAGAGCAGGTTAACAGATGGGGCCCCCGAAAAGAGCGGTGGACACTCCATTAGAAAAGGAAGTGCACAAAACCAGACGTGGAGGTCCCCACGATCGAATGGGCCCGAGCATCTTATCACATGTGGGGCCCCGATAGGAGCTTAAGGCCCTCTATTCAAATAAGAAGTGCCTAAAACCCCATGCGGAGGGCCCGAAAGATGGAGTGTACCTGAACGGGTTATCAGATGACCCCAATATGAGCAGAGGGCCCTAAATTCAAACACTGAGAATCAATGTGCAGGGCCCACCAGCAATCCAGTGTGGGCGAGGAGGCGAACAGAGGTGGCCCCCGACAAGTGCGCAGGGCCCCCATTAAAATAGCATGTGTCTAAGGTCCAATATAGAGGGTTCCCCGAACGATCGAATGTACCCGAACAGGTTATCAGATAGCCCCCCCCCCCCCCCACAGAAGCGTAGGCTCGCCATTCAGAAAAGAAGTACCAAAAAACGTAGTGTATACGGTCCCCGAACGACTAAGTGTGCCCAAGCAGGCCATTAGATGGACCCTCGATAAGGGTTTAGGGCCCTAAGCAAGTGACAGAGAATTGGAAACGCCCTAGACCAATGTAGAGGACCCATGGGCATATCGCAAGTGTGTCGATATATTAACCGATGTCCACGTAAAGGGCCCCTGAGCAACCGAGAATGCCCCGGCAGGTTATGGGATGGGACTCTGGCTACCGCTCACAGAGCCTTTCTGGCGTTTGGAAATAATCCGTGGAAGGGTCCGTGATTGACAAGAGATCCCTGGCACGCTAGGAGGAAGGGCCCCAACAACAGCGCAGGGCCCTTTGAGCAAATGCAAAGAAATGAAGGACAACATGGAATGCTCCTAAACGACCGAAATGAACTTGCAAGGGACATAAAGGTCCCCCGGAAACACCATGGGGGCCCTAGACAGTGTAATGGGGCTTAAAATTTCCAGTCCACAACTTTTCCGATTATTGAGTAATTTTTGGGACTTCTAATAGGCCCTTCACTTTCGCTTACAACTGTTCTTAGTGGCCTGAAAGTCCAGAGATACCCAATTTTGTTGCGTTTTGTGTTTAAAAAAAACTGCGCCTGTTCGGCCGGCTATCGGCCCCCCGGAGCCAATGGGCCCCTTCGGGGCCCAAGGGGGCATGCCCCGTGCCCCCGCTCTCTGGATCCGCCCCTGCCTGTCACCGTACGTTTTGTGGATACCTTTGTTATTTTCCACTTTTTTGTCCCACCCCGAACTCAGTTTGCCCTTGATGTCGGACTGTCGTGGAGAGAAACTGACTGATCTTAAGCCTGAAGTGCCACTCAGGTGACCACGACGAAATCTCAAATGCGATCAACGTAAATCCGATATGGGACCCGAAGGGCGGCCTAAAGGTCATTGAGGGGGCGCGGGTCGGATCCTCATATACCAACCAGAGGGCCCGTTGCACCGATTGGGCCCCGGCCTGGGCCTGGGGGCTCATTTCCCAAGCAGAGACAAGGTTAGGACCCGCGATTTACGTTGGTTAGTACACCCCGAGCCAATGAAGGGCCCCTGTGTATGCTGCCAAGGCCAGGCGCACACAGCGTCTAAACGGAGGTCAGGTGTTGACAAGGGCCCCCGAGTTGGTCAGGGAGTGTACGAAGGTGTCTGAAGATGGACCGATGTGCCCTTCAAGACCGACGGTAAACGGGCCGATGGGAAGGCTGAATGGCCGTAAGGGTCGAAAGGCTGCAGGTCATCCTGGCTCGTATGGCTGTGATCCCAAATGTCAGCCAATATGCCTCTTTTGCCGATTGTGGACCCCTGGGACAGCGCGGGCACATATTTCGGTCGGAGACCACTACATCGAATAGTTGACTCCGTGTTGTTCTGAGCCCTGGGGCCCCATTTCTCTAGCAGGACCGAGGCCCGCGATTTGCGTTGGTCGGAGTCCCTACATCAATGAGTGATCTTTTGGCGGCCAGCCCTCCAGTGTCCAACGGGGGGTCCAGTGACGGAAGGAGTCCCGAGTGGGCCAGAGGTGACCCGGGGCCCTTGCGGTGCCCTTCACCCCATTTTACCCAAGGATCCGTTGGCCAAGCATGGGTCTCTGTGCCAGTTCTTAGCTCACCTGCGGTTATCAGAGATCTTGTTGCCCCAATGAGGGCTCTTGCGCCTATTCCGGCATCTGGCATTAGAAGCTACGCTGGCATTAGAAGCTACGCTGGCATTAGAAGCTACGCTGCTGTCCGGTATGAAAAGCCCAAACTAGAATTCACTCCGCTTACAGTTGAAGCAAGCTGACATCATCACGCCACACCGATAGACCAGGAAGCCACCCACTTAACATCGGCCACTGTCGAGATTCAAACCCGGGCTTACCGCCTGCGAGACCAGCATCCACTATCCACATTAGCATGCTGTGTGGATGGTTAGCATCCACACAGCACGCTGACCATCCATCCACCTGAGATGCGGGCCGAGCGGCTGAAAATTTGTGATCAGAATAGGACTTGTTCAGAGTGAGTTAATAGATTTCGTGATCGTTTAATGCCTATCACGCATAGAGCCCATGTTTCGCACGGGATTCTGCATATTTACACTTGCTTCCCTCTAAGACTGCAATCCGCGTATGCTTGACACCCACAACCATCTGAAATATTTTTGGAGGGTGTATAAGCCCGGTGCGTAACCGCCCCCTGTTTTGTAGGGTGTATAAGCCAGATGCGTAACCGCCCTCCGTTTTGGAGGGTGTATACGCGCGGCCTATGTAAATATATATATATATATATATATATATATATATATATATATATATATATATATATATAACATACATATGCATATAAATGGGCCAAGCTTGATATTTGATTTTGCAATCTGCATGAGTCATGCGTCGAGTGCTCCAATGTAAATATGGTCTGAACTTTGTGAAATGAAAAATGGAACAGCTGAGTCACGAGCTGAGTCAGATTCCACAATCCGTGAACCAGTCCGGAGCTGGTTCAAGACATTCGAGTCAATCCCAAGCCTGATGCTAGGCTTATCTCGAGACTAGCATCCTATTCGTTGCACTACCCGGATGACAATATCTTTTCCAATGCCCTGTAGTCCAGGATACATCATTATCATACTAACCGGTAGATAACACTCTGTAAATTACGTGCGAGAGCTTCTCCGGGCACGCCTCCCAAGCACTCCCACCATACCCCTCCCCCACTGACCACCAACCGACCGACCTCGCCGCGCACAGGGATCAACTCGCATTGAAATGGGATTTGAGATCCCTAAATGGTGAAAGTTTTCTACTCCCATCGAAAGAAAGGAAATTCACGACGTCCACCTCTACACAGCCTCATTTCCTCTGGTCAACCTTGGGTTAACGGGCGCATATAGTTGTTCGTACATGCGTATCCTAGCAACCGCCAACAGCGGTGTAAGAAATGGTGCTGAGCGAAATGTTCCAGCTATTGATGTTCTGGCAAAAATGTTTTGTCTTACCAAATATCAGAGGTGATGAGAAATAGATTTATGATGTCATTTTGTAAATACATTTATACTTATTGTAGCTCAACAACTAGCTTTCAACAACAACGAGAAACAAGGTTTTGGAGCAGGAAAGCTGAGGTTACTAAAACCTACATTGTCGAGCTTATATTGGATGGAAGCGATGGAAATGCAGCGAAACTTCCCCAACTATTTTGCGTTTGCTTCTTTCTTCTATTTTTATGCATTCTTTTTTGTAAGCAATTTAGACGTCAACAGAGCCGTCCAACGGTCATGAGATCGCCACGTGACCCAGGGCCTTAAGATCGCATTTTGTTGAGAGCCTCGACTTCTCTGGCCGCGGACAAATCACAGCTGAGCTAGCGATCTTATGCCCGGCCCCTTCTCTTTCTCCCATTTCCACCTTACTCTGCCGTAAAGACGGGGATCCCTACAAAATAGGACGTCATACTGATGAAAATCCCGCGGAATGCAGGCCTCCTTGAGGAATTTTGGACGATGCAATATCTTCAATTTCATATCCAATTTCTGACTCGCTTTTGCCACTCATTCTTCAGATACCAAAGGAAAACATAAAGGCATAGGAACTTAAATGTACTCTTATAAATGTACCTAAGGCACCCACATAAGGAGAGAATGAGCGTTTAATGCAACAATTGAGGGAATGAACATTTGGACCCGGAGCTAGACTCAATTGCATTCATTTAGTATATCCAAATATCACGTTTACTGTGCCCCAGGTCGGCCGATCCCGCGCTCAATGCTTTCCTCGACAAATTAGGCAAAACAAGAGCTCTGATGGGAATCTATGACCACTAAACATTATTAGTAATTGCACACGCTCGTGGATACCCGTTCTGAAAGCGACGGGGCCTAAACCATGTTGATTATACAGGTGCCTAGATTGCTAGTTTATTCCATGTCGTAACTTGTATAAAGAACGACGAAAACCGGAATCCCGAATGATCCCACGAGAATACCCAATGCACGAAATCTGCGTTGGAGCAGACAGGTCTCGCGCTACGTCAACTGACACCTCCCATCATTTCTTGGAACCCCGTCGGCTGTACTCTTTTAATGACATAGCCTTTAAATGAGATGGCGCACTGTACCGGACGTCATTGACTTCTTATGGCAGTGGTACAGTGGTCCTCATACAATAACCCCGGCTAAACACTCGAAGACCTACAAATCGTGGACGGTGGTATGAACGAGATCATCAGCTTCAACATGTCATGCAAGTGTATTCAGATCGACAGAACACACCTTAGCAGGAAGGAAACGACGACAGTTTAGACACATTCCGCCTAAACCAGACATAACACATTCCGACCAAAGGACTTCTCACAAACACAGTAAGACAACATTCACAAACTGTCCAAGTGGCTTATGCAGCCAAAAAGGAGACTGCACCTAGCACAGCGTACAGTTTCCCGTCCGCACGCAAACACATGGCCATCGTAAAACCATCAAATATACCATCACATACCATCGTCACAAATCATGGTATCAAGCCACCCCCGCTTCCATAGCCACAACGAAGGCGAAGACTAATCAGGGTTAAATCGGACTCCTTCCCAGCTTTACGCACAGCAGCAGCCTGAGCCGGCCGGCACCCGGTACAGGCATACAGGGAGCGGCTGGGCGTCCCAAGATAAGCATTGTAGGTTCCTGTGTACCACCTCTATTCTCCAATACATGCACACAACAGATATCTTGCACACTTACCCAAGCACATTTCGACTGAAATGCGTGCCATCACCTCAAACTCTGTATTTGGAACGACTAGAAAGGTCTCAGATAGTAAAGCCCCACTGAGCCTAAGCTCGTAGCTATAGGCATTTACTGAAAAGCCGGGATATTTCCAGGACAAGGCATCTGATGAACATGCAATGATCATAACACTGAAAGGAGAGAAAACAGCCTGCATGAGAACATTTCTATGGTGCGTTGTCTGTTTAACTACCCAACTTGCCCTTCGATGACCTCAACTCGACATGACATGTTCTGCGACCCAGCGCTCGATTTTGCTCGACGCAGTCCTGCAGACTGTGCGGCGCTGCGGCACGACGCTGTCCCAAATATCGCTGGCACGGGTGATTTTCACTTCCGGTCTTCGGAGGACGACCAGCGAGCACACGCTCCCGTCCACGAAGTGGACAGGCCTTCCGCCTCTCCGGCCGGGGGGCAGGGATGTGGCGGCCACGCTTTTCCGCGAACCAAGTTGACATTGTGTATAGAGCTGGCTCTGACAAGGGGGGGGGGGGATGGTGACGGAGGACGTGGCGGCGCACCAGTTAGTCATGGATGCCGACAGCGCCTTGTACCATGTCGGGTCATGCTTAGGGTGATCGTCCAGACCTTGAAGAATGGACTTCTGCATCTTGCCTAGGAGATCCGACAAGGTGTTGTGCGCATCGGCCGTTGGGTTAGCCACAGGCGGTGGGGGATAGGGGGGGGGGGGACGCTGCGGACCACCGCGGGCTCCGACAGGTCAAACGATCTGACGTGACGGGGGATCCACAAAGTCATCGCCATCCCTGTCGTCATCGACTCGGTCCCTTGGGTTCTCCATGAAGGGCTGAAGGGCTGGCGTCTCGGCGGCCTTCCTGGACGGTCCTGGCGTCGGCTCTATGGCAGGGCTGGCCTCCGCCCTCAGGGTGGCAAACCATCCAGATGGTGTATCACGTCGTCCTGCCAAGAAAGAACAGTCCAATGATTCTTTGAAAATTGGCTGATGTCATTGGAAGAACGTAATGTGCGTCTTCCCAAAATTATATGCAATCTACAGAGACGACTGAGTTCATCATGGCTGACTTGGTGTCTGACCAACTATTTCAGAGTGATCCTGTTTGTGAGCTACGTCATTTCTTAAGTTTCAATGCCCTGAAAATGTTGAGGTCCCCCAGGGTTTCTCAACATGTTTTGACCTATCATAAATACCCGCTGCAAGTATTCTTTGCAAAACGTAGGGCAGCTTATGTGAGACACACAAATGGTGGAACAATGACCAGAGTGCTGATGTTCTGTAGCAAATCACCTTGAAACCTCACACTCTGCACATAACTTCAAAACCTTTCATCCTAATTGTCATACTTTGGGCAACCCTTTCCATGCACTGGGTATCTGGTACTAGGATGCAGTACCCAGATGTACTACTACACTGATGCTCCTGGGACATGTATTTCTAACCCCATGCTTAGTTGTGGTCATCAATATCTTTTGGCTCAGCCATCTGTATCTCCTGTAGCCATGACCTTTAGTACCAGGCATCAGGCATTCAAATGTGGGAGCTGGAATGATTGTTTATTTTTGGTGTCTATTGTCAGGGTCTCCACAGGTTTGGAAAGTTTCCCATTTCACTGTCTACAAGCCAATGGTTACATTTAAGTTGTAAACATGCATGTGAGACCACAAGTATTCCTTTGAAAGCATGTTAAAAGCATGCTGGAGTCATGAGCATGTTCCACTTGAGTTTTTGTGAACCAAAGCCAGAACACTATTTCATAGCAGTCAGTGATATTTCATTATTGAAGCACACAGGTCAAAATTATGAAATATAGGTGTCATCACTGCTTGTGTTCATTTAAAGTGATCAGCAAAAATTCAATGCACTATGCTTCTTGAAAGTACAGATGTTGGAAAATAGTTCTGTTATGCTCTATCTTATTGCACATGTATTTAACTAGTTATTTCTGAGAGAAAATCATTTAAATGTGACAGATGATAACATCAATATTCACCCAGATTGCACAAAACCCAAATGTTTGACATGTCTGGGGCAAGGGTAGATTATGTACCACAAAGCAGTGACATCATGGGAACAATTTCAGCACATACCCTCTAAATCCAAGAGCTTATATTTTACCACACAGGTGCCACCAACTCCAATGGTAAGGGAGCCAATGTTTCAAGGAATCATAATATCACCGAGGTAGTTTCAGATAGACAAATGCCAAAAAATCTCTGCATGTCAATAATGTGAAGATTCAGTGTGATTTGGCCTGGCTCAAGTTTCACATTCCAATGTGAAGATCTGAGCATGGATGTGATGTAGGTGTCCAGGGAAACAGACTATTTTTCTCTGACTGGATACACATTTTGTGTTATGATGGCTTCAGTTAGTCAACCTATGCATCACTTCCTATCACTGTATGCTTTGTACTTCATCACTTTGTACACTTCTTTGCTAAATTCACTAGCAGATTAATTAAAATAGCCAATTTTCCATCAAAACAGCAGTATGTCCAGAAAAAGGATCACCATCATATATTACAATATAATGTACCATAGAGCATGAGTAAAATTATTGGGTATGCACCTAGAATTCCCGGCGGTTACACACATGGCCGATACAAATGTCATGACACAAATAACTGTTTAAAACCAGACCCAATCTACCCAATCACACCCAAAACTTAAGTCTGTGAGCATGACGAAACCGCAAGGGAGGCAGGGACGATCTGTCAATAGTAGCACAACTAAATCCAAAGAAAGACCCACACCAAGTGCAGACATCCCCCCCAAGCCCCATATTCATGCCGTGATGCTAAAGCCCAACCTAGGTTTTTTATTGGTGGGCCAATGCAAGGCCTCTTTTTTCCCTCACCGGACCTAGTCACCTCCGGGGGGGGGGGGGGGGAGAATTTACTTCCGGCATAACGCCAGGCAACGACTAGGTTAAACCGGTTTATGCTGTCCGGCGCAAAGCAAGGGAGAGGGTATTCGTAAGTGACGTTACGTTAACCTGGCTCATTTTTGTCCAGCAAGACCATAGCAAGTAAATCAGACCGCAGCAACATATATATTTATTTCATGACGACATATCACGCATTCAGTACGTTTGAACGACAAGTCAGCCTCCTCACCGGCCCTTCCGCCTTACTCCTGGGGTGCCGTGTGTCCTGTGTGGGGTGTCCGTGTTAGCGATGGCCTTGGCTCAGCTGACTTGTCTGCGACCTGTGCGATGTGTGGATGCCGGCCAGCTTCATCGCAGCAACGGGGAGACCAGCCCTGGGCTCCGCTGCCTGGCACGACCTTGGGGCGTTGCGTGATGTTATTGAGTCCTGGAAAGTCCTAACTAAGAAAAACCAGGACTCCTAGCCAATAAGGAAAAACCTGCAATCTTTGCCAAATTATGCAGGAAAAAGCCCTTTATTCAAATGAAGATAAATAATCATGTACTGTGCAAAACCTCAAAGAGGAGAACGATCAAATAAGGATGAGAATCACCGAGGAGAGAATGGAGATTGAATGGAAGCCGATTAGCATTGGTGTAATTGATGAGCGGCTGCCTTGATCGTTGATATACCGGAAACACAAGGAGGAAGTGATTTATTGTGAAAGGGATGCCGCAGCGATGACACAGTGGAGGAGGAGTGCGTTCGAAAAGGTGGCAGTGAGTGATTTTGGTGTGACCGATACGCAGTCTGGCAAGCAGCACTTCCTTCAGGCGATTATCTTGATTGATTGTCGGCCAGTACTGAAGTATGGGTTTGATTGGGTGAAGGTGATGATGAGCGCGTTGATCCCATTCGGATTGGAGAAAGAGACGGAAATGTAAATTGATAGTTGCTAGAATATCATTAACGGGACAATGAAGATGATAACGTTCCGGAAACATGAGACTTCGTTTTGCTTCTTCGTCAGCAGTGCTGTTTCCACGAATATTTGCGTGTCCAGGTATCCAGAGAAATATTACGTGAGTTTGTTGAGGAAGGAAGCAGAGCGTTCGTTGTACGCCGTTTAAAGCTGGGTGGGATGAATTATGGAGAGTGATGAGAGCTTGTAAGGGCGAATGAGAGTCGGTGCATATGACTGCCCTTTGTAGATTGCCTTGCTTGATGTAGAGCAGGGCTGCCAGGAATGCTGTTAGTGCAGCCGTATACACAGTATTGTAATTTGACAAGCGGTTTGATTTGTGGTAATTATGATGTACGAAGGCAGCTCCTGCGCGACCATCGCGTCCGGAGCCATGAGGTGTGCTGGTCTGTTCGTAGTGCAGTTGTATGTGTCTTGCGACCCTGCTGGGGCGAGGTGCGGCACGTGGTCAGGTTCGCAGACCGGCCCCGGCTGCGCGGCAGATGCGCGCCGCCGCTGCAGTTCGCACGGCCCCGGCTCGCGGCCCCCGCTGTCGGGCAGTCGCCGTTGGGAGAGCAGCGAGGGCAGGTGCACCGTCAGGGGCGGCAGCCCCTGACGGTGCGAGACCAAAATACAGAGAAGATGTGGTGGAACACTTGGCGTCTCAGTACATGGTCATATTCTCCTTTGAACTCCGCGAAGAGTGCATGCACTTCGGTTTCTGATACGTTTCGTTTTTTGTGTTTAAACAGACAGATTACGTTAGGTATAGGGTCGCCCCAAAAGGGTCGGGGACTGGGAGTTGGTTTGCGGGGAATGTCGGGAAGATTAAGCGCTCGCTGCGCTCAAATAACGCGAGTGCTCATGGTTGGATCCTGGATTTCCGCGTTGGTAAGTGTGCGGTTGGGGTGGAGGTGTGCGAGGGTGTTGTCGTATACACCCTCCAAAACGTAGGGCGGTTACGCGCCGGGCTTATACACCCTCCAAAACGGAGGGCGGTTACGCACCGGGCTTATACACCCTCCAAAAATCTTTCAGATAGTCGTACGTGTCAAGCATACGCGCATTGGCATCCTTGGAGCCAAGGAAGTGCAAAAATGCAGAATCCCGTGCGAGAAGTCGGTTCTATGCGTGAGAAACATCAAACGATCACTGTGGTATTGTAGCGCAGCGAATTACGGCAGTGTTTCAACATGTTCCGCTGCGCCGTTTGGAAATATAACCAACTCACGAGTTGATTGCGACGCGCCAAGCCCCGTGTATGGGATTGTGCCTGAAATTATGGGGCGTTTGAAGTTTTTGTGTGGTTCGCATGAAAGCTAAATAAGTGTATTGTGTACGATGCTGTTTGTGTGTGCGGTAGCCATTTGTAAACCTGTTGGTGGTGTTAAAGGCATAGGTTTTTCTCCGTGATTTTAGTGTAAGGTGGCGTTGTGCCGCTAGTTGCAGGGAGTTTGTTTTGCCTGCTGCCTTGCGCTGTGCTTGATTGTGTGTTGTGTTTCTATAGCGGCATTTTTTAAGACATGTATGAACCTGGTGGTACACAATATACTACATTATTGTTATTATGCATTGTAAAGTTGAGGCATCCTTTCAATTAATCCTGACACTGCTCAGATAACTAGCCTCTTTTTCCTTTTTCCAATAAACAGAGAGATAATGCCCTGGTTGGGACCACGGGATCCATCTGTTGTAATGTGAGGTGGGAGGAAGTAGTGCTGTGCCGCCTGAGAATAGGGCACACATGCCCAACTCACCAATGCCTGTTATTTGGGGAAACGTGCCATTTTGGATCTGGGTCCTTGCATCAAATGCTCTGTGGTATGTTGGGAGACAACACCAGCTCAGAACATGACAGGCACATTTTTAGTTATCTTGAAGAAACAATTCCATGCCATATATCAAATGTAACCTTATCTCCCCACTTTTTCAGGCAACTGTTGGACAAAAAGTAGGTTGAGGGTGCTATATGGCCAACATAGTGTGCCCCAAACCCCAAATCATCATCATCATCAACCTCTCTTGATCTCTTGTTTGAAACCATTTTGAAGCATGAAATATGAGCATGACAAATGACAGCTAGGAAAAGTTGTAATGCTGTGAATATTTATTGATAGGATTGGGTTGCAATCTCATCTGATTACACATTATGGTTGTTTTGGGGACAGAATCCCATGTCATATCAATTTTCATAATCATGTCATCTTCCTTAGGTATATGAGTGCATGTAAGCACATTATGTGATGGATGTATTATTTCCATGAAAGAGATCAGGTATGACATTTTTGCAGCTGTGCTATTGCATGCTTTGAGGTCCAGGCTTCATAACTTGCTGTATGAGTCCAATTATATCAAAGGTATTATAAAGGCCAGCTCTTCCACTGAAAGCTAATGGTAACTATAGTGTTCTCCTTTTAATGCTTAGATGTGCCAGGGACCTGCAATGAAATTGTCAGACAGGTACCCAAGAGGGAGGCAAGGAAAGAGTGTGTCTGCAGTCCTTACAGTGAGAATGGTCAGAAAACTGTGTTGCTGTGAATAGATATTGAGCAAGCATTGGTGCCCCGAGCCACCAATAGTGAGAACTGTGCATGTTGTATAGAAAAGAGATGTTGTGACCAGGTCTTTTACTTATGTCCCATTGTCATTGACATTTAGAATAAGGGCACAGTAAAGCTGCTTGTGGTATTGAGAAAATCATGCTGGAGCATGTTATTCATGCACAAATAAAGGTGAGTTGTGCACTAGGTATTGTCTAATTGTTACAAAAAAATTGCTTTCTGCTATTGCAGACAAATGAAAATTCCTACCTCTGAATATTATGAAATCTGAATTCCAGATAAGACGTGAGCAGAGTAGTAGCTTTTTATGCAGCAGGTTCAAAATCAATTTCCTTACCTGCACATGGCCATTGATTGCCTTTCAAAGGTCATAGTAAGCTGTAACAAATGACAGGTTTTGATCTCTTCAGGCACTAAGATGACCTGATGCAAGATTATTAGTGATTATATTGGATTCCCATTGACTAAGCAATCCGGAAACATGCATGACATGACTAGCATACTGTGTGTCATGTTGGCCTCATATGACCTCATCCTGACATTCTACCTACATCTTGACTATGTAATGACCAGAAAAAATTGTAGCTGACGTTTAAGCTGCATAACGCGATCAAAATGGACAAAATGTTGAATCATAGATTGCGTGAATACAACAAATTAGAATGCTAACATACAGAATGGTCTTGACCTGACCCCATTGTGGCATCTACATGTCCGTGACACAGCATCCTCATTTAGACAAAGAGCATATACTCCTTGAGGAAATGAAACGCTCCAATTGACACAGCTCTGCAAGCATGTAATGGGGATCTGCAGACCTTTGCCCTGACCTTGACCTTTCAAGTCAGCATGATTTCTAATTGCTGTTTCTTTGAGATGTGCCCATTGGCTGTTTGCATATATATATATATATATATATATATATATATATATATATATATATATATATATATAAGAAATAGTCTTGTTATAGTCTTGTTGGAATGGAAGATGTATGCTTTAACCAAGGCCGTCGCCTCTAATGTGTTTTTTTGTGTACATTGCTTGCATCTTGCGAACTCGAAATTCTTGATTCGGCGGAGTTCATATCACCCTACTTAGGTACGGCGCAATCGAAACACAGCAGGGCTATTTCGTTTTTCCCAGCGAACTGACAAGCAGTTGCATCTCGGGCCCCAACATCGGTAGAGAATGGCCCATTTCAATCACCTGTTATGCAACATAGCAGCATCTCGGCGCCAGCTCGGCACCGAGGGTACAAGAGCCGCACCTGTGCCATAACGCGCAGGTAAGTACCTTCCAAATTTTGCCTGTTCTCAGCCAATGGTTGCTGACACTAAAACATAGTCGGTGAAAGTAACAGTGGCACTTTCTTGTCGCCGAATCTGTGATGGCGACGTAGAAAGCATGTTGCCTACGTCCTCCAGCTCTGGCGGCAAGCAGGCGTGGTTCGGCGCAGTACTGTCGGTGTCACCTAAATAACAGATGAACATCACGTCACCAAATCGTTTACACTTCATGCATTGGTAGATGCCGCAGCACGTCCACAGGTACTAGTGCGCTTTTCCCCATGCTGCACAGTCTCGCATCATCTTCGCAACGGGAAACCCATCACAGGTTGCGTGGGAACTGGACAAAAGGGAAACAGCGGCATCAGAGGCCGAGCCCGCGGATTGCCTTGCCTTGCAGTTTTTAATATCACAATTGTAAAACCTGCATACCACTTGAATAATCTCACACAACGATTCCCCGTGGCACAGGCAGCGGCGGCACAGATAGCACGCCCCCCCCCCCCCCCCCTCCCTTAAGATCCCCAAGGGTTCGTTCAGACCCCTTGGTATCGACGATTGAGGGCCCGTTTTGCGTGTCCAAAGGTCTGACTCGGGGGCGCATTAAGGTGCCTGATGCTGCTGGCTGGGCTTACAAATGCCAGTCAGAGGGCTCTTTGCATAGATTGCAGGGGACCCCTGCGTCGATAAGAGCCAATCGGTCGGTTAGGCACCACCAGAACCAAATATCCGGCTCCTCGCCAGTCTAGGTCTGAAGACCCATTTCTAAAGCAACGGCAAAGCCGGGTTTCCTATGTCGCCCAGGGTCCCGAAGTGCCTGACGTAAGGTCCCGCGTTGGGAAGGTGCCCCGAGGCCGTCAAGAGCCGTGTTCAAGGGGATCCAAAGACCCTGGGACCAAAGCTCGGAGGCCTGGGCGGAAGACTGAAGGGCCGAAGTGCTGGCTGTAGGTTACGACCCTTCGCTGGTAGCGCCGTGACTTCAAGTTTCAGTCAGAACGTCTCTCCCACCGATTGAGGACCCCTAGGGCAATGTGGGCCCCTATTTCGGCAAGACATCATCAACACCAAACAGGTGTTTTCGTGCCGGTCTGGGCCCTGAGAGCCCGCTTCCCAAGCATGGATGAGGCCGAGCCGATGAGGGGATTGCATTGGTCTGGACCCCTGCGACAACGAGAATCCCGTGTGGTGGTCGGTGTCCAACAGTAGCTCCTCTTAGCTTGCAGCCACAACAGCTAGCCGAATCATCTGTCGTCTGAATGCATCGCGTCTATCTGGATGCCAATGTTGTGGTGACCAGAAAACGACTGTGCTTTATCGTAGGGTGACAATCTGGACACAACGGACATCTATTGCATATAATATGTTGCATATGTGTATAAAATGTAATATATAAAAGGCATATGTAAATCATAATTTATAAAATGCATATGTAAAGCATAATGTATAAAACGCAAATATGTATATCAAACGGAAATGACAACTAAAGCTACGCATCCTCCGCCGCTGGTCAGCCGTGTCACAGCAAGTCAGGGACAACGACATGACACCACGTCCAAACGCAACGACATCATGTTTGATGCCAAAAGAAGGCAACTGTTCATCGACTCACTATAACGTAACTATGTACAGTTACGCATAATTAACCAATATGCTCCCCCCAAAACACAAGTGCACCCATGCTGTCGTGGCATTCACAGATCCATGAGGACCTACCGACGGTTAGGGCAGGTCGTCGTGCTGCATCTGATATGGCCAGCTTAAAGCAATGTAGCAATTCTCTTAAGTCCAAAAGAAGACTGCTGAACTTTTCACTTGCCACTCAAGGCAGCCTGTGCTCTGGGGGAAACTACCGCTACTTGCACGGTGAACATATGCATGCACCCATACCCCTAAAATAACCAACAGAACGGCGCGTGCTGAACCACATTTCACACGCACCACATTGCACGGAGGCACCAACCAGGTGGTCCTCCCCACAACCACACAACCAATCACGTTCTTTGTCGAGCTGGTCCACCCCAGCCAAGAGCATCTTCCACGTAGATCGGGTGAAGCGATGTCCCAGAGATAGCAGTACATCTGGATTCGCTTTCAGCCTGCCGAGGTGGATGACATTCCAGGCCCGTACGTCCCATTTACCGAACAGGCCTTCCTTCGATGAGTTCTTGAGAATCCAGCGTAGCATGGCTGCAACAAGGGCCAGTAAGATGCATTTTGCACTATGGAACGCGCGAGATGATAGCAGAAGTGAACGTTACGGTGGAAGAGATGAACCAAGACTAAAACATACGAAGCCAGTAACCCATGTAAAATTGTGCAACTAGATTTCCTCTCTGCGTTGCATCATTAGTTTCTGATTCTTTGCAGGCAGCAGTGCACTGACATGTAGCGTCCGCGGGCTTCTGTTTCAATAGTTTCACCTCAAAATGGGCTGCCCTTGGGCATGGCGCCCGAGAATTATCATCGACGACATGTGGGGCCTCGGACCTGTGGGCACTTTTAGTACAAGTGCGATGAGCCATCAACAGCGAAACTGCATAACTTACCATTCTGCTTTTCGTGGAAAAGCAGATCTGGGAAGGTCTGCAGTGTTCTCCGTTTCAGTTTTGGCAGTCCGATGACGTTGGTTGCCGTACTTCCGCGCGGTCGACCGATGTTCTTGGTGATCTTGGCAGGTTCCTTCTGATGATCCAGTTCGGCGACATGTCCCAGTCGCCTCCGCATGCCTCGATCTGTGACATAGACAGAACCACCACCAAAAGAGACCTGTTCGGAACTGCCAGCGAAAGGGACGTGGCGGCCCTCCTCGGCCTCACCCTGGCTAGAACTTCCTGAGGAGAAAACGGAGCGCGCCTCTGTAGCCACACCCTGCCTGGAGCTGCCTGCGGAGGAGACGGGGCGGGTGTCTCCAGCTGCGCTCTGGTTAGAAGGTCCTGAGGAGAAGACATCTCCAGCCACGCCTTGATCTGGAGCAGAGTGTGAAGGCTGTGACTCCAATACAGTCCGACATCACGACAGTCCGACATCAAGGGCAAACTGAGTTCGGGGGAGGGGCAAAAAAGTGGGAAATAACAAAAGTACCCCCCCCCCCCCTAAAAAATACGGTAGCAAGCAGGGGCGGGTCCAAAGAGTCGGGGCCACGGGGTATGCCCCCCCCCCCTGGGCCACGAAAGGGCCCATTGGCTCCGGAGGCCGACGGCCGACCGAACAGGTGCAGTTTTTTTTAACACAAAACGCATCAAAACTGGGTATCTCTGGACTTTCAGGCGGCCAAGAGCAGTTGTAAGCGAAGGTGAAGGGTCTGTGAGAAGTCCCACAAATTACTTAATGATTGGAAAAGTTGTGAACTGGAAATTTTAAGCCCCATTACACCGTCTAGGGCCCTATGCTGTTTTCGGGGACCTATATGTCATTTGCAGGTTCATTTCGGCCGTTTAGGAGTATTTCACGTTGTCCTTCATTTCGTTACATTTGCTCCGAGGGCCCTGCGCTGTTGTTGGGGCCTTTCCTGTTAGCGTGCCGGGGAACTCTTGTCAGTCACGGGCCCCTCCACAGATTATTTCCATCCACCAGAGAGGCTCTGTGAGCGGTAGCCAGAGTCCCATACCTTAACCTGCCGGGTACTCTCGGTTGCCCAGGGGCCCTTTGCGTGGGTATCGGTTAACCTACCGACACACTTGCGATATGCCCATGGGTCCTCTGCATTGGTCTAGGGCGTTTCCAATTCTCTGTCACTTGCTTAGGGCCCTACACTCTTATCGGGGGCCCATCTAATGGCCTGCTTGGGCACACTCAGTCGTTTGGGGACCGTCTACACCAGGTTTTTGCTACTTCTTTTCTGAATGGGGGGCCTACGCTTCAGTGGGGGGGGGGGGGGGAGGGCTATCTGATGTCTGCTCGGGCACATTCGATCGTTCGGGGAGCCCTCTATGTTGGGCCTTAGGCACATGCTATTTGAATGGGGCCCTACGCAATTGTCGAGAGCCCCCCTGTTCGCCTCCTCGCCAACACTGGATTGCTGGTGGGCCCCGCACATCGGTTCTCAGTGTTTGAATTTAGGGCCCTCTGTCCGTATCGGGGTTATCTAATAACCTGTTCAAATAAACTCCATCTTTCGGGGCCCTCCGCACGGGGTTTTAGGCATTTCTTTTTTGAATGGATGGCCCTATGTTCTTAGCGGGCCCTATTTATTCACCTGCTCGGGCCGGTGGCGGATGCAGAGGGGGGGGGGAGGGGGGAGGCACAGCACCATGTCCCATGGACCATGCCGAGGGAACCTAAAGGCTCCGAAGGGGCCCATAACCGGCTGGAGGGACGCAGTTTCCTTACAACAAACGCACAACAAAATTGGATGCATTTGGGCCTACAGATGACCAAGAGCCATTGCTAGCAAACTCAAAAAGTTCATAAGTAAACGAAGTTCATTCTTCGCTAATTGAGAGTGTTGCTTGGGGGAAATTTTGGGGCTCCTTACGCTGTTTAGAGGCATTACGCTGTTGGCTGCCTGTCTCCATATGTCCACTTGCTGCGTGAACCTGATCGCTAAGGAGCTTTCCACGTTACCCTTGATCTCTTCCCATTTTTTTGTAGGGCCCAATGTGTTGTTGGGACGCTACCTGCCTCCATGCTTGAGCACTGTTGATCAATCGGATTTTCCTCCGCGGATTCTACCCATTCACCCGAAAGGCTACATACACTTTTTCCGGGGCCGCATATTCCAGAGTACATTCAGTTGCTCAAGGGTCCTTCATATAAATCTCAGGTACTTTATACTTGCTTGAAGGGCGTTGTGCCGTTGCTAGGGCTCTTATAAGGTAAGGCACGGAGACGCTCGATGCTCAGGGGCCCTCTACTTTGTTCAAGGGCTCTTTTCCTGTGGTCCCAATTGCGGCTGACTTTTCACTCTTATCGAGACTCGTGGCGTTTACCTGCCCGCGCACTCTTGATCGCACAGGGGTATTAATTTATAGTCCTAAATAATTTCCCTTTCCTCGGAGGGTCCCGTGCTATGACCGGGGCTTCATAGGTCAGCCTGTCGAGGCACTACCGATCGTTTAGGTGCTCACCACGTTGGTCTTGGGTACAGTTTTTGCTTGCTCTGAGGACCCTATTTGACCCTATTTATTGACGGGAACCTATAGGACCCTATTTATTGACGGGAACCACTGTGTTGGTCTCCTGCGGCACCCATGACTGCTCAGGTTCCCTCCCTATTGGCCTTGGTGCCTTCGTCTTTGAGCAGCAGTCGAATACGCGCCGACGAATTTTCACGCGCAATTGCCGAACGTAATTGTACATGCCTCTGCCGTCGTATGCGTCATTTCCACTGGCTGTTCAGTGCGTCACACTCAGTTATACTTACGGTGAACCTTTACGGCATCCTCAATATCTCAATAGAGTGTGGACTCCCTCCCCCTAGCATTTACGGTGCTGTCCTCTATGAAAAACCCTATTTAGAATTCATTCCGCTTAGAAGTGAAGCGGGTTGGCATCATCACGCCGCGCCGATAGACCATGAAACCACACACTTCACAGAGGCCATCGTCGATATTCGAACCCGGTCTTACCGCGTGAGAGACCAGCACTCCCAACCATTCATCCACTGGAGATGCGGGCGCGGCGGCAGAAAATTCGTGATGAGAACAGAAATGGTTCAGAGTGACTTGATGGATTTCGCGATTGTTGCATACAGGCTCAGTGCAGAACGATGGGAGTTTATTGGCTGGGCAGGCTTTCAGGCACAATGCGATGCACGTGGCTTGGAACGTCGCAATCCACTCGTGAGTTGGCTATATTTCCAAACAGCGCAGCAGAACATGTTGAAACACTGCCGTAATTCGCTGCGCTACAGTACACAAACTCATCCCTTCTTGGCAAAAACTAGCGTTACGGTACAAAATATAAGTCCAGGCGCTCTGGCGCGCCCTGGTTGCGTACCGGACGAGCAGGCGGCGGAACCTAATCGGCTGTTTCTGTCGTTCGCGCGCCACTGGGCTGCGGGAGGCTGGTTTCAGCTTCCGTGGATGAAGGGGACGTCGCTGGCTGGTTGACAGCTTCCGCGGACGGAGCGAACGTCGCTGGCTTGCTGTCAGTCGGCTGTGGTGCCGTCACGTTCCTGGGCGCAGCCACGAACGGCTGTGAGGTTAGGCTACCAGGTGCGAAGTGCTTCTCTGTTTCGAGCAGTCCATCCTCCCCAGACGTATAACGGGGACGGATGTGATCGAAGTGACGACGGAACTGACGACCATCTTGCAACAGAACCTGGCAAGACGGTCTGCAGACATCCAGCACGGTTCCTGGGAGCCACTTATAGGTCGAACCAGTCACTTCTGTGATGAAGACTGGGTCTCCCGTACGGAACGACCTGTTGACAGAACCACTCGCTGTGCGGCTGCGGTGCTGCCTTTCCTCCGACGGGTGGAGTTGCGTCAGGCGCGTTCTTGGGGCGCATTTGAACAGCATCTCTGCTCGGGCTTTCCCTGTTGCTGAATGTGGCGTACTCCTGTACTGGAACAACCACCTCTGGAGCTTCGTGAGCAGAAGAGCGAAGCGTTGCTTTCTGATTCCGGTTTTCACGAGCTTCACCATGTTTTCCGCTTGACCATTAGATGCAGGGTAAAGCGGAGGGGCGAAGACATGGCGGATGCCGTTGGCGTTTATGAAGTCGCTAAACTCTTTACTGGTGAAGCAGCCACCGTTGTCGCTCACGATCACTGCGGGAATCCCATGTGTGGCGAAGGTGATCCGTAGGTGGTCTACGGTTGTTCTTGTGCTGACGTCGTTGGTTATCCAGACGTCTGGCCATTTGCTATACGCATACACCACGCTCAGGAGCATCTCGCCTTCTACAGGGCCAGCGTAGTCCGCATGTACTCTGTCCCACGGAGCGTCTGGGTACCTCCATGGTTGAGAGGGCACTTTAGGCGCTGCTTTCTGGTGTAGCTGGCATGCATCACAGACTTTGGTGAGCTCGGCCATGTCTGAGTCCATCCCAGGCCACCAGACCTGACTGCGGGCACGACATTTCAAAGAGCAAATGCCGGGATGCCCTTCATGAAGGAGCTTGAGTGTCGTTTGGCGGCACCGTGGTAGCATCACCACTCAGCACCCCCAGAGCAAGCAACCGCCCTGGATACTCAGTTCGGCCTTTCGTAACTGGTACGGCAGGAGAGCCGGCGGCATCTCTGCCGACTTGGGCCATCCGTACCGGGTGTAGTGCAGAACTTCAGAGAGAACGGCGTCTCTTATGGTCCCTTCTCGAACAGCGTCCGCAGTTGCCAGTCCATCAACAGCTTTAAGCATCCGGATGACTTCCATCAGCGGAGCCACTGCAGCCCCTGCCATCGTTTCAGAGGTTGGCAGGCGGCTGAGGGCGTCTGCTGCTGCATGCTGTTCTGCATTGCCGGGGACGTGTACCAGCTGGTACTGGTAGGCGTCCAGCGAGACATTCCATCTCACCATGGGGGTGGGACGGCTTCTGGCAGGTTCTTGGTTCTCCCGAGGAGCCCCAGGAGCGGCTGGTCGGTTCTGAGCATGAAGGGTCTTCCATAAACCAAGCTTTGGAACCGCTTGACGGCGAAGACCAGAGCCAGACCTTCACGGTCGATCTGACTGAAGTTCTTTTCAGCTTGGTTCAGAGTGCGGGAGGCAAAGGCGACTGGGCGTTCTCCTTCTGGTGTCATCTGAGACAACGCAGCTCCTAGGACATAGGAGCTGGCATCTGCTGACACGATGACTGGTACATTACCGTCCAAGTGTGGGCGTCCCGCTGCTCTGTGCCCCATCGCCACTCCACGTCCTTCCTCAGGAGCGCATAAAACGGTGCAGCGGCCGCACTCAGCTTCGGGCAGAAGCGGCTGTAGTGGTTCAGCATGCTGAGATACGTCTTCAGTTGTCCAACGTTTTCAGGATCTGGAGCGTCTCGCACGGCTGCTACCTTCTGTTTTGTTGGGTGCAGACCTTCCTTGTCGATCCGCACCCAGAGGTAGGAGACCCCTGGCAGGAACCACTGACACTTTCTTGGGTTGATTCTTAGGTTCTCCTGATCCAGTCGTCTCAGTTCTTCCTCCAGGTTAGCAAGATGTGCAGTGCGTTCAGACCTGTGACACAAATGTCATCAAGAAACACCATGGTGTTTGGGATGCTAGCTAGCAGGGTTTCGATGTGGCGCTGGAAGATAGCAGGACCACTGCTAACTCCATACACTAGCCTGGTCGCTTTAAAATATGTGTATGTGTTGACCACTGTGTAGTCTTGGCTTGACTCTGACGACGGCATCTGCAAGTACGCCTGTTCCAGGTCGATTATTGTGAACTTTTTACCTCCAGCAAGTTGGGTGAGAAGCTCCTCCATTTTGGGCAGTGGATATTGCTCCAAGTGACTGGCTCTGTTTACGGTCAGGTTGTAGCTACCACAGAATCTTACTTTGCCATCTGGCTTCAACACTGTCACCAGGGGTGCAGCCCACTGTGCTGACTTGCAGGGATTCAGGATTCCGGCTTCAATTTGACGATCCAGCTCCTCTTCCACCAGTGTTGCAGAGCCAGGGGCACCGATCACGGTTTGCAGAACACCGGTTTGACATTTGAATTTATCTCCAGGTGGGCTTCAGTGTTGGCTTTCCCCAACTCGGGCTTCATCAGATTTGGCAACTTTTTCAGCATCTCTTGTGCTGTTTACTCCAGTGAGGCCTTCACATGGAAGGTTGCATGCCAGTTGAGTTTTACCTTGGAGAGCCAATTCATACCCAGTAGGGGCTTGCTGGACCATGCACTATGACCTGGGGTAGCTGGACTCCTGTGTCACTTTCTTGCACAATCACCTTGACCTGCCCAACCACAGAGATGGGCTCACCTGTGCAGGCTTTCAGTCCCTGTCTGGATTCCTTCAATTTCCTGTTTGGCCACAGCTTGCAGAAGAGCTGTCCGGACATTACTGACACTGCTGCGCCAGTATCAACTTCCCACTGCACTGGCTTTCCATCCATTTGTACTGTTATCTTGATTGGATGGTTCTCACTTGCTGTTGTCTCCTGTATAGTCTTGTTAATCTTCAGGAGGTACTCCTCAGGTGGGCTTTCATGCTGAGCTTGCAGATGGTGTGCTTGGTCCATCTGTTCTACTATGGTAAAACCATGCTGACCTTTGTCAGGGCATGCTGTTTGAGTGTGATCCCGTTTTCCACAGTGAAAGCAATCCTGCTTTTTAAAGGAACACTCCCACTGGCCATGTTTTGGGCTGTTGCATCTTGAGCATCCTTCTGTGTTCAAAACACTGTGACTGGGCTGGTTGCTTTGGTGCATTTTCTTTTGTACCATGTTTGAGGTGGGCTTTCATTTTTGCACCATGTTTTGTGCGTGGACGTTTGCCGGTAGCGCAGCAAATCTGTTTGAGTGGCGTGCTTCAATGGCGCAGGCTTGGGCTCTGGCTTGCTCCAAGCCTCTTGCAAATGGGTGCAATTCCTTGAGTGTCATTTTCTGTTGCAGGGCCTTTTCCCTCACCCTGCGATCCCTGACTCCCATGATCATCTGCTGTCAGATATCCCAGGTGGAACTGGTGAAATCACAAGTACTGGCGGGGTGCTTGGGGCAAACCACAATTGCATCAGTGGACTCACCTTCCATTTGCATTGTTTGGCCGAACACATCACACTCTTCATCTATATTTTTCTGCGGAACAAAATGACCCGAGCTGCGTGCACATCTTTTTGTGGACATCATCTGCGGCCTCTCCCGCGACAGGCGGGGGCTGTGGCACCGTTTCTTGCTGATCAAACACTGCAGGACCAGCAAAATGGAGCAAGTGGCTTTTTCCGGGCTTGTATTATTAGTATCTTGTATTCCCATCTCCAGACACATGTTTCCAGTCGACGGAGCCATTTGGGCCACTCATCGGGGTGCGTCCAATGTCATCCCTTTTCAGGCGGGGTTTAGAACTTATGGCGGGCAATTGAGCGTGAAAATAACGCATCAAAATTAATATACTTGTCGCCAATCCCGTTCCATACACGCTCAGTGCAGAGCAATGGGGGTTTATTGGCTGGGCAGGCTTTCAGGCACGATCCCACACACGTTGCCTGGCACGTCGCAACCAACTCGTGAGTTGGTTATGTTTCCAAACGGGACAGGGAGACATGTTGAAACACTGCCGTAATTCGCTGCGCTACAATACCACAGTGATCGTTTGATGTCTATCACGTATAGAACAAATTTTTACACGGAATTCTGCATTTTTGTACCTCCTTGCCTCCAACGCTGCCAATACGCGTACGCTTGACACGTACAAGCACCTGAAAGATTTTTGGAGGGTGTATAAGCCCGGTGCGTAACCGCCCTCCGTTTTGGAGGGTGTATAAGCCCGGTGCGTAACCGCCCTACGTTTTGGAGGGTGTATACGCACTGCCAAAAAAGAAAGCCATTGTAGTCCAAGATCGGGCGTATCAGGGAGGTATACAGGCGGAGGAGAGTGCGTCTGTCGGCGCCCCACCCCCGCCCTGCTATGCATTTCATTATGTTCAATCGTCTGGCGCATCGTTGCTTAAGGTCAGCAAAATGAGCATTCAAAGTAAGACGAAGATCTAATGTTATTCCGAGGTGTTTAAAACCGTCAACTAGAGGGATTATTTCACCATTAAGATTCAGGGGGGGGGGGGAGAGGGGTGGGAGGTTGAACGTTATTTCGCCTAGAAAAGATAATTACAGCTGACTTTGCGGGGGAAATCTGCAGTCCCCACCGTGCACACCAGGCGGGAATATCATTTACAGCTAATTGTATATAATGCAGTGCGCGATCGACATTGACATGCGTATGCCACACAGCTAGGTCGTCCGCGTATAAAGAATACTGAAAATGTGGATAAATATTATTAATATTATTAAAAACATTTATCATCACAAGGAAGAGCGTTGGAGATAAGACACTGTCCTGAGGAAGACCGCGATCCTGCGTCGTCAGAGGAGAATAGGTATTTTCGCAACGCACAGAAAACGCCCTATCAGTTAGGAAGTTTTTAATGAAAGCGGCGAGCTGGCCACGAGCTCCGATTTCATGTAGTTTAATGAGGAGGGCACTTTTATTTACCCTGTCGAAAGCGGCCTTTAAATCCACGAATAATGCTACTGTAGCAGATTTGGTCTGAAATCCGAGCTGAACTGAATCTATAATGTGGACCAGGCTGTCCGCCGTGGAGCGGCCGGGGCGAAAGCCGTTCTGAAAAGATGAAAGAAGGTGATATGACTCAAGGAACACCATGATACGTCCGTTGACCATTCGTTCGAATATTTTAGAGGCACAGCTAGTAGCTAGTAGTAGCTAGGCACAGTAGCAGCTAGATGCGGCGATAGTTTGAAGGGTCAGAGGGAGGCTTAGAAGGCTTAAATATAGCGATAAGTGTGCTAGAGCGCCATGAGGGAGGGAAGGAGCCGTTAATGTTTTCCTGTTTTGCGCGTTTAATGATTATATCGGCCTGATGTTTAGCTCTGCGAAACTCCTCTTCATGAGCTCTTCAAATGCAATTACGAAAGGCACGCATAGCCCGGCGTCGCAGGGCTAATGCGCGCTAACACTCATCGTTCCACCAGGGCGCATGTTTGTGCCCTGGTCGACGAGGAGTGTGTGGAACGAACTGGTGCGCTGAGGCTAAAATAGTGTTAAGAAATGTGGGGAGGTCGGGAGTTGTGTCTGAAGGGTGTGCCTCATCTATATAATTTTGGAAAGATGCCCAGTCCGCTCTGCGAACATTCCATCGGGGAAGAAAATTGAGGTCTATTTATCCTGATGGGACCTCTAAATTTATGTGGATCGGGTAATGGTCACTAAAAAGCGTGTCTGGTTGAACACTGTGCGTAAAGAGTGGTGCTATGCGTGGTGTTGCTAGGGCTAGATCTATAACAGGGTGTGTCACTCTGCCTCCGTGGTGATGTGCATGCGTAGGTGTCAGTTCGTTGATACATATGAGGTCATGAGTGTCCATGAGTGCGTGTAAAACTCTCCCCCTTGCTTGTGTCGTGCTACAACCCCATGCGCGATGATGGGCGTTCAGATCCCCAAGGAGACAGGGCGAGGGAATTTGTGCGAGTAAGGCGAAGAGATCAGCTGTGGAGACAGGGCTAGTGGGGGCTAATGTAGATAGAAAGAAGAGTAAGATCTAACCGTGCCAACCGTTTATTGCAACTGAATTGAAATGAGTATTAAAATGAATCTGACGATGCAAATGGTTATTTGAGACAAACAAGGCCGAACCGCCTCGGCGCGGGGTTTCGTTTACGTTATGTGTGTAGAGGCAATAACCGTTGATCCTAAAGCTATAAAAGCATCCAAGTCGTTAAATAAGGATCTCTTGAACAGCGGCTATCAATGGCTTGTTTTTCATCATATAGTCCTTGAATTCTGCCCAATGGGATACCAGAGATCTTGTATTCCATTGGAGCAAGAATTCACCGAACTGTGGATTCATCTAGGGCAGAGAGGGAGACCATCCAGCGGAGCGGCAGTGAGAGAGCGATCGAGGGGCGCGATGGTGGGAGCGCGTAACGGGTCGGGCTAGGTGTTCGACTGAGACTGGCCCGGGGGGTTGGCGTCGGGAGCGCGGCGGGTGAGGCACCGGATGGGGCTTCTTGGGACGCCGGCACGGGTGGAGTGGACCAACAGCGACGTGTTGGGGTGGGAGAGAGGCTCTCCGAGTTTGGTGGGGCGGGTTCCCGCTCAGGGAGGCTCGCAGCCACCGGGTTTGCTGTGACTGGGTCGGCTGGCGCGGACTCGATCATACACAGCACTGGACGCGGCTGACCTGCTGGGGAGGGGCGGAGTGCTGAGGAGGAGCGTTGTGCTGAGGCACAACGCTGGTTCGATACCTCAGGCTCCCCAACAGGACGTTGAGGAGGGAGGGGGCGCCGCCGCGGAGCTGGTGTTAGAGGGGGAGGATGAGGGTGCGCCTCCCGTGGCGTGGGCCACTCCTGAGGCTGGAGCATTCGGACCGGTGCATAGGCCGCTGCCGCTGCCTGCTGCTGGCGCTCGCGCAGCGCCTCGCGCTGCACACGCCAAGCGGGACAGGCGTGGCGGTCCCCAGCTGCGCGCGGGCCTTTACATGTGGCGCAGCGCGGGTTTTCCGCGTCACACTCCCGCGTGTGATGAGGGTCGGCGCAGCGGCCGCAGGTCGGGCGTGCAGCTCGGCAGGTCCGGTCAGTGTGGCCGAACCGCTGGCACGTGCGGCACTGCTGGGGAGGAGGGGCCCAGGCCTTTACTGGGACCATGAAGTACCCGCAGTGGATTGCACGTGGGAGCTTTAGCCCCCTGAATCTCAGGCGGACGAGTGGGTTGGGGCCCAGGCCGGGACGGCGGGAGGGCAGGCGCATAACCTCGCACACCCCTTGCTCGGTCAGCTCCTCTAGTAGCTCGTCGTCCGACAGCTCGGTGAGCTCCGGGCTGTAGACGACCGCCTGGATGGTGTTCAGGCGGTCTGCGATGGTGGCTGTGACCGCCCGCCCCAGAAAACTGCTCAATTTGAGCAGGGCCTCTGCCTGATGCTCCGAAAAAAACCCGAACTGGCAGGGCTCCCGAGCGCAGCGGCTTGGCTCCATCCACTTCACCGGCGCAGAGCTCGAGCTCCCGACGGATGGCAAAGGGGTTCGTCGTACGGAAACTTTTTCCGTCAGCGTTTCTGACGAGCACGAAGCTCGGTCCTTCCGGAGGGGAAGTGGAGGGGGGCAGACAAGCCCCTTGCCGGGCCGGTCGCCGGAGGGGAAATGTTGATGACATCTTGGGTCTTAACCTTAAACTTAACTTAAATTAACTTATGAACTACTTATTAGAACGACTTAAAGCTAAATAACACAATTCCGACACACATTAGGCTGCCGTCAGCACAAGCACGAACCATCCACCCGCCCCGTCGTCCCAACAGCAGCTGGCAGGTGGCAGCACTTCCTGGCGGCAAGAAGGGGCGGAGCCTAAATTATGGCGTAAGCACGGGACGCTGAAGAAGAAATGCACTAATTACTGTTTTGAAATTAAAATAGGCGACACGGAATACAGTGAACGCTACCAGGGCAATGTGTGATGGAATTTTAACAAAACTACCACCACCACATTGCCCACGACAGAAAACTAACGCAGAAACGGAGCAAGCTGAGACGCGACCGCCACAAAGCACGCTGCAAACCGGAAGGACCTCCTGGGCTCAAGCGTCCGTTTCAGTTGTCTTCGTTGCGTCCCTTTTGTACTCAGATATTCCTTGCAGCTTGTTTTTGGTACACTGTGGAGACTAAGCATGGTAGAGGAACATGAAAGATTTGGCCACGGGATGGATCCTGGTGCAAAGGATGTATTATTACTCAATAGCTTATAATATATCGAGCTACAGAATTAGGAGTCACTGTATCTACGTACAAGTGAACTACTCATTTACACCAACAGGCCTGGTCTCCTCGATCACCGCGTTCGTTCCACACTCAAACAATAGCACAAGATCTCGCGATTTCAGCGACACACGACACATGAATCGCGGTGGCACGCACGTTTGTTTGTCAGCACTCTGGCGCAGAATCTGCTCTCCATGCGTCGCATTTCAATATCTGTATATTGCTACCTTATCAATCAGTTCAGCTCAGCGGCGACGTGAGTCAAGGTTGGTGAACTCAGTTTGTCTCTTTCGCGCCGCGCATTTGGCACTTAGCAAAACTGAACAAAAATGAGCGCAAAACGAAATGGCAATACACAGGGATGACGGGAGGCTGGCTGTCCTCAAGGATTTCCAGTGTGCGTAGGGGCGGTGCGCATATCCTTTCCGAGGTTTTTGGAGGGTGCATAAGTCCGGTACGCAGCCACCTTCTATTTTGGAGGGTGTGTAAGTCCGGTGCGTAACCACGCTCCGTTTTGGAAGGTGTATAAGCCCGGTGCGTAACCGCCCTCCGTTTTGGAGGGTGTATAAGTCCGGTGCGTAACCGCCCTACGTTTTGGAGGGTGTATACGCACAGCCTTTTACTTATGCTATATGGTAGATTATATTGTAACATACAGTAGTGCTCCTTTTTCTTGACATACTGCCGTTTTGATGGAAAATTGGCTATTTTAATTAATCTGCTAGTGAATTTAGCAAAGGAGTGTACAAAGTGACAAAATACAATGCATACAGTGATAGGAAGTGATGCATAGGTTTACTGACTGAAGCCATCATGACACAAAATGTCTGCATCCAGTCAGAAGAAATGGTCCGTTTTGCTGGACACCTACAAGACATCCATGCTTGGATCTTCACATTGGAATGTGAAACTTGAGCCAGGCCAAATCACACTGAATGTTCAAATCATTGACATGTAAAGAGATTTTTCACCATTTGTCTTCCTGAAACTACCTTGGTGATGACATGATTCCTTGAAACATTGGCTCTCTTACCATTGGAGTTGGTGGCACCTGTGTG
This sequence comes from Pollicipes pollicipes, assembly GCF_011947565.3. Lineage (NCBI taxonomy): Eukaryota > Metazoa > Arthropoda > Thecostraca > Pollicipedomorpha > Pollicipedidae > Pollicipes > Pollicipes pollicipes. Next base: position 7,533,733 of record NW_023596225.1, on the reverse strand, counting down.
GTAAGCTATGAGCTCTTGGATTTAGAGGGTATGTGCTGAAATTGTTCCCATGATGCCACTGCTTTGCTGTACATAATCTACCCTTACCCCAGACATGTCAAACATTTGGGTTTTGTGCAATCTGGGCGAATATTGGTGTTATCATCTGTTGCATTTAAATGATTTTCTCTCAGAAATAACTAGTTGAATACATGTGCAATAAGGTAGAACATAACAGAACTATTTTCCAGCATCTACATTTTTCAAGAAGCATATTGCTTTGAATTTTTGCTGATCATTTGAAATGAACACAACAGTGATAACATCTATATTTCATAATGTTGACCTGTGTGCTTCAATAATGAAATATCACTGGCTGCTATGAAATAGTGTTCTGGCTTTGGTTAACAAAAACTTGAGTATAACATGCTCATGACTCCAGCATGCTTTTAACATGCTTTCAAAGGAATACTTGTGGTCTCACATGCAACTTAGGTGTAACCATTGGCTTGTAGACAGTGAAATGGGAAACTTTCCAAATCTGTGGAGACCCTAACAATAGACACCAAAAATAAACAATCATTCCAGCTCCCACATTTGAATGTCTGATGCCTGGTACTAAAGGTTATGGCTACAGAAGATACAGATGACTGAGCCAAAAGATATTGATGACCACAACTAAGCATGGGGTTAGCAACACATGTCCCAGGAGCATCAGTATAGTAGTACATCTCGCTACTGCATCCTAGCACAAGATACTCCGTGCGTGGAAAGGGTTGCCCAAAGTATGACAACTAGGATGAAAGGTTTTGAAGTTATGTGCAGAGTGTGAGGTTTCAAGGTGATTTGCTACAGGACATCAGGACTCTGGTCATTGTTCCACCGTCCATGTGCCTCACACAAGCTGCACTACATTTTGCAAAGAATACTTGCAGCCGGTGTTTATGATAGATCAAAACATGTTGAGAAATTGTGGGAAACTTAAACATTTTCAGGGCATTGAAACTTAAAAAATGACATAGCTTACAAACAGGATCACTGTGATATAGTTGGTCAGACACCAAGTCAGCCATGATAAAGTCAGTCGTCTCTGTAGATTGCATATAATTTTGGGAAGACGCACATTACGTTCTTCCAATGACATCAGCCGATTTTCAAAGGATCATTGGACTGTTCTTTCTTGGCAGGACGACGTGATACACCATCTGGATGGTTTGCCACCCTGAGAGTGGAGGCCAGTCCCGCCGCCATAGAGCAGACGACAGGACCGCCCAGGAAGGCCGCCGAAGGGCCAGCCCTTCAGCCCTTCACGGAGAATCCAAGTGACCGAGTTGATGACGACAGCGATGGCGATGACTTTGTGGATCCCCCGTCACGTCAGATCGTTTGACCTGTCGGCGCCCGCGGTGGTCCGCAGCGTCCCCCCCCCATCCCCCACCCCCTGTGGCTAACCCAACGGCCGGTGCGCACAACACCATGTCGGATCTCCTAGGCAAGATGCAGAAGTCCATTCTTCAAGATCTGGACGATCACCATAAGCATGACACGACATGGCACTAGGCGCTGTCGGCATTCATGACTAACTGGTGCGCCGCCACGTCCTCCGTCCCCCCCCCCCCCCCCCCCTGTCAGAGCCAGCTCTTCGCGCAGCGTCAACTAGGTTAGCGGAAAATCGTGGCCGCCACATCCCTGTCCCCCGGCCGGAGAGGCGGAAAGCCTGTCCACTTCGTGGACGGTAGCGTGTGGCCGCTGGTCGTCCTCCAAAGACCGGAAGGGATAACCACCCGTACCAGCGGTATCTGGGAAAGCGTCGTGTCGCAGCGCCGCACAGTCTGCAGGACTGCGTCGAGCAAAATCGAGCGCTGGGTCGCAGAACATGTCATGTCAAGTTGAGGTCATGGAAGGGCAAGTTGGGTAGTTAAACAAACAACGCACCATAGGAATGTTCTCATGCAGGCTGTTTCTCTCCTTTCAGTGTTATGATCATTGCATGTTTATCAGATGCCTTGTCCTGGAAATATCCCGGCTTTTCAGTAAATGCCTATAGCTACAAGCTTAGGCTTAGTGGGGCTTTACTATCTGAGACCTTTCTAGTCGTTCCAAATACAGAGTTTGAGGTGATGGCACGCATTCAAATCGAAATGTGCTTGAGTAAGTGTGCAAGATATCTGGTGTGCGCATGTTTTGAAGAACAGAGGTGGTGCACACAGGAACCTACAATGTTTATCTTGGGGCGCCCAGCCGCTCCCTGCATACCCGTACCTGGTGCCTGCTGGCTCAGGCTGCTGCTGTGCGTAGGGCTGGGAAGGAGTCCGATTTAACCCTGATCGGTCTTCGCCTTCGTTGTGGCTATGGAAGCGGGGGTGGCTTGGTACGATGATGTGTGACGATGGTACGTGATGGTGTATTTCATGGTTTTATGATGCCGATGTGTTTGTCTGCGGACGGGAAACTGTACGCTGTGCTGGGTGCAGTCTCCTTTTTGGCTGCACAAACCGCTTGGACAGCTTGTGAATGTTGTTTTACTGTGTTTGTGAGAAGTCCTTTGGACGGAATGTGTTATGTCTGGTTTAGGCGGAATGTATCTAAATTGTCGTCGATTCCTGTCTGTTAAAGTGTGTTCTGTCGATCTGAATGTACTTGCATGGCATGTTGAAGCTGATGATCTCGTTCATATCAACGCCCACGATTTGTAGGTCTTCGAGTGTTTAGGCGGGATTATTGTATGAGGACCACTGTATCATTGTCATGAGAAGTCAATGACGTCCGGTACAGTGCACCATCTCATTTAAAGGCTATGCCATTAAAAGAGTACAGCCGACGGGGTTCCAAGAAATGATGGGAGGTGTCAGTTGACGTAGCGCGAGACCTGTCTGCTCCAACTCGGATCCCGTGCGTTTGGTATTCTCGTGGGATCATGCGGGATTCTGGTTTTACGTCGTTCTTTGTACAAGTTATGATATGGAATAAACTAGCAATCTAGGCACCTGTATAATTAACATGGTTTAGGTCTCGTTGCTTTCAGAACGGGTATCCAGGAGCGTGCGCAACTACTAATAATGTTTAGTGGTCAAAGATTCCCATCAGAGCTCTGGTTTTGCCGAATTTGTCGAGGAAAGCATTAAGTGCGGGATTGACCGACCTGGGGCACGGTAAACATGAGGTTTGAATGTACTAAATGAATACAGTTGAGTCTAGGTACGGGTCCAAATGTGCATTCCCTCAATTGTTCCATTACATGCCCATTCTCTCCTTATGTGGGTGCCTTAGGTACATTTATAAGAGTACATTTAAGTTCCTATGTCTTTATGTTTTCCTTTGGTATCTGCAGACTGACTAGCAAAAGGGAGTCAGAAATTGGACATGATATCGAAGATATTGCATCGTCCAAAGTTCCTCAAGGAGGCATGCATTCCGCGGGATTTTCATCAGTATGACGCCCTATTTTGTAGGGATCCACGTCTTTACGGCAGAGTAAGGTGGAAGTGGGAGAAAGAGAAGGGGCCGGGCGTAAGATCGCCAGCTCAGCTGCGATTTGTCCGCGGCCCGAGAAGTCGAGGCCCTCGACGAAATGCGATCTTAAGGCGCTGGACCACGTGGCGATCTTGTGACCATTGGACGTCTCTGTTGACGTCTTAAGTGCTTACAAAAAAGAATGCATAAAAACAGAAGAAAGAGGCAAACGCAAAATCGTTGGGGAAGTTTCGCTGCATTTCCATCGCTTTCACCCAATATATGCTCGACAATGTAGGTTTGAGTAATTTCAGCTTTCTTGCTCCAAAACCTTGTTTCTCGTTGTTCTTGAAAGCTAGTTGTTGAGCTACAGTAAATATAAATGTATTTACAAAATGATAATATAAATATGTTTCTCATCACCTCTGATATTTGGTAAGGCAAAACATTTTTGCCAGGGCGTCAGTAGCTGGGACATTTCGCTCAGCACTATTTCTAACACCGCTGTTGGCGGTTGCTGGGATACGCATGTACGAAAAAGTGCGTGCGCCCGCAGCGCAACAGAGGCCAAACACCTAGGTCTTAGAAACGCGTTTTCAATACGTCACTCGTTCGCCGGAAATGTGGTGAAATATGACAAACCAGCCGGAATTGGTCAGCACTGTTCCTCACATTGCTTACATGGGTTGCGTAGAAACGCATGCACGAAAAAATATATGCTTACGGGGCTGCTCGGTGTTTAGTATCTGTGCGTACTAAAAGCCGCCACTTTTAGCACGATTTGGTGCTAAATATGATTTTCCCTCTTCGGAAGTATACGTCCTAAATATTCGTGAGGATGTGTTGGGCTATAAATCTTCCATTTTCATTTACAATGTTCAGACTCCAGAGCTGGGCCTTTATGTTTTTTTTTAGTCAGGGTCTGTTGTTTTGCCTAGACTTAGAAGTGGTTATGTGAATGCATCAATCTGTGTCCAACTTTGTTTTTCAGGTTGTGATTCACTACCGTGCAGGTCCTGCATACTGACAACATATTGTGGCGAAGTGCAGTTAACAGGCTGACTGCCAGAGGTTCAATGCAAGATTCCAGTTGAAATATATCTTCAAATGTCTGACAAGATATACTGACTGTTTTCCACATTTGTCTTATGATGTCTTTATTAAGTCTTTTGTCACCATCATCATTGAGGGCACAGGTCAGCAATATTCACATGCAAGCTGTAAGGCTGGCATCCAAGAAGACAGGAGGAAGCACCAAGTATGGTTCTAACCGCCGTGGGCGGCCCCATCACTATGGTTGGAAGGTAATTTGGATAATGGAGAGAGTCCACTTCAAATACAACATATTTTTGCCTTGACCAAGTTCCCGATGAACTATTCACCATGTTGTGTGCAAAATAGTCTCTGCTTCACAAGACTAGGGCAATCTTCATATATTCCAACACTCCATATATGACATGTGTACACACAAGTGATCTCTGCCCCACTGTGCTGTGTTATGATCTTGTTTGAGGTGAATGGGTTCAGGTAAATGACCTTGTAACCTTCCACTGTGTGCTTACTTATAAGACACCCAACAATAAATATATGTTTGAGGGGTGGTGTTTCATCTTAGCCTTAGCCCTGAAGGGTGGAGTGTCATTTCCCAGTTACAACACATGTGTCTGGATAGCTGCTGTGCTCAATACCTGCACCAGGCTTTTTAGCCTCAATGCTTTATGTCGACTTGTACTGATACACCCTCAGGCACATAAAACCCACTTCTAGCTTCAGTGACCTATATTGGCATTCCTTATGATATTTTTTGGTGACCTTCAGTGACCTGTGGTGCCCTTTGAGAGGCACAGGGTGGCCAGACCATGGTAACCTGTAATGTGCTGCCCTCAGGCGCAGGATGGCCAGCTTGTGACAGCTGGCAGCATTCTAGTGAAACAGCGCACGCTCCGCTTCCATCCCGGCGAGAACGTCCGGATTGGCCGCTCCAGCGACCTCTTGGCTCTGGAGGCTGGCACGGTGGCCATCACCTGTCAGCCGTTTACACCCGACCCAGAGCGTGGCCAGGTATGGGTGCAGCGCGCCTACGCCGACCGGCCGACTGGACGGATCATGTACAAGAAATACTTCCATGTGCTGGTCCGAGAACAGCAGGGCCGTTTCAAGCTGGTGGACGAAGTGTGACACCACCTCAGGCCAGCGTAGGCTGCGACCCTATGAGTGCGTGCATGTGTGTGACGGAGGGATTGTGAAGGGTAGGATGGTTGGACGATCTTGTTGAGAACACATGACAACGTCAGTGGAGCATGAGTTTTGCTGTCCCCACCTGCCTGTGGGGTGAAATGTAGCGCGTAATGCCTCCCCAAATACACCGAATGGAGGACTGCATGCTCGGAACTGGAAGACCCCACACAAAACTAAATGAAGGATGCATACTCAATGAATTGCTTGCCAGCTACAGTCTATGTGTTCGTGGGCCTTGATCTTAGGGCCTTGGTCCTATAGCTGCGTCGCAAGTGCCTGTCGCAGCACTTAACCCACCACTCTTCTAAATACAACGCCATCGCCAGCCACAATAAGACAAACTGGAGCAGGCAAAATCTTGTTTAATTGTTTCAAACAGTGAAAAATGCCTAAATGACAACAGTTGCCCTGCACGTGACAATATCGTTATGACACAATGTGCGAACATCAGGCGTCAGCACATGAAAGTTCACAGTTCCGCGGCAGTGACTTAGACAACCCATGCATAATCACATCGATGACAAACTCCCAACATGGAAGTGTATTCCAGGTCCAACAAGCTAAACCCCCAGCAGCGAAGCCTGGCCCGGGACACAACACGCCAGCGCCGGTCAACACTGACAACAGGCAATACCGGATCCGGGTCGAATCGAACCTACACCACAATTCACCACGCCATATCACTAACTGCGCCGGCTTGGAGGGACGCGTCGCCGCACTCCCCCTACCGCTGTTCGGGGGTCACGGCGCCCCGGGGCACGGGGACCAGCCCAGCCATCCCGGGCGCGCGCGGGCGCACAGCCACACTCGGGCCACCCTCGTCCGATCCCGGGCACAGGCTCTCTGCAACAAATCCGACCTAAAACGAGATTGCGCCAACACACATACTATCACCGGGCGGACTCGTCCACCGACACGATCGCGCTATAAAATACCCTGCACTGAACGCGGGGCGGCCGCCACCAGCGCGACGGGACCGGGTAGTGCCGGCAACGGAGGAGCCAGTCCCTGCCGGGTGAAGCGCGCGGCGTCGGGCCGCGTCCGCACCGCGCTTTGTACTGCCGGCATGCTGCAGCCAACCCTAGCTGACAATCGGCCGACCTAAGGTTAACCTCCAACCGACCCCAGCTGACCTCAGGCTGACCCACGGCCGACCTAAGGTTAACCTCCAGCTGACCAAAGGTTGACCTCAAGCTGACCCGGGCTGACCCCAGGGTGAATGCCGTCGCCATCAGGCGGCGGACCCGCCAGCAGTTCCGGGCCGGCGGCTGACCTCCGGCGCCGGTTCAGCCATCAGTGTCCGGTCAGCGGCGGCCCGACCGACCATCATGAGTCGCGCTGGGCGGCTCGACCCTGCTGACGGCGCGCCGGTCGAAGCCCCGACCCGCCTGCCAGCGGGCTGGCGTCCGCTGCAGACACAGCACAGTGGCGGCGTCACAACACCACGGCACGAGACTGGCAGTCAGACGCGGGGCTTTTCGCGGCAGTAATCAACAATGGTCACATGAGATACGAGCCCAGCTGTTTGAATGACATCATTATAACACATCAGGGGCGCAGGTGACAGGATACGGTGTACCGCGTGCACAGACCGCGACGTCTTCTACGCAGTGAGCTGCGACTCTTGTTATTTCATCACTTGTGCATTACCGCGCTTGTCCTATTTTGTGGAGCACGCACTGAGACTTTACCCAGACCACGACGACCTCGCACACGGAAGGAACTGTACCAGTGGGGGGCCGTCACTTCTATGGCCCCGCCCGACGCCCGGGATGCCCCAGCCTCGCACCACAAAAGACCTGGATTCTCCGGGGATGCGATGAATCTGGATCGTCACCAAGCATCTGATGACAGGCGTCGGCAACATGCGCTAAACGTTTTGGGGAAGTCCCGCATTACCGAAGCACCCGCCCCGTGCCGCACGCTCCCAGCTGGCCACAACGCACGGTACTAAGAGCACAAGGATCAAACGCTCGGGACGGCCCGACAACGATCCAGGCATATGGACCTTGACTGGCATCCGACGGCCGCATCCGGGCAACAACATTTGACGTGACGGCACTGGTGAGCGTGCTGTGAGCCTCCGTCCGAGCCGGTATGCCGCGGAGCCGGCAGCCGGGCGCCTGCTGCCGGCCGCACTGACCCGGCGGGGCGCGGCGGCCGCGCGCCGTCGGCTGGTACCCGTTGACGGCCGGCCGACGGCCGGAGCCTCCGTGCGCCGGCACACGGCCGGGGCCGGGGCCGGGGCCGGGGCCGGGGCCGGGGCCGGGGCCGGGGCCGGGGCCAGGGCCAGGGCCAGGGCCAGGGCCGGAGCCGGAGCCGAGGCCAGGGCCAGGGCCGAAGCCGGGACCAGGACCAGGGCCGGAGCCGGAGCCGGAGCCGGAGCCGGAGCCGGAGCCGGAGCCGGAGCCGGAGCCGGAACCGGGGCCGGCAGGGCCGGGGCTGGACGGCGAGGCGTCACGGCCGGCTGGCCAACGCGACGCCGGCGGCTCGACACCCTCCGCATCCTGGTCCTGTGTGGATGCGGCCGGTCAGTCGGCACCTCACGCCGCCGCAGCCTCGCCGGCTTCTCCCGGTCGGACCTGAGACTAGCGCAGGTCCAGGACCGGCTAAGCACACGCACAAAAACCGGCCCTGTCGCAGCGCTCGGTCTCGCGGCTGTCTGACTGACGCCACAGCCATCTGAGACGCATGCAATCGCACAGAGTTGCGAACAGCAAATGTCAAGTGTGTTCCTTAAAACGCTATTCTCGGATGACACAAACAAACAGCTACCATTCGTGATTCTAAAGCACACTGACAGTACGTTCTCCAGCGTGTATGGTGGTATCAAGGCAATCCAGTCACCCCCAGTACCTAAAGACCAGAAAGACGTTTTCAATATGCGTAGTGCACACATCAAAAAGGACCGCGTTTGAAAGCCGACCCATCAAGACCTTACGACGTACTAGCAGCCAATTGCCCCAGGCACTGATTAACACTACCGCCCTAGTCCTCCATGTCCGTCGCAGCGCGGGCCCGGCGACCGAGCGCGCGGCCCGGTGGACCGGCGCCGCTCACCGAGGCGTCCGACGCGCAGGAGGAGAGTGGTGACGACGAAGAGTGAGGGCTGTAGCTAGCGGCCCGGTGCGGCGTCGAAAACGACTCGCGGATGCCGCGCCGGTACTCCACCACCTGGTCCGTGACCCGGATGACCCGGCCGAGCAGACTGCGGGCCGCGCGCCGACACCAGTCACTGCCAGGAACGCGGGCGCCGGGGTGCGCGGACTCTAACTAACAAACGACAGCAGAGTGAAAAGCGAGACTGCTGGGTGAGGCGCGGCAGCCACGCCACACGGAGACGTCTGAGAAGAGGCGCACGCGCACAGAACCGCATCAACCACGGGCCACGCCCGTCTCATGTGCGACCAGAAAAGCCAGAGACCCAGGAAACCCGCGGGAAGCAAACATTGCGCCATTTCGGGGTCATTTCAACGCAGGTCAGCGGCCATCACATAACGACCGTCTGTGTCCGAAGCGCCGAGAGGTGTGAGACCGGATGCCAATCGGCGCATGCCATGGCCGGGTTGTTGTCGCACCTGGTCCGATTGGGGTCGCACGCGGAGCCCGGACTGAGCACGGCGCTGGAGAGCCGCTGGTACGCGTACTTGAAGGCCTCCTTGACCTTCATCATGTTGTAAGAGGAGCGGCCGATGTCGTTGCCGGCGTTGTGCGGGTCTTCGATGCACAGCGGCGAGTTGTGCACCGAGTGCGCGGCGAACTGCTCCTCCACCTGCGCACCAGCGGACCCAGCCCGGTCAGAGGTCTGAGTTCAGAGACGGGGCATCGCGCCACAGAGCGCTCGACCAGGCCGGCCGGGCCGGCCCATGCAGCGCCGCTGCCGCGGAGGCGCGGACCGCACCGCGCATGACGGTCAGCACAGGTGGGTGGTTACAGTGGCCCGCACGTCAGAGAGCTGGCGGTGACATCGACCAAGTGGTCAGCCCGTCAGAGACCTGGCAGTGACATCGACCAGGTGACCACCTCGTCAGGGAGCTGGCAGTGACACCGACCCGGTGACCAACTTGTCAGAGAGCTCGCAGTGACACCGACCAAGTGACCAGCTCACCAGAGAGCTCGCAGTGACACCGACTCGCCTGGCTCCGGGGAGCATAGCCGTGGTCTTTCACTTTGATGCAGGTCTTCAGGTAGTTGAACTTCAGGCCGTACATCTCGAAGAACTCGATGAGAAGGATTCCCAACTTGCAGCCGGGAAACGAGTCCAGATCCGTCTCGTACGTCTGAAGTGAGAGTGGAAATTGGAGTCGAGCATTCGTAGTTCGTCATGACACGAATACTAGGGTAGGTAGATTCTGATTTTGATTGGACTCGGATATATTCGAATCTTTCCACTGAATCTCAGACCACCAAATATTATGCAAAATATTGGCGACTTAATCCGATGTATAACAAACATGCACATTCGGTTTGTCTAAAGTAAATGTGAACCCAATCAGCACTTTTATAAAGACCCAACTGGTATTTATATAACTTAAGTGCAAATTCCAATGATGGCTGTCAGCGTTTGGCGCATTTATGTATCAACAACATAACACAATAAGTTAACAAGCTAAAAGAATGCTTCCTTCTCAACACCGTTGCGTTCACAGCCAGCAAGGCCCATTCTTCACTTCAGCGCGCGTACCTGGAGAAAGCCGACCGTCATTAAGATGAGACTGTAGGAGCTGATACCGCCGGTAAAAACCTCATTCAGCTCACGCTGCAACAGGAACTGCTTGAGCGCGATCACCAGCTTCGGCATGTCCGGGTACTCCGTCATGTACTGCTTGATCTGGTTAGCCGACACCAGGCCGTTGGTCATGTTGAAGCTGATGTCGACCTTGACCTCTGTGCGCCGATCGGTCAGCTTGATGATCGGCACCTGACCGCACGCAGACACAGCGATACAGGAGGGCCTCCCGTCAGGTCACCGGGGTGTTGACGGGGTGAAGCGTCGCGAGGGAAATGCGGCGAGGGTTGAGCAAAACGGCAACCGTCCCGTCCCATCCCGTCCCGTCCCGTCACATACCGCAGCCTTGTCCAGCACTTTGATGGAGCCGGCGTCGCAAATCTCGGCGCGAATCAGGGCGTCCTTAAGCATCTCCAGACACTTATCCCAGTTCCCCATCACGACGATGTCGATGTCGCTGAAAAGGGGAAGCTATTGCAGTTGCCACACGCCATGACAAACAGCTGGCAACAACTCCACGACCTTTGTTCAAAAGAGCAAGCTGAGCTGCGTCACAGGGCCGTGGCGAAATAATGCTGACGCAGTCCGATGATCACGACGGACGGAGACCCCGCTCGTCCCAGACATCACAAAGGGAAAGTGCATTCCATAAACGTTGTCAACAAACCACAGACTAAACATTATGGCTTGAAAAATGCAGTGAAATATGCGATATGAAAAGGGTTCTCAGCGAATGGTGTTAAGCAAGTTGGCACAAATCCACACCAAAAGTGGAGAAAGCGGCAGTCGTGATACGCACCTGGTTGGGAGGTAAAGACCCGTTTCAAAGCTGCCAAATATGAACACATTTGCTTGTGCCCACAAGCTCTTGATGACACCCTTAATGCCATTGTAGACGTAGTTACGCATGGTGTGCTCCTCTTGTGTCGGAGACATGTACTGGAAGAAGTCCTCAATCTCTTCATGCAGGCTGGAAATAAATAACTATTGTCCCCACATGTGGCATTCATCAACAGCTTGCGTACTACATCACGTTTATCAGTAACGGTGATGATTATGCAAGCGAGACTTGCATTGCAGCATGGGATAAGCAAGGGGACAACAGGCATGACTATTATCACCATACACATGCTCCTTAGACACATGCGGACTACATAAAAACATAATGGAAGTGGAACGGAAGCTGCAGGTATATATAAACGTGCTTCGGGGAGTGTCGGTACTCCTAAGAATGTTGAGAAAGACACTGTGAGACCACATGAACACTGCTGATACTCCTCCAATCATTTTGTGCAGTGAAAGTATGATTTCAAGCACAAACTTGTAAATACAGTAATATATATATATATATATATATATATATATATATATATATATATATATATATATATATATACATTTCCCAGGGCAATGGATACAAATGCTATCCTTCTTGTTTTATCATCAAACAGAGCTGACAGTATTTTAATACCACAAGGACAAGCCCATGCCACAAACTTCTGTCCATGCTGGACTCCCACCATGTGCTTTAAGCTACCTTATAAAAAAGTTTGCAGCTACAATGAAACATGTGCATGGCGTGACACCATCCACGACAGGTAAGGCGCAACACTTGCGCAATCTCCGGAATTCAGACCAAGGTATCAAGATTAAAATATGCCAACATAAAAACTACAGCACGATGTGATGTTTTCAAAAAGAAGTGTATGAAGAAATGTGCCTCAGAAAACCATTGTAAATCTAGCTGTTGATAATTTGTAGCCACATAGGAAACCATTGAATGCTTAAGTTTGAATCAAATAAATAGCCCGATAAGACAGTAGTAATAGCCTTTATCTTCGGAGTACAACCAGGAATATATAGACACAGACGCAATGATATTTCGACACCATGCCTTGATGAAAACGAATAGCAGGATTGAAGCAGATAATTTAGAAAAGCAACAGTATTCACTTTTGCTCTTCGTTTCAATACAGGCATGTTGCCCAAATATCAACGCATTGATATCTACATTCCCTGGTTTTTCTCCGAGGAATAAGGCTATTAGTGCTGTCTCATCTATGCCAAAAACGTTCCTCGCAAATGCACTTGACAGCTTACGTAAAAAAGTTCCGACGTTTAAAGCTGAATCTGAGAGTGAGAGGACGATCTACAAGGTTAAGTGTAAGGTCACAGCGACCTGTGTTTATGACCGCTTTTGTTAGCCACAGCAGTCGGAAGGGAAGTCTACGCTGTACACGAGTGGTTGAATCAGCCGTGTCCTGGCCGATATACTGTCAGAAGACACTACCCTGTCACAAGCCACCGACAGCATCGTCAAAAATCGATCGAAGCCTGAGGAAGCGCAAGCTCCTCTTACACATTCCTCCAAGCACACGAACCCAGACACAGCCGAGCGCAGCAGCGCCGGCGCCCTGCCCAGCGCCGTCCGGCGCGTATGGCCTCAGTCACTGACCCGAGCACACCGGCGCTGTACAGACGGCCGGGCATCAGCCACGGACAGCCGCCGTGCTGGCCCACCAGCTCTGCGCGCCGCTCGTTGAAGTCGACCGTGCACGAGCGGTCGTGCTCGTCGCGGCGGCGTCGGGCGGCGTCGGGCTGCGCGCGGTACGGCAGCGCCGCGTGCACAGCCATGCCGGCGCCGGCCGGCGTCTCGTCGGCCGGCGCCAGGTACTCGGCCGGCAGGTGCTGGTCGATTAGGTCCGGCACGCTGCGCAGCCGGCTCGACAGCTGCAGTCGCTCCAGCTCCTGCTGGCGCCGCCAGATGCGGCCGAACAGGTCGCCGGCGGGCCCCTCCTGCTCCGGTTGCAGCCACGCGATGTCCGACTCCATAGCAAGGCGGCGGCGCCCACACGCTCGCGACGGCCCACGGCTGGGGCTACACCAGCACCTGAGACAGGGCAAGAGCGTGGATCAGTCAGGATGCAACGTATATCTTGGGACACAAGCAATATCTCTCCACTTGGTGTTAAATGTAAATATTCCACATGGCTGCATGAAAAGGAGAGTGCCATCTTCGCTGGTGTCATATAAAACTACAAAAGTCTAAAAGCCCATTTATTAACTCACAAACTTAGTAATAACCTAGTGCGCTTCGGGAACTCTGTGTACAAACAAACGAAAGGCGTCGCGGCGGGCAAGCAACGTGCACCAGATCGAGCAGGTCAATGCCGCCGCGCGACCGAGCGGTTCGCACGACTTAAGGCAAGCGTGGACTAATGACCCTTGTCTTAAGCCCATGATAGTTCGATCAGCGTTAGAGACCCTAATGTGTCCAGCTGAGAGTAGGATTTTTCGTACTTGTGCTCATGAACTAAAAGGAAAATGCTCGCGGAAGAACGTAGTATAAATAGAAAATATTGGTACCTATCTCCGGAGATTTTTAGCTAGAAAAAACGAAGTGTAGCATTCGTCACCGTTTTGGGTGCTCGGTGTTGGGCGTGTTCGGAACCGTGTATCGGGTGTTGAGGTGTGGGAGCCCGGACAATTCATTATTTTGAAATCCTTCGGAGGCAGTGTCTGCACAGCTTCGGAGCATTTCTGGATTTACGCATCTCGGTTTTACAGCACAATATTTTGCTTAAGCTTGCACAACTTTTTTCGCTCGTGATCGTAGGCAAAGTTTGAGATATCAAGTACAGTTGATATAACAAATGCCTCCTCCATTATGCTGTTTAACCAGCACCTTCTGGCATATTTAGCCTCATTAGCTGTTCTTCCTATCAGCTTTTAAAGAAATTGGTGATATTGATTTTGCCAGAAGACCTTCATGCCTTTTCATCACATCAGTTTGTGTAGAATCAAGGTTCATTTTTAAAGTATTATTTAGGACACTGTAAATGTGACCATCAAGGAAATCAAAAGATTCAAAATTCATCAAATTGAGTTAGGCCATCTTAATATGTGCCAGTTAAAGCCTATACATCTAAACTATATGAAGATCACAAAAATATTCAGGAAATGAAGAGATGTTCAGACTCAGCAACTTTGTGTCCATGAAATGTGTTTCAACTGAAACTTGAAAGAACAGGGTGAATACAAAATAATGCTTTCATATTTCCATGATATTATGAGAACTGGGTCATATATCAGTGCACTCTAAGATATACTGAGATGTGAAGATCTCAGTTGAAGCAGAAGATGTGAGTAGGTTTCAAAAACTCATGACGTGCAAACAGATCTGTAGTTTAATACCTTATAACAAAATTATGCCTTATGTAAAATACCACAGTTTTATCTGAACTGAAGACATACAGACACATCATCTGGGCATTGCTTTGGAAACTAACTACTCATCTAATCTAGGCCAAAGATAACACACTTAAAATTTAAACTAACACCACTGCACAATTTTGCATTATGTTACAATGCTCCCATCCAAGGCCATGCAAACTAGGTAGGCATGATGGTTTTTAGACAGATGTTCGGAAGAAAAAGTATGTTTGCATAAAGTCCATTTGCAAATGTTTGTGTGCTAATGTATGAAAGATATTACATGTGCATGCCAGAAGTGAGCGCAGAGAAGCTTGTATGCAAAGGTTTGCAAGCAAATGTTCATAGGGTGTAAAGGGTGTAAGTAAAATAGATGTATTTACTAAAGTAAATCAGGCCAAAACCCATGTAGCTTAAGTTCATACATGTCATAAATGTACCAAATTGTTTGTAGCTAATGTGTATAGCAAACCTGCCTTCCAAGCACAAAAAGGCCTAAGCACTATTAGGTCAAAAAACACTCAAGCATTTTTGCCTTTGGAAGACAGCAGAAATATGTGATTGACAGTCTATTTTTTAATAATGTCAGCAAGAATTTGCAATAATAGCATAATTAATGAGAAGTTCATATTGCCCTCAAAATACTTTTCAAGGGAAATGACTTTCAAAAATTTGCAGAAATTATCTTGAATGAAATTCTGCACCTACGTGTGCCTGGATTGCATCTGCCCATCATGTCAAACATGGGAAATCCTCATGTGAATTCTGCACATGATGTATGTAAAACATGGGAATTTCTCATGTGAATTCTGCACATGCTGTAGGCACCTGATGCAATATATGGATGTTTTTTTTCAAACTGACTTACTTCATAGGAGTTTGTGCCAAGTTGAATATGGATCTACATATGCTTTAAGCCTATCTAATAAAAAATTATCATGATCATCACATTATTATGATATATTTGGCATCAACATCAACAATGTTTATTCCTTATGAAAAACAGCTTTAATTCATATGAATTAGTCTTCACAGGACATAATCATTCATAACTCCTGCTCCATTATTACAATGCAAAAATACATGATACACAGAACATGTGGAAACACGCATCAATATAACAGCAAGACATACAAGCATGTTCATCATAAATCTGAGCACTCAGTTTGGCATACAGTCATCACAGACTTCAGCACAGAAAACTTAAGTATCAGGGCCATATGCTACTGCAAAAGTGAATATGCAGAGCTACTTAATTAAATGAAAACTCTTATAACTTAAATAATAAAAATGCAATTTCTTTTTTTGCAGGATTAAAAAAATTATGCACAGTTTTACCAGACCCGACTTAAACGCACATTAGGGTGAAGTTCAGTGCAACAACATCGCGTGGGCGTCCGGCGCAGTGAACGAATTTCTTGCAGACTTATTCCGGCATATACGTCTGCACGGCACATGCATCGCACCATGGTTCAAGACGCACAAAATGATCGAACTTAAGTGAAACGCCATCCCTGCGTGGGGAAAAAATGTGTTAGCATCCACCTACTTGATAAGTGCAATACCCTAACTCATCCAAACAGCATTACTCTCGAGCATTTACCTAGCTCGGACTCGCTAGTTACCATTACGTTACATGTCACATCACTCACAACATCCCGGCGCAGCCGTTCCAAATGTGCAAGCTGATCACTACAGAAGTGCTGCCAAAAAGGTGCTGAAAATCTGCCAGATTTCAAAACAATTAAAGCACCCCTGAAACTACCTTAACATCAGTTGTCGTGACATTTTTATGGATTTACTTGGCTTTCAGTGCATTTGGCTTCAAGACAGGGGTGTACTTCACTGTTGCATTGGTAGGCATTAGCCCATAACCTGGGCTACAGCCCCAACTTTGAGAAGAGAATGGGCCAAATCTATGAGAAAGCCGTTTATCGGCGTAACTTGGAGGCAAGTTTCGTCAGTTCCACTCTTCAAAGCCCTTTCCTCCCCAGCATCGTCCCTTTAATAGAGATGGCTGCTGACAGAGAGTAAATACACACCCGGGCGGGTGTTCGAATGCCCCCAGCTCGGGTAGCGGGTCAGTTTGAACTCATGAGATCTCAGAAACGAAGAGAGCCTGAGCCGCTAAATTCACAGGGTGCATTGGTCTGTACGTGAAGTCACTTGTATTAAAATTTGATGTTTATAGGTTATAATCTTCGGGTCAGATAAGGTCAAACAAGGTCAGACACCAGTATGGTGTCCCAAGTGCCCCCAGGCCTTTTCATGCAACCACCGTGAACCTAAATGCTTGTTCTGAGCAAAAGTTCACTGGTGCTCATTTAAGGACAGAGACCTTGTTTCACCTTTCGAGGATCATGGTAACCAAAATCACCCAGGATCGTTTTGATTTTTGCATTTGAATAAGCGGCAGAGATTATACTAGGCAGTAAGTTGCAAAAATAAAATGCTGGCCTGGGCCATTTTAGGTCAGTGACCTATCCTGAGCCTGTGAGAAGTCCATGGAGGATTCTTATGGGGTTTCTGTTACCAACAAATTTCAAATGAGCACCAGAAACTACCCCGTGCAGCAAGCTGTAGAGTAATAAAGTAGGTCGGTTTTTATGCTCGTCTCTCCTTTATACCTGACCCTAGGTCAATGGGTTTTGTTAATTCGAGTTTTGTGTTGTCTAAGAAGACATCTCTGAGATGCATGGCTTCGTCTAACACTGCGATGTCGCATCAGACTGAACGATCCTTAGAAATTGTCTTCGCTGAATCCAAGGTCTGACTTTGACCTACCGTAGGTAAGAGACATTACAAAGAATATCTCAATTTATAATACTAAACGATCCGCTATTCAATGATTCATAGCCATGCTGAATTTGGCGCCGGCAAGCCGCGCCCGTTCGGAAATCATTGTGGGAAGGCTGCGCGTATACACCCTCTAAAACGGAGGGCGGTTACGCACAGGGCTTATGCACCCTCCAAAACAGAGAGTGGTTAACATTGTCCTATAAAAGACTAGACAAACTTCTCGACTTTACAAAACGTGCCGCCCAGCAACGCTGTAGAAAGGCAAGCTTTTTTCTGCGGCGTCTAGCAATCATTGGAACCAACCATCTGTTCAATGGCCTTGATTGGATCTGCTGTGTGGGTGCGTTTCGCGGTGCCGTATGGAGCGAAAATGACGAGAAGCTGCTCTGCGATCGGGTGTAGTAAGAGGCAGGGTGATCGGCCAAGACATGGAGATAGCTTGTCATTCCACAAGTGAGTATTTTGGAGCTTGATCGTGCATAAACTGGTGATTTTGTTGTATGCGGGTCTGCGCCATGACTGTCAACCTGCGCATTTGCTGGTAATGGAAGTGGAGATAGAAAGTTATCTCCTTATTTTTTTTTTTGCTCTGATACGCTGTGTACTTTCCTGCTATCATCTAGGCATTTATCACAACTGAATCCAGTTGCATCCACCTGTAGGATAATAAATATGCATGTTGGCAAGTGGGAAGATGGAATGAAGAACATCTAAGAACCAGAAGGAAAATACCTTTCAAGGATGGGCGACATCAATGATTATCACTTCTGAAAGGCTGTCGTGTGCTATTCAACACTGATGGGGTGCTGGTACAGTATTGATATTGTGTTTGCTTCCTTTGAGGTGGAAAATAGCATATAAGCATGCTATTTGCATGCTAAGCATGCTATGTCCGTCCCGGTGGCTCAGTTGGTTAGAGCGCCTGCATTCCGACCCACCCATCCGTGGCGGGATGGGTTCGAGTCGCTCGCTATTTGCCCTTGGCAGGTATGGCCTGCGGCCGGTGGCAGCGGTCGCGCTAAAGGTCAGCTGACGTCAGAGGGCAGGACGGACCGTGCCGAGCATTGAGGCACGTTAAGCTTTCGCCACTAAATTCTGCCGTTGCCTGGAACTGCGCGATCGGATGGTGGGGGTCAGGGCTCACACAACAAGCACTGCTTAGCGTGAGCGCTGATCCCAGAAATCCATCCATTCAAAGGATTCCGACCAAATTTATAAAAAATTGTGTGGTTAATAGAGCTCATGAAATAAGACCAAGCTGGCCAAGACAAGATGTAAACTAGACGGTGGAAACCACTCCTTTCATGTGATTTTAGGATAATGACAGAGTCAAACAAGTGTCTTGAAACAGCTGGATGTTTTTTTAGTTCTTTGCACTCCAAGAAATCCTTGTAACAGTTGCAACCAGTGTGGGAAAAACCTCCGTTTTCTGGTGGATGTGACACCAGGAAATGTTGTACTCCAGGCTCTTGACTGGTAAGAATGACAATTTTTGTACTCCAGACAAACACTGCAGTCGCCCCACAAGCAGACACCATTGCAAATGTATGAGCCTGAGTATAAGTACCAAGGCAGACAGTTTTGCTTTCTTGATAGCCAGGAGGGTGCATGAACTTTGCTTTCATAAAGTGAGTTATAACTTTTATCTGATTTCCAGGGACCAAACATATGGAGCACCAAGAAATGGAGACAAACATCTGCAATCCTGCAGGAGCTGGCCAATCCAGGGCGTTCATGTTAATGTCCTTCGTCATTGTATTACATGGGTTAGATGCACTTGTACAAGCCTATGCAACTCCTGAATGGTGATGACAACTCATGTGAGTTACTTCTGTGGGAATGAAATAAACTGGACTATGAAATGTGCTTGTTTTAAGTACTTACCGCTGCCACATACCTTGCATGTCATTACCTGTGGGGAAAATATATGGCGCACCTGAGTAAGTACGAAGACCGCATTCTCCACGACGCACACACCCACCGATAACTTTCAAGAAACGGACAAACATATCACGGCTCTGGCTCCCACCACGCGACGAACCCATCGCCTCCCCTACCCGAAACCAGCGGCAGCCCAGCCTCCTGCAACTGACGAGTGCATTTTCGAGCAGTGAAGGCCCGCGTCGCAACAGACACCTACAACAATATTCGTTCGACCAGAAATCACTAGCAGCACCAAAATCACCGCTGGCACATCTTTTTCAACTAGGTCATTCAAAGACTCGCCGAGCAAGAAGTCCAGCATGCCAACTATGCTCTTAACTTACCTCATATTAAGATAACATGTTAGCGATTTTACCAAAGGACGTGCATCTTGCAAACAGTTTGGTGGGAAAATTCCAAAGATTGCAGCATTGCATATCCTTTTCAAAGCGCTTGTTTCATTCCTGCTCCTGCCACACCAGCCACCAATTACCATCCAACTTGCAATTAAACTCAAAATCATAGCATTCAAACACACCACATATCGGCACTTTTGAGATGGAATCATGACATTAAATGGCACCCAAATATCACGTTTGTGGGCGGCGCTTTTGGTGGTAACGGCTTCTTTTGGGTTCTTAAATGTCATCGGGAATTACGTTCCCAAAATGGGAGTTTGTGGCATGCAGCATTCCAAAACTTATTACTATTGTATAAATGATAGTAAGTCAACCACTTTTTCAGAAATCGGTAGGTACCGGTCTTTGAAGATTCGAGGATATCTTACTTATTTAACAAGGGTATCATGTCTCCAGGCTCAACCAGTACCTATACTTGTAAGATAGAGATGGTCCATAACCCGGTGGGAAAAAATCGCAGTACTTGGTTGCCCTTCTCACAATGGGGCCTATAGGGAGACCCGGGGAGAACAAGCCGGAGTACAAACCGGAGAACAGCAAGTTTTTAGCAAAGTTAGCCAAATTTAATTAAAAAATTGACGTGTTTTGGTATCGTCCAGATACGGGCCTTCCTCAGAGGGTGTTGAAATGGCATTATATGCCTTAGAATGAGAAATATCTATAGATTTGTAGTACAGGTCCTGCATTATCTCGGCGTTGTCTTGCGCCACCAGAAGATAATATATATTTGTAGGTGGAAAATAGCAACTTTAAATGCATGACTGAAAGGCTCTATGATTTTTCTACCGCAAACTTAACAATTTGTGTTGCTGCAACTGCATAAATGTTTTTTCTTAGACTATTCATCACAGCCTGTCATTTCAGGACCGACCCGTGGTACTTGTGCTTGGTTGCCCATTGACGAGTGCTAGAATGCCATCACAATGTCTGTGAATGCGCCAGAACTCCTGTGCATGGTTTGGTTGTTTGTCTTGATGTGGTGGGAGTGAGGAGGGCGGAAGGTGAGTGAAGATGTTTGGGATTATGTGCATCGTAGCTGCGAATTTGAGGTATTCAGTGAGACAAAGTGGAATTGGTTGTCTTCAGTTTTCACACAGCATGTATCCACACTTCTAAAATTACTTGGGATTTAGTTTTGGACCGCTATTAAGTCATTCCAAAAAAGGTAAATAAATACCGGGGGACTGATCTATAAATGTTTACCACTGCAGGCTGGTGCAGAATCACCTTGGTATAACCTGCTCTACCTACAGCATGGTGGGTAGGTACGTAGGTACTAGGGTATCCATATACAACATAAATGCTAGGCTTGGGTTTCCCATGTGGGGTCAAATATGAGGCTGGCCTCTTTCCAGCTTGTGGTTATAATTGCTGTAACCTGACAGGAGGCAATGCTGCTATGTTCCTTGCTGTCAGACATAAGGTCTTGCAGTGGCAGTATTAAAATTGTCCCTACATAAGATCATAGGGAACTTGGAGAAGAGGAGAGGGATAACAGGAGGTGCAGGAAGAGAAGAGGAGCAGAAGTGGAGGAGGAGTGGAAGGAGAAAAGTGACAGAAAGAGAAGGTGAGGAACTGAAAGAGGAGAAGAGCAGAAAGAGAAGGATAGGAAGAGGAACACTTTTGGTATGTTTATATTAATTATGTAAAGGCCAAAAGGACAACATGTTAGTGATGTCACATACATAAGGCTTTCATAGACAGCTGCATCTGCCTAAGACTCATTAAAAAACCAGGGTGTGATGCACAGTGGTTGTCCGCAACTTAGTTTGTCAGTAAGCAGAGGATGCACCTGATTTATCATTTCGATATTGTGTAAGTTTGCATGTAGATAGGTAATGATAAGTAACTGAGCTTTGTATGATGCACCCGTGAATGCATATGTATAAAGTTTTGTTGTTAACCTCTCAACTGTATATTTCTTATTAACATGTACCATTAAGCAATCTTTGCATGTATAGGTGAGCTAGTAGCACTACAGAGATATGGATGGGATCAGTGTGGCACCCTCACTCACAAGAGGTGCTCTGTTCCACGGAAATGCAAAATTGCATGCTGACACTAATTTTTGCCAGAAAAACATTGGGAAAATGTTGAGCCATTAAAGGCAGTATGTGATGTACTCCAAGCAAGGCCCATTGTGCAGACACTCATTCCACATTAGACAGACCTTTGCTTGCAGGCAAGTTTGTACTCCGACCACAAAAATTTTTGTACTCCGCCACCAGCAAAAAAAACTAAATTTCCCACTCTGACCCCTAGAGTAATAAATCAGGTTGGTTTTGACCTTGGTCTGACCATCATGCCTGACCTTAGGTCAACGTTATTTGCTCATTCAATATTTGTGGTGCCTAATAAAACATCTCAGATGTTTATGTCTTCGTCAAACACTCCGTTCGTGTATCAGATTGAACGATTCCCTAGAAATTGCCTTCGCGGAAACCATGGGCTGACTTTGACCTGTCATAGGTCAGCGACGTTACGAGGCACATCTAAGATTGGTATGTCAAACGATCTGCTATGCAATTTTCTACAGCTATGCAAAATGTGGCGTGGCTACGCCGCGCTGTTGAAAAACCATTTGGGAAAAGCCCTCGGGGAAGGGTCAACTTGCCCCACCCCTCCCACCCGAGCGCGTGTTAAGGTATTCTGTTTCACTTTAGTGGCCTATGATGTTAAAAACGAAGTAGTTTTGTCAGGTTCCTGATATTATGTCCATGCCAACTTGAATTAGATGTATTTGCTGAAGCATCCGTCACGAGTTCTTAAGTTCCGTCTTTTGTGAGTGGATTTTTTCACTCCCGCACGGTTTTTTGCGATGGAATTTTTCACCCCCACCCTAGTTCAAAAGCGATCCTAGCTCCCTGTACCTAACTGATGTGAGGCGTGACCTGAAGTGGCTGTATGAGCCAGGGGTAGCCGTGTACGGCATTGACCTGAAGTGGCTGCATACGCCTGGTGTAGCCGCGTACGGCACAGCGCATGTTGTGTGTGGCGTATGTCAGACTCGGCCAGCCAGACAGTACATCGAGTACATTGGAGTATTGAACGATCATGGATGCCGAACGAGAAAAATGAAACGATTACGACTACCAAGAGTTAGAACCAATGCAGATAAAATTGGTACCTTGCA
>NW_023596225.1:7448348-7508348 GCF_011947565.3 Pollicipes pollicipes | reverse complement strand
ATTGCCAGCACATCTGGCACGCGACAAATGCCAGGGAACTGGTGTGATATATCAGACGTTCAGACCTCACATCGCGGGTCGAGCAGACCGCAGCGGTTGCGCGGGGGGGGGGGACGAGCCATGGTGGCCGGAACATGATCGGCGAAACACTTGCGCGGGGAGTAGTGGTGCTAACGGTGATCATCACAGGTTCAGGCACGGTAGGCTGAGACGCTGCGTGTTCCGGTGCAACAGGGGCCGAGAGTATCGCTTCGGTCGGTGCTGACTGGGGATCAGACATCTGCTTGTTCTGGGCGGCAGGGGAGTAGGATCGACGGCAGCGTGAGCGTCGGGCAAGGTGCGGGATCAGCTTCCTAATGACTGGGCAAACGTAACGTAGGGCACAGCAGCCCAGGATGATGAAACCAATGCTAATTACCTGTATATTACCAGACCATTACGCATGCACTATATTTGAAAGATGTCGAACTGTCGCTTCGCAGAACGACAGCTGTGGGCAAACCAAAACATTTGACAGCGGGTAGGTCATGGACTGTGAGTTCAGGCAGTGCAGAAATGTTTGGAGACTCAAAACTCAGCGAAGCGTTTCAAGATGAGCGCCAGATAGGCATCTGCTGATCGGTGAGTATAGCATTTACATGGAACTGCGGTAGCTGAAGTCGAGATTTGCCAAAGCAATATGAGGACAGGAAAAGTGTGTCACTAGAGGCTGAACACTCCGCATGAAGTTTCAGTACGTTTACTCTATTGCGAGCTACAAAGGTTTCATTTGACTGTGATTTGCGGCGCAAGCCGTAGTTAGCCTAAAAGGTTTGGCATAAACCAGTGGCCATTGGCCATGTCCAAGATAATGAATACCTTTTCGGATCGTGGTTGCTATGGTGCACCATTGGACAGCACAGTTGATGGACAAATGCCTCTTCTTTCCGAAACAGGGCTTCCAGGCGTGACATAGAAGATGCCATGGGGAATGCAAGCTCATGTAGTTGACAGAATGACAGCTTAGTAAGCAGACATGTTTGGATCTCGCTGTCCTCATGAATAACACACTGTTGACGATTTTCGGACACTGTGGAAAATGATAACTTTCGTACTATGTATTCTAGAGAGATATTATGCACATCGCGTGGAATACGATATTCAAAGAATTTGTGGACTTCAAACAAATACGTGACATGCAGCAAGGGGATATAGAAAAGTACATGGAAGACAGAGTCTTTCTACACCACTTGAGGTCGGATGAAGTGTATGTATTGACCGAGTTCCTGTCGTGGAAACGGTAGAGCAAAAGCCCTGGGAAGCTCTTTTTTCAATTGCCCGCAGGATTCTTTGGAAATTCCTTGTTCACATCAAGTGAGTATGGAGAATGCCAACTTTTGCCAGAGTCGGCTTGCTGTCCAAATTGTTGGGCCGATCGTGAAGTTTATGTAGGACTCGAGACAATCCAAGAATGAAGTCTGACACGCATTCAATATACGTAGCAGTGGTAATGATGCTCATTGCCTGATCCATGTCATTAAGTATGTCATCGCGAGTCTGTAATTGTTCGTGAAGCATGCGTTATTTCGTTCAGCTGTTTGCGGTTAGTTTTCACAGCTAATTGCGTTGAGTTTAGAACAGCAAGGGTCCCGTTGAAGCCCTGGACTATAGTTTTGTCTTCTTTGCCTAGAGCAGAGACTTGGACTTGGAGTTGATTTATCTCCTGTTCAGAAGCGGTTGCAAACAGGTAAGACATGGCGTTTCTTATGTCATTAATCAGGCCTCGACGGGGCCATCGAGTAAATTGTTTCCGGAGGATCTGAGGAAAAACGTCATAAAGGTAAAGGGCTCCGTCGTGTCGTCCTTGAATGACACCTGCAAAGCGTGCTATAGTGTGATTAAATTATTGTGTGGCCTTGCTAGATAGTTGTTGACGAAGGCAGCCTGCAAAGCCCTTACGATTTTGCATGGCCTTTTCAACTGAATGTAGCTGTCTTTTTATCAGCGAGGTGTTTACCGCAAGCGCAATTGCCCACGAGTGGTGGCTTGGGTTTATTTTGCCCATAGGTAGGAATACATGTCCGGGATCGCCGGAAGTAAGGGTTTAGGGGCAGGAGGATGTGGTGCAAATCACCAGGATGACCACCGGCTGCCAGACCATCCTGCAAAAGTCAGAACTTCCCTAGGATATAGCGATGAACATCATCATAATTGTGGTGGTTAACGCAGTATTTTGCAGTCTACGCCAGCTAAGAATTTGTGCGGGAGCACTGGTCTCAATATGACTAATGTCTTTCTCGTCCTTCGACTGAACGGCATAAATTCGTGGCTTTTTGTCCTCATGTGGTTCGGCATCCGGTAAGGGACTGCTTATATCTCGTCGTTTGCGACCAGCTAGACGGGTCCACAAAACATTCTCATGTCGTCGCGAGGGTATCTGCGATCGCAATACATAGCCATGTGAGGGTACAGGATTATTATCTACTCTGTCTGATAACCCTGTAGCCATCTGATCAGTAGTCTGTTCCCCATAGGGTGGCTCTCAGTGAACAATCATTTCCCGGTCCATATCGATTGAGTCGTCAGTACCGTCGTTATTCACTTGTGGTACGCTTGCAACAGGTGTGTCCCGTTCGTGTGCGGTTATCAAAGAACCGCTATTGTGAAAAGCTGATTTTGCTTCTATGGGAGGTTGAACAAGACGTGTTTCTGTCTCGTGATTCATGCGAATTTCAGTGCGACGTTTCACAGTGTCGTAATTTCTATTCCAAACGTCACTGATATCCTTACTTCGGAGATTTTCTGAATGCACTAGATTGGTTTTGTGGGTTGCCACGTTTTTGATCATCCTGGTAGATTTTTTTCTCCGATTCTAGCTACGATACGAAAGTAAGGCTTCCAGTGCAAGGTGAATTTAGATAAATCTCCTATTTTGATCGTGGGATCGTAGTAGTGAACTAGGTCGCCGATTTGCAATGAGGATGCTTGAGCAATTTTGTCAGCTAACCTTTTGTTGTGATCCCGTGTTTGTTGAATGTTTTCTGTGACATGTTTGGGTGCGGGAAGGAGATTTTGAAACATTTGGGAAATATACTCATCACCAGAGTATTTATAACGGGGTTGCATCAAGGTATCTACAGGCAAAATTGGATTTCGGCCGTACTTTAGAAAGTATGGCGAGTATTAAGTTGTTTCGTTGTTACTAACCCTGTAAACGGCTAAACATGGTTGAAGTATCGGTTCCCACTTCGTGTGATCCTCACTAATCTTTTTGGCAATCATCTCGTTCAGGGCATTATGGAATATTTCTGTCCTTCCGTTGGTCTGAGCCTGGTAGCCACTCATGCGTAACCTAACTATTCCTAACTCCTTGTTGACAGTATCTATAACTGCGTCGCAAAATTTGGTTCCATGATCGCTCAGAATTGATCGAGGGCATCCATGTGTAGTGGGTGTACCGTTTGCATTTCTAGTTTGATTTAGTGCTCGCTTCCCATTTGTTGAGTCACTTAGTTTGTTATTATCTTGAGGTCTAATTTAGTGTTAGTCAATCCGTGCTATTTTCGTTTTTCTATTCAAGTTGGCAAAAAACCTTTCCCAATTTTCAGCAGCGGACTATCAAAATTAAGAGCATTTTTTTCTTTCATTGAGTAAGTCCGCACCTAAAATCATGTCGTGACCTAGTCCGGCAGCTACATAAAGTGAATGATACGTTCGGGGTTTACCTAATGCAGTTCGAACTTTTACCATTTTTGTGATTTTAAGTCGGTGGTCTGAAGCAGATATTAAAGGTACGCTTTCCCGACACGTTTCCTTAATTGAAGCGCCGTCACATAATTTTAAGAATTAATCACTCACCAGCGAGGATTGAGCTCCGCTATACAAAATAGTGCAAAACCTGTTTTTGCCAATGCAAATGTCTTTGAAGGGACATTTCTTGCTCACATCGATGTTGCAAATTTCACCTGCCCGACTGGATGGAGGTCCTTCTAGTTTTCCGGACATTTGCGTTCGTCTGCTCGCGGGGTCTGTCTACGTAGTTGTGCAGCATATTTGCGACACACGCGTTGAATGTGGCCTGGAATGTGGCAATATCTAGGTCGTGCCGGGTCATCTCTATGCAACCTTAGGTCTGGCCTGGGGTAAGTTTGTGTTCCTGGAAAATTTCTTGGCGGTGGTGATATGGTCTGCCTTGTCCAGAGGAATAGTGCGTCATAAAACATTTCTGGTACTCTTTTGAGGCATGTGCCTGTACTGGTTCGCCTGTTGCGGCTGCACTCCTTGCGTTGCTTTCGTTTCGTTCCCTCGATTTGAACCGCTAGAGCATTGACAGTTTTGGTAAGTTGCTCATTTTTTCAAGGGATCTATAACTTGTTTGACGAGGTCGATTTCCATTGGCTCCTCTGTGCCCCGCACTTTTATTTGCCTGTAAATTGTGTCCTCTATGAGTGCCACATCTAAGGCGGCGTTCAAAGTCAAAGGCTGTTGGCGAAGCAGTTTGTTAGCTATTTATCTACTAGTCCATTCATGAACAACTTGCCGAGAGCTTTTTGATTATCTGGGGTGTTTGTATTGCTTCCGTACACTTCGGCAGCTAATCTATTTAGGCGCTCGTAAAAGGACTGCACAGTACGATGTGTCACCGAGGAGGTGAATCTCTTGAAATGAACTGAGACAAAGTTTTTTTCTTGGCACACGAATTAATGATAAACTTTCAGGTCTGTCGCACCGCACCAATGTTAATATTCGTGAAGCGAGAGCAGTTTTTCCTTGATACGCCAGAACATCGTATTCGATACTAATGCCACCTATTTTACGCACTGGGATCATCCTCCAGCAAGTCTCAAACTTGTAACTCTCCACACTACTGGTACCTGGTGGATTACAGATGAAATAGATGTGATGAAGGCGCTAGCAAAACATTGCCAAACGACCTTTAAGCTGCCATTTTATTAAAGTACGTTAATTTTTAGTAAAATGCAAAGCTGTGCAGTTATAAGAGTGCTCCAGTAGACCGGGGTAGGTTCAAGTTTGCAATTGGTAACACATGATTGTGATGTTAATTTGCAATTTATATGCTTGTTGTGTGGGCGCTATGGGCTTATTAGTTTATTTTTGCTGGTACTGAAACATCTCTTTCCATCAGTTGGCATGCAATTAGCATAAGCATGCCGAAGGTTACACGTTCGCTCACAAATCATTTTGTGATAGGGCATCCGGCTCCACTGTCCCACCACCAACTGCCGGCTATGGGAAGGCCTCTGGCGCCGGCTGCAGACGTTCGTTTCGATGGCAAATTCCACGTCCCGCCAATCAACAGCCAGAACTAGTACTGGCCCGATGCCACTCGCATAAGCCAATAACTAGCGGCCTTCCCAAGCTCTCCGCAAATCACATCCCGCAAATTTGAACCGCTAGCGTAGGCATTGCTGGCATAGCTTTTGTCTGAATAGTTATCTTGACGCTAGGATGCGCGAGGATGCGTAGCGCCGCGCGATGGTGTTGGGTTCGAGATGGGTGGGTGGCGGGTTCGTTACCCGGGACGGCGGCCGATGTACATTTGGCCCCCCTTTGAACGCTTGCACCGGCTTTTCCGGAGCAGTTCATGGGCATTAAAGTAAAGTTGTGAGATGTTCATGGTATTCAAAGCTCAGTCATTATCAGTTTCATGATACGGTCAGGTGCCGGTCGTGATGAGAACTCACGCGGGCATTCGGCCTTTCCATCACTATTGTTGGCTCCGGACGTATGCTCCTTGTGCTTAGCCGGGGCCGAAGCCTAGCCGGCATCTACGAATTGTCTGGTTGTGATTTGAACAACGTCGCCTAGAAGATCCTACCTTGAAACAAAAATAACTGGATTTCAACCACTTTGTTTCGGGTGGCTTGGTTTTCTTTGTTTTAGTTGTAGGTGTTGCAAGGTGTAACTGAAACAGAGAACGCGATTCTACCGGTATTTATATGATAGCGCATGCCACATTTCTGCACCAATACAAGTCAGCGGCATTGTGATCTCCGCTTGGCCCTTTAATTGTTGGCACGTGGCCGCTGTGCCCCCCCCCCCCGTGCCAACCTCCACCACTGATTGAGTCAGGGGCGGATCCAGAGAGGGCGGTCACGGGGCCCATGACTCCGCATGGTACCCCGAAGTGGCCCATAGGCTCCGAAGGGGCCGATAGGTGACTGACCAGATACAGTTTTTTAAACACAAGACACAACAAAATTTCTTTGGATTTCCAGGCAACCGAGAACAGTTGCAAACGAAAGTGTATGGCCTACGAGAAAAGATAAAAAATCTTCAATAATAGAAAAAGTTGTGAATTGGAAATTATAAGCCTTATCACCATGTCCAGGATCTTATCCTGTTTCCGGGGAGCTATACGCCCACTTGCAAGGTCATTTCGATCGTTGAGGAGCATTCCACGTTAGCCCTGACTGCTTTGCGTTTGCTCGGAGGGCCCTGCACTGTTTCTGTGCTCTTCCTGCTAGCGTGCCGGGGCGCTCTTGCCAATCAGAGGCCTTCCACGGATTCTTTCCAGTCGCCAGAAAGGCTCTGTGGGCTATAGCAGGGGATCCCCATGTTAACTTGCCCTGGTATTCTCGGTGGCTCGGGGGCCCTTTATGTTGGTTTCGGTTCACCTACCGACACGCTTGCGATATGCTCATGGGCCCCCTGCATTGGTCTAGGGCGCTTCCAATTTTATGTCACTTGCTTAGGGCCCTACGCTCTTGTTGGGGGCTCATCTGTTAACCTCCTTATGTGCACTCTGTCGGTCGAGGCACTCGAAACTGCGTCCAGGGCAGGGAGCTAGAATCGCTTTTGAACTAGGGTGGGAGTGAAAAATTCCATCGCAAAAAGACCGTGCGGGAGTGAAAAAATCAATTCACAAAAGACGAAACTTATGAGCTCGTGACGGATGCTCCAGCAAACAAAGACATCTATTTCAAGTTGGCATGGACGAAAATCAGAAACGTGACAAAATTATTTGATTTTTTAACATCTTAGGCAATTAAAGTGAAACAGAATACATTAACACGCACTCGGGTGGGGGGGGGGGGGGGAGGGGCAAATTGATCCCCCCCCGAGGGCCTTTCCCGAATGGTTTTTGAACGGCGCGTCGTAACCGCGCCAAATTTTGCATAGCTGTAGAAAATTGCATAGCAGATCGTTTGACATACAAATTTTAGATTTACCTTGTAAGGTAGCTGACCTATGACAGGTCAAAGTCAGCCCATGGTTTCAGCGAAGGCAATTTCTAGGGAATCGTTCAATCTGATACAACAACGGAGTGTTTGACGAAGACATGCATATCTGAGATGCTTTCTTAGGCACCACAAATATTGAATGAGCAAATTACGTTGACCTAAGGTCAGATATGATGGTCAGACCAATTTTAAAACCAACCTGATTTATTACTCTAGGGGTTGCTGTGTGGGATAGTTCCTGGTGCTCATTTCGAACTTATTGACAGCAGGAACTACATTATACATTTTCAGTTGACTTCTTAGAGATCAGAACAGGCCACTGACCTAAGACGAGCCGGGTCGAACGTTTTGTTTTAGGAACATACTGCCTAGCGTAATCTTTGTCGCTTATTCAGATGAAAACGCAGAGCAGTCTTGTATCCTTTTGGTCACCATGATCTTCAAAGGGTCAAACAAGGTCAATGACCTCAAATGGGCTTGTGACCTTTTGTTTAGTGAGAGTTGCCTAAGTTCTGGGGGCGCTTTGGAGACCAACCAGGAGTTTGACCTTGTTTGACCTTATTCGACCTGAAGGTCACGACCTAGGAAGCTGAAACCTTATCCTTAGTGAGTTCGCGTATAGGTCAAGACACCCTGTAAATTTGGTGTCTCTAGCTTTCTTAGTTCACGAGATCGGAGAGGGGGGGGGGGGTTCAAATAGACCCCCCCCACACCCGATCGAAGGGTGTCTAGTCGACCAACCGGGCGCGTGTTGAAGCATAGTAATTTCATGAAAGTATTATGAGCATGACAAATTATTAACACCAATAATTTGTTGCTGCACTTTTTAATTCCCTTCCACAGCACTTTTACAACAAAACAAAGCAAGGGAATTCGATAACAATATAGCAACAAAAAATTCAACAAGCATAAAACACTCAAACAAAAAAACATTGGACTCTTACAAATCAGCTCATCACCAAGTCACTCACAATAGACATACTTCTGGCTTCTGTTAAGGTGGGGTCAGGGAAAGCAAACATTTTGTCACTGTTTCTCACAAAATATCTCATCTCATCTCATCTCATCCTGATATCTCATCTCATCCTGTATAGCCAATTTGTATCACAGCAGCAGTTGTGAGTTACTGATTCTTGCACAATTCCTATTGCCACTTCCCATGCAACTGACCAGCTTAACCTAACTTAGAGTAGCCCATATGATGAACATCATCTCAACTCACCTATCTGTTGACAACAGCACTTGTGATAAAAACATAATATTTAAAGCTAGTTTTTGGCTGGTTTCAACTTGCATTTTCATTCAGTTCATTTGTGCGCGCTTCTAAACATCGAACAAAGTTGACAACATGCAAATCAAAACACTTTAAATCCCTTTGAGCAGCTTATTTGGATTGTCATGGTTAGCTTACGTCAAGGGCAATATTGGGCATGCTACACAAAACAATCTCTTCTCCAAAAATAACATAACTTTTAGATGACCATGCCAGTATTGCTGCTTGCCTTTTCAGCTGCAGCAAAGGCAACTAGTTAGGCTTCTTTATTCATATTCAATGCCAAAGTTTGACATATTGGCTTCACATCTTAAATGAGATGGTCTGACTATTTGTTGCATACTAATATTTAACTCATATTATCACTGCTATGCAGCTTAGAGTATCCCTGTGTTAAAAATATAGTGCTTATATACAGTACAGTTATTTGCCGATCAGCAAACCATGACAACTATAGCAAACATGTGGTCAAAGCAGCCATGACGGACCATTTTAAGAAATTTGGGGCAAATAATCAAGGATGTGGAACAACTAAGCCCATTGCATGCCTTGTAGCATCATAATTTGTCTTATGACAAAACTCGATTGATTGAAACAGAAAATGGGTAACTCTGGTTACTAATCATGTGTTGAAAGCAGGTAAGGTAAGCAGTTACTTGGATCACCGGAGGCTTACTGGCTTCTTCCTGCTCCCCCAGGACAAAGAGTCAGTGCCTTTTGCATGGTCTGCTGGCAGACAGTCATCCCACTCACCCTCCCCCCCAAAAAAATTCTGTAATAGCTGCGTCAGGTCTGTCCCAAAACTGTGCATGGCAGCGTTAGGATGGCCTTGTCAGGTAGCCTGGTGAGTTAGACGCTCGAAAGGTTTATATTTGTCATTACTAAGCTCTGCCATGAGCCAAGAAAACGGTTAAACGAGGGTTTAACAGGGCAAAAATGGCGGTAAAAATAAGTTCCGCGCCTCAAATTATCTCCTACATTCCCTGTGGATTGTTCACTCTTTGGTGCATATCAGACATGTCAGACATGTTAACCTAACTTAAAGTAGCC
This sequence comes from Pollicipes pollicipes, assembly GCF_011947565.3. NCBI lineage: Eukaryota > Metazoa > Arthropoda > Thecostraca > Pollicipedomorpha > Pollicipedidae > Pollicipes > Pollicipes pollicipes. The sequence goes on along the minus strand of NW_023596225.1, from coordinate 7,498,841 downwards.
GATGTGTTGTGCATCATCTCAACTCACCTATCTATTGACAACAGCACTTGTGATAAAAACATGATATAGCTAATATTTGGCTGGTTTCAACTCGCACTTTTATTCAGTTTATTTGTGTATACTTGTTGACATCAGACAAAGTTGACAACACACAAATCAGAATACTTGAAATAACTTGGAGCAACTTATTTTGATTGTCATGGTTAGCCTACGTCAAGGGCAATATTGGGCATGCTACACAAAACAACCTCTTCTCCAAAAATAACATAACTTTTAGATGACCATGCCAGTATTGCTGCTTGCCTTTTCAGCTGCAGCAAAGGCAACTAGTTAGGCTTCTTTGCTCATATTGAATGCCAAAGTTTGACATATTGGCTTCACATCTTAAATGAGATGGTCTGACTATTTGTTGCATACTAATATTTAACTCATATTATCATTGCTATGCAGCTTAGAGTATCCCTGTGTTAAAAATATAGTGCTTATATACAGTACAGTCATTTGCCGATCAGCAAACCATGACAACTATAGCAAACATCTGGTCAAAGCAGCCATGACGGACCACTTTAAGAAATTTGGTACAAATAACCAAGAATATGGAACAAAATAAGCCATTGCATGCCTTGTGACATCATAATTTGTCTTATCGTAAAACTCGATGCATTGAAACAGAAAATGGCTAGCTCTGGTTACCAATCATGTGTTGAAAGCAGGTAAGGTAAGCAATTACTTGGTCCACAGGAGACTTGCCGGCTCCTCCCTGCTCCCGCCAAAACAATCAGTACCTTTTGCATGGTCTGCTGGCAAACAGTCATCCAACTCACCCCCAAATATAAATATCAGTCATGCCCACCAACCTTCGAGATTAAAATGTGAAACAAGTAAGAGGCGCGCATGATAAACATCTCCAGAGGGCATAATTTGGCCATCAAACACTTCTGTATTAGCTGCGTCAGGTCTGTCCGAAGGCTCTATGTGGCAGCATATTCTAATGCTGCCATACAGGGGCAGCATTCGGCAAGGCCATTCTAAGCCTTGCCAGGTAGCCTGGTAAGTCAGACACTCGAAAAGCTTGGATTTATCCTTATTGAGCGCCGCCATGAACCAAAAAAGCAACAGTTAACCGAAGGTTTAAGAGGGCAAAAATGGCGGTAAAAATAAGTTCCGTGCTTCAAATGGTCTCCTTCATTCTCTGTGAACTGTTCACGCCTGGGTGCATATTAAACATGTTTGGGCGGCTGGCAAATTAATCCAATTGATGTATGAAACTCGTACAAACCAGCAGTTGGAGCATCTTGCAGAGAAATTGGTCAACATTTTAAGCAGCAGATGGTACCTCTAAAGACAATCGAAAAGGAAGAAAGAATGAAGTGATATTACACTGGTATGATACCAAGAAAAACATAAGTAGCTAAATAAATAGAAAGACCGGTATTTTTCTCGCAAAATTTCGTAATCAGCTGATTTGGCTTATAATCTGTTAATATAGGAGCTTAAATGGTGACATTCATCTCGTAAGTTTAATTTAAAAGACATTTCTTGAACTTTTCACTCATGCATTTCGGGAGCGATGCAATTAAGAGGTCAAGTTTACTCGAGAAGGAAGAAGTACGTAGAGTAAAATTCTCTACCAGGCCTTGCTGGTGTTTGCTCCAGGCTCTGCTTTTGTGGTGTGGTGGTGAGACCAAAAAAATAGGGGATGCGTGAAAACCTCGCATTTGGCGCACAGCTGCAGATTGTGATGCATTTTGTAAACAAACCAAACTTAATGCGTGCAAGCGGCTGGGGTCGCTGGGGTTGTTGGGCTTGGAGGTACCTGGCGCCCTTGCTCTGTGCATACATAGACATGATTGAGATGTTGGTGAGGCACGACATAGCCATAGATGTCCAGGTTCTGCAGAGCGTCGTTTATGCTTGGTGGTTTCAAGTGAGCTTGGCTTTGGATGACATATGAAAACCTCAGAAAGGGAAATAGGGGTTTGGCATGTGCGATTAGACAATGTCAGGCAGGAGTGAAAAATTCAGATAAAATATATGGAAAAGGAGTGAAAAATTTCTCCCCATAGGGTGTTGCTCTACACCCAAAGTCGGCAATTCTAGAACACTGTTCCAGGGTACTTTCCATTTGGATGGAGGGCCCTGCGCTCTTGACGGGGGCCCTATCTGCTAGCATGCTCTGGCGCATTCGATCCTTGGGGGTCCCATATCGTGGGTATTTCATATTTGGACGAAAGGCCCCACGCACCTGTCAGGATCCCATCTGTTAACCTGCTCAGGCAATCTGCATTGTTTGGGGGCCCCCGCACATTAAGTAGTTTAATGTAGGGGCCCTACGCTCTTATCAGGGGCCATCTGATAGCCTGCTCAGATATACTCGATCTTTTGGGGGGCCCTCCGCACTAGGTCTTGAGTACGTTTTATTTGAATGAGGGCCCTACGCTCGTGTCGGGGGACCATCCGATAGCCTGCTCAGGCACATTCAATCGTTCGGGGGAACTCTACACCGGGTCATCCTTTTTTGAACGGTGGGTCTACGCACTTGTCGGGGGCCCTCTCTGTTGGCCTCACTGTTCGGCCTTGCTGGATTGGTCGGGAACCCTGCACATTGGGTTTCGAATTTAGGGCCCTGCGCTCTTGTCAGGGTCCATCAGATAATCTGTTTAAGACACTCCATCTTTCGGGGGCCCTTCGCGCTGGGCTTTCGGCACTACTTATTTGAATATAGAGCCTTGCGTTCTTGTCGTGGCCCCTTCTAATAAGCCGCTCCGGTGCATCCGATTGTTGGGCGACCTCTACGTCGGGCCTTGGGTACTTGCTTTTTGAGTGGAGGTCGTCACGGGGCCCTACCTGTTAACATTCTCGGGCACCCTCGATCATTCGGAGCCCTCTACATCGTGCCGTGGGTATTTCACATTTGAATGGATGGTCCTAGGCTCTTGTCGGCGGCCCAATCTGTTCACCTCCTTTGAATTTAGGGCGTTGCACTCCTGTCGGGTGCCGTCTGGCAATCTGCCAGGTTACACTCCATATTTCGGGGGCCCTCTGCACGGGGTTTGGATACTTCTTATTTGAATGGAGGGCCTTACGCTCTTGTCGGGCCTCTTCTGATAGGCTGTTGGGGTGCATTTCATCGTTTGCGGGCCATCTGCATTGGGTCTTGAGTGCTTCCTGTTTGAATGGAGGGCCCTACGTTCTTGTTAGAAGCCCGATCTGTTAAGACACTCGGACACACTTTATCTTTCCGGGGCTGTAGTGTCTATGCATCGTCGGAATGAAAATCACTCACATTCCCCTGTATTATCATACCCTCCCGGGCTACCATATGAAATGAACCCCTGTTTGACCTTGAATAAATAAACAGTTTTCCCATCGACCGTTACCATGCGTTTTATGGTTCGCACCGAACCAGACCATACGCGAGCTGATCCATCTCCATAAACAACACAGGGGCCCTCTTCATTGGGTCTTGAGGACTTTCTATTTGAATGGAGGTCCCTGAGCTCTTGACGGGAGCCCGCTGTAATCACCTGCTCGGGAACTGGCCACGCGCTCCTGTCGGGGCCCTCCCCCCCCCCCCCCCCATCTGTTACCTGCTCGGGCACACTCGATCGTTCCGAGGCTCTCCATGCTGCGTTTTGGTTACTTCTTAGTTGAATGGATGGTCCTATGTTCTTGACGGGCCTGCTGCTTTTCCCTATTCAGCTGCTGGAGCCGGTGGTGGATACAGACGGGGACGGGAAGGTACAGGATCATGCCCCCCCCCCCCCCCATGAACCATGCCGGGGGACCTATAGGCTCCCATGGGGCCCACAACTGGCCGGCCGGACGCAGTTTTCTAACAAAACGTTACATGCAACTCAATTGGACGTCTCTGGGCCTACAGACGACCAAGAACGGTTACTGGCAAAAGTAAAGACTTTATGAGCAGATAAAGTTAATTCTTTGCTGATTGAGGAGGCGTTGCTTGGGGAAATTTTGGGGCTGATTACGGTGTCCAGAGACACGGCACTGTTGCCTGAACCCTATATATCCACTTTCCGGGTCAGTCTGATCGCTAGGGAGCTTTCTACGTTGCCCTTGATATCTTTGCACTTTCTCGTGGGGCCCAATGCCGCTGTTGGGACGCTATCTGCTTCTATGCCTGAGCACTCTTGATCGATCAGGTTTTCCTCCACGGATTTCTCCCGTTTTCCCGAAAGGCTTTGTATGCTTTTCCGGGGCGTCATGCGCCAGGGTACACTCAGCTGTTCAGGGGTCCATCATATTAGTATCGGGTTCTTTCCACTTCACACACAACTCGGGGGCCTGAGCTCTAAAAGGGGTGAAGGGTCCGTATCCTCCTGGATTTCAGCCGGGCGTGTTTTGACCAAAAAAGATCGCCGAAGATGGTACTACCTGTTTTTATATTGGCATCTCGCAGATGTTCATTATATCTCAAACCAATGAGGCGCGAGGACTCCTCGACATTGACGACATCACGTCTCTGTTTTTTTCCACAAAGTTTAGACTTGACACGCGCTCGGTGGGGGATCAAATTGACCCCACCCCGAAAATTTGTCTGACATGATTTCAGAATGGCGCAGCGTAGCCGCGCCAAATTTTGCATAGCTGCAGACAACGAAATAGCGGATCGTCTTGCAGCAAACATTGAGATGCGCTGTGTAAGGCCACGGACCTATGGCAGGTCAGAGTTAGGTCATGGTTTCATCGAAGGCAATTTTTTCGGGAATCGTTCAGTCTGATCCAACAACGGAGTGTTAAGCGAAGCCATACATCTGTGAGATGCTTTCTTAGGATATACAACAATTGAATAAGCAAATTGAATTGAACTAGGGTCAGGTGTTGAGGTCAGACCACGGTCAGGACCAACCGTTTTTATTACTCTAGGGGTTGCTGTATGGGGTAGTGTCTGGTGCTCGTTTCAAATTTGTTGACAACAGAAATCACATTTTACACCTCCCATGGACTTCTTAAATGTCAGAATAGGTCACTGATCTGAAATGACCCAGGTCAATACTTTGTTTTTAGCAGCATACTGCCTAGCGTAATCTTTGTCGCTTGTCCAACTGCAAAGCTCAAAGCAGCCTTGTATGATTTTGGTCGCCATGACTTTCACAAGGTCAGACAAGGCCACTGATGTCAAATGACTAGGTGACCTTTTGCTTAATACAGCTATCTAGGTTCCAGACGCCCTTCGGAGACCAGCCTGGAATTTTACCTTGTTTGACCTTATTTAATTCAGAGATCATGACCTAGAAACCTCAAACTTCAACCTAAGTGAGTTCACGTACAGGTCAAAACACCCTGTGAATTTGGCGTCTCTAGCTTTCTTAGTTCCTGAGGTTTCAGCGGATGAAATTACCCCCCCCCCCCCCTCTCCCACCCGAGCGAATGGTATTGAACCGGCTACCCGGGCGCGCGTTGATTTCATAAACCCCGCTGTTTTTCGTGCAAATCCCTTGAAGCCCAGGCTTGCATAAGTAGCATTCATTGCCCCTCGGGCACTTAGGTTTCGAGATAGGATATTTCACCTTAGACTTATTTTAGCTTCTTGTTCGTCCAAGCTATGCGTACGCGCATTTTCCATTTCCTAACGATATGTTTGATTTTCAAAAGCAAGTGCTCATCTGTGTAAGGTAGTGTTAAGAATCCGCCGGTTGACGGGGAGTGTTCCCGTTTCCTACCATACATCCCCCACATGCTCTGGATGTTTTGATCTCTTCCAACATTCAACCTAAAGGTTGTGGAGAATATGCGTTGCCCAACACCTAAGTCCAAATGTTTATGCTCCCTCCGTATTTTTCACTGTTTGATAAGTTGCTTAGAGCCATATGGAGCGTATTTCGAATTATGCTGTGTTTAGTGGAAGTCGGATGCGCATATTTGCAGTGCGGAACGATACCAGAGTTGGTGGGCTTGATCACAGCTCAGTTTCTAACATTGTACGATTGTTCCTCTTTTCTACCGTCACTAATGTATCCAAATGCGGACCCCCTTTCTGTATGGTCCATTGTAAAGGCTGAATTGGGTAAATAAGTTGGCTTAACACTACCTGACATAGATAAACACTTGTTCTGGAAAATTAAACATATCCTTACAACATTAAAACCGCGCTTACGGATAGCTTAGAAGAACGATAAGGAGATAAAGAACTCTCTAATTAAATGTATTGTCTCGCGAAGCATAAGTGCCCGGGGTGCGATAGGTGTCATATATGCATGTCTGGGTTTTAGGGGGTTTGCACGCGAAGAAATGAGGTTTACGAATTCAAGGGTAAACTGTGCGAAAAACGTGGGAGGTACATAGTCTATGTTGAGAAGTCAATGCGTCCTACTCGTTTCATTTGTGATGAACACCTGCAAGATGCTAAAAACGAAACAGATAAAAAAAATAACTCTTCGGCGCCAATCTTTTTGACAAAGCACGCTAAGGTTCAAATCCAAGGAAGTACGGACCATTTCCTTTTAAAGCTCAAAGGTATTTTTAAAGCACGAGACCATCTAGACAGAAAAAAAATGGTAGATCTGCTTTTATAAGAAGTTGGCGACCAGACTTCAACGTACAACACCCATCATGAACGATTATTTGAATGTGACTAGTGTCTCGATGTGTTATGCATGCTGGCTTAAAATCTCCTTCATGTATCAGTGTTGTCTGACGCTTGATACACGACGCCTGTTTAATTGAAATCGCTTGCATGTAAAAGTGATGCGTAATGCGACATCCCTGTCTACTTGAAATCGCTGGCGGAAGTAAATGATGTGTTATGCGTGACGCCTGTTAACTTGAATTCATTTGCATATACAGGTATTTCTCGCGCATTTTAATTCTCAGTTAGATGTGCACTGTATCGCAGGAATGACTGGCAATTGCTCCTTGTTTAATCCCCTGCATGCTGGTGGTCTGTAAAAACTGTGGCTAGCTGTTTTTGAAGAAAAAATTGCACGTTGAGTGAAATCGACAGACAAATTGGAATATGCTACCGATATTCTTTTCCATAAACGCATGTAGCCGAAAGATCACATTTATCCCTCCATTTTTCCCTTTCTTCTTTGAGGAATAAAGCGATTAATGCTGTTTTATCTATACGCATAATATTCCTCACAAATGCACTTAACAGTTTGCGAAGCGCTGCCATCATGTCGATAATGATCGCGGCATGCCTTCTACATAACAGTTTAAACGTAATGTAGAGATTCTGTCCGGTCACTAAGATCAGTCTAGACCAAAGTCATGCCATAACGCCAGGTCGATTTCAATTACAACTGCGTTGGGAGCTCTGGCTAAATGCCTATCCTGTAAATGAATCGTGTGTAGGGTTGATGTGTGGTCGTATATGCAACTCCTGCAACGGGAAGAGCATTCATTGCAATTGTCGAAGAGTGGGACCGCCAGCATCGTCTCGCCTGCATAGGATTGTGTCGCCGCAGACTCGCCCTGCGGTCGAGTTTCTCTGTTGCCGGCGCAGTATCACGTGCCTGCCGCCGTCGACAACTACAAAACCCGCCCCCGTACCCCGCCCCCGCTATCATCAGTGCCTTTCAACAAGACAGCAGAGACGGACTGGCTACTTGAAATCAAATATCACAGATCCTAAGAAGATATGCTGCGCAAGAGGCAGAGCGGGAGAGAAGGCGGCTCGTCAAAATGCTGGAGCAATCCACGAATCAGGTTTGACCATCCTCGACTCCGACGGCCGCGAAGGCAGGAGCTACATGAGTCACACGGAGCCAAGCGAATGCCGCCGAAAAACATGTGGTTGTCATCGCTGAGCCAGGCAGCCGCTAGGTGACTCATTTTACGTCCGAGTTCGGCCGCGCCCTGCACTTTCTCAACGAACCACACTCAGTGAGCCTGCAGTGCGACGATCACATGAATGTGCGCGGCTGCGATGGCACGGCCGTCAACACAGAGACGATAGGCGAGGTGTTCCGGATGTTTGAGCTGGCCACCGAGTCACCCGTACAATGGTTCATCTGTCAGGTGCACGGCAACGAGCTGAAGCTCCTCCATCTGCTGCTGAGCTTGGACGGCACGACCACGGAATCTATTTGTTTTTTATCCATCAGCAAGACCTGCGCCGAGGAGGCCTGGGAGAGAGAGGGACGTTGTGACATTCAAGCCGGGGCACGTGCCAAGCCTGCCGGTCGACCTGATTCAGCAGCTGAGCGCCAACTAGCAGCTGCTCTATCTTCTAGCCTCCGGCGTTCAAAACGGCTCTGTCTGAAACGTGACAGCCCAGCGGCGAATCGGACCATCGAACCATGCCAGGTAAATATGAAAACGCATTTTCTTCGAATTTATCGCAATAAGTGTTTAAACTTGATCAAGTACCAATTGATATTTCATGCGCTCACCGTTGAGCATTTGCTTTTTATCATACCTCGCGCCGTATTATGTCGCATTATTTGCTGGTTGGTTCATGTTTACTAGTATATTTGTTGATATCCATCCCGTCACATGTAAGGACTCTGGATATCGGCATAATTGCATGCACTTCAGAGGCGCAATAATTTTTGTATGATCTAATGCTCAGTTTGTGATAAATTGTTCCAATATATTCGCTTTTGCGTCCAGATGATTGACACTGGTCGCTCGCCTGCTCCTAGTTTACATTTCTTTCAAAACCTCCAGCAGCGCTCTCGAGGGCCTCGTCCAGTGCATGGTCGACCACCATGTGGCGCTGTATTCCGCCATCCGGCGGAACAGCAGCTGCGACTTTGGCTTTCGCGACTTGTTCCGGAGCATCGCGCTGCTCCCCAAGCTGTCGCAGCAAACATAGGCCACGGTGCAGCCAGTCCTCCAGCGTAACGGGTGCTAGGTCAGTCCGGAACAGCTGCCGCTGGACATGGTGTGGGATGTGATCCGCATGGTGAACGAACAGGTGGTTCCGATCGTCGCACCACTCTTGAGCAGCAAACTGAGGGTCTTCTTCAGCCCAGGGTCTTCGCCATCCCAGATTTAAACTTCGAGGCCGTGAAGTACACCAACCTGATTCCCCTGACGCGGACCAGTCACACAACCTGCACTGCGAGACTCAGTTACTGCGAACTGCTGAACAAAGTGCAGGCTCCACTGGTAATCTCGCCTTATCTGGTTCATACAAGGAGTGCAACCAGCGCCGCACTGCCGAGGACGTCTGGGGGCTGGAGCTGGAGCTTCGGTAATATGTGGAACCCAGTTGCGACGGTATTTCTGCTACCTTACGACCTCCGCGAATACGCGTTTTGAGTCTCCAGTCTGTGAGCAGTTGCTGTTTGGGCCGGTGCATCGAATACGCATACTCGTCAAGGAGCAAGATGAGCGTTGGGTCGCCCTACCCCCCCCCCCCCCCCCCCTACGCCCGCGGTACAGGCCGCAGAACTTGCTATATGTATTAAGTTGTATACCAGACAGTATATTCTGAGTCATATGATATGCATGGTTTTGTTTGCATCACGTGCATTGTCTTAGAGAAGTGAAAGTCTAAAACAATACTAACCAGCATACTCGTAGAACGAGTTCATACTCAACAGTATATGAAGTTTCCGTCACAGAGCAATCATTGGATAATGTCTGATCCGCACGCCAAACCTTAGACGGGCACACTCCCGTGTGACGGCTGAAGGAGCGCTCGGTGACATCATTTCCATGCACAAAAGCAAAAGGTTTTTGGCGATATCTCCATCGGCTCGCGCCTCACGAATTTAAGTTTTTGGGAAGAACTTTTGCTATGCCGTGCATTTTTGGACTCCTGCGCCAAGGAATTTCTTTTACTCAGTTTACATGAGTCGGTGAACTGGTTTACATGAGTCGGTGAACCACAACCGTAAATTTACGATTCGCATCGTTCGCGAAAGTGACGATAATTCGACACGTTTACATGAGCAAATCGCAAAATTTGTCGTAAATTTCCGATAAGCGCTTAGCGCGTTTCCGTGGAAATTTGCGATCTTTTAGCGCTATTTTTGCATTTCTGGCGCAAGTGCGACGAAAATGGCGTACTGGACCATAACTGAAAGCGAGCATTTCGCACCCAGACTGCAGGTGGTGGGGGTACTTGAACGAAGATGGATGGAATGGCGGAATTGTGCTTGGCTCAAGCCGCACTTTTGGTATGGTCGTTCGCCAAACATCTGTCACGGTGCCAAAAGGATGTTCATGCCATTAATGGGATGAGCGGAGGTGGCAGAGGGTCTCGTACCATAACTCAGCTAAGGAGAAGAAGACGCTGTATCGTTAACCGCGCTCTGGATCTGCGCCGAGTTCAAAGACAGCTGCTGCATGGAGGAAGAAGATGGAGACTGCCCAGAGTCCGCAAGCTGTGGTTCCACCAAGAAGTGATGCAGGCTGGTGTGGTTTTTTCTGAGTGCTGTCTATAGTTCAGTTTTTATTGTCTGAGTGATGGAATGTCTCCTTCTTTGTGACTTTGCGATCGTGCATGCTGCTTCATTTATACACATTATGCTGCATTGTGGACCAGTGGCAACTTCTTCACCTTCTGGGTTGTGGTTGCACCCCGTATTAGCAGTTAAGCTACACATAAAGCTATAAAGAGCGTTGTGGAGGCAAATAATTTTGTTAGGTGACATAATGTTGTGATCCAGAGCTGCAATCCCATGCTCAAAAAAGGGATGCTTCATTCTCATGAGAAGTCCAATCAAAATTGCATCCCTATCAAACAAAATATTAATTTAATTGCTCCGCTTATTTGATGTGTTTGAAGTCCAGTGAGGTCAGTTGTGTATTTTGTTGACACTTTTGTGTCATAATAACTATGGTCAACCCCGAATTACCAGGGTGATTGCTCTTTGCCCTGAGTATGGACAATGTGGATTATAGGAGGACCTAACAAAAGTAAAATGCCTATAAATCCAAAGATTCATGTAATTGCTGTTTATGTGATGTGTCTGGAGTCCAGCGAGTTCAGTTGTGTATTTTGTTGACACTTATGTGTTACGATAACTATGGCCAACCCCAAATCGCCAGAATGATCGCTGTCTAGCCCGAGTATGCAAAATATGGAGTTTAGGAAATGCATTTTGCTAGGCAACATTTTTGGATCAAAGGCATTATGATGCTGGCTAGGTATTTGTGTTGATATGAATAAAATATCTGAATGTTTCCCCCAGATTTGATTTGTGCTGTAGTGGCATAACTTTGTTCCTGGGGTGTTCTCTGAAGTGCCCTGCATCCTACTTGGAAACCTTTGTCCCTCTTATTATGACTAATGTATGGCTTTTCCTGCCATAAAACCAACTCATCAAAGTTCTTGCAAGCAAGGTGTCATTTTATACTTTCCATATGATCCTTTACAAAGCCTTTGCCTTCTCCTATGTAAAACTTGGCTGTGGGCAAGAAGCATTCATGATATGCATTTGTCCAATGTCATGCTGGAGATCACTCCACCTTTTCCAGTAGCCAAAGTCCTCGACACATAGCTTGCTAGCATTGGTTGAGTACTTGCTGAAGCCTCGACAAGCTTTACCATAAAGCCCATTCATTAGTCTAATGCATAACCATATTTTACATGGCTTGCAGGCATGGGATCATGATCGGTGGCTCCAGAACTTCCGCATGACCAAAGCCTCCTTTATGAAGCTGGTCGAGCTCGTGCGCCATAAGATGGAACCTCAGCCAACCGCAGCGCGGGAGCCCATACCTTTGGAAAAAAAAGGGTAGCAATGGCTCTGTATAACGTAGCGAGCAGCATGGAGTACCGGGTAACTGCGAATCAGCTGGGCTCACATGAGTCAACGGTAAGGAATTCATGGTATACAAGCGGACTAATTATCTCTTTACGGTAATTTACCAGCATTCTTATATAACATTGATAGGAGCATCCTCCACAAAGCTGTAATGCTCGATTGTTCACTGAAATGGCTACGCATGATTTACAACCACATCTGGATGTAACGCTTCGCTATCAAAAACTCCCCTTCCGCTCTCTTTATGCTTTATTTCCGCTCTATTACAAACCCTTTTCCAGGATATCTGGTGCAACAAGCTGTCATGGGCAAAGCAAGATGCATTGTTTTTGTATTTCGGTATTATCCTTTGCTTGTATCCGTTGTTTCCGTGCCTTTGCTGTTGAAAACCGTAGATTAATTAATCCTCATTCTTTCAGGTGCGCAAACATCTCTTAGGACTTTGCAATGCGGTGGTAGAAGGCACGCGGGATTACATCCAGATGTCGTCTGCCGCCGAAGCCATTGACATAGCCCAACGCTGGGAGGAGAAGTGGTGCTTTTCGCAAGCGTATGCGGCAATAGACGGCACACATATCCCTGTTACCGCTCCCAGTGACGGTTACCGGGATTACGTCAATCGCAAGGGCTGGCCTTCTGTGCAGTTGCAAGCCGTGTGCGATGATCGGTACCTGTGAGTATAAGTCGCTGTAATGGCCATGCTCAGCAGCCTGACATAAATTGCCCGCTAACAACCAGTCATTCATTCGTTCCCTGTAAGGCATATTGCTATCCTGTGGTACACGGACCTGATGAGTGCGCAGGTCGCGTAGGCCCAGTGCTGGCGAACGTGAAATGAACAATAGATACGGAAGGTTCTATTGCTACGGCGCCATCGTCTTATTGCAGCGACATTCACCCCCGTCATCTATTTTCACCACAATGGTGCGCAAAAATGGCCGTGCTTCACGCACATAGTGTGCCGCCTGTTTTGTGAAGCCATGCAGGGAAATACCTAATTTAAAGCACTCTTTTCCAGGTTCCGTAGCGTGAACTGTGGGTCTTGCGGCAGCTGGCACGACGCAGGTGTGCTGGCTACAACCGCCCTGTACCGGCAGTGCGAGCGGCTGCCAAAGGTCAGAACGTCTCAGCACGGTTTTGCAGATTTCAGCAACTATCTGTCTTTGAATCGAAGGTAGTGAGGAAAACGTGTTGCGTCGCAAACGCACTTCTTTCATTGCGATTATAATGCACTGCGAGTTTTCGTTTTGGTGTACATGTATGCTCTTACCGAAAGCGAAAAATTTTCAGGTCTTTGTATTTTGAGAGTTGCCAGTGTACTTTTCAAGGCTTGAGCGACCAGTTGCGCGCACGCCAGTTCAAGCTTATCAACAAATACAATCGTATCCTTTCCAGGAACCGAGACTGTTTGAAGGCGTGCCGGCACAGCTTAGTCTTCTCGGCGATCCGGCATACCCGCTGCAGCCGTGGCTGATGAAGCCTTATGCTCAGGCCTTCGCATCTGCCAGGTTCCGAGGGTTAACGGCCAATCAGCAGCGTTTGGAAGCTGAGGAGAAGTCTTTTAATGTGTACCATAGTGCTGGTCGCATGGTAATCGAGTGTGCTATCGGGCGACTGAAGGGGAGGTGGCACAAGCTGCAGAAACGAATTGATAGACATTTTGCACGTGCCGCTGGCTGTGACAGCGTGTTGCATCCTGTACAATTTTTGCGAGTCGCAGCGGGAGGCTTTCCACGAAGCTTGGCTTCCCACGATTGAAATAGCCCGCCAGTATCCCCAGCCCAGCGGGCGATCGCATACGGCGTGCTACGAGGCCAGGGCAAGGATGCGAGAGATGCCGTCCGGTCATACCTGGCAAGGAACTACCCATTGAGACAGTCAAGCTTGTGCCTTGTCAGTCGATAAGTGTAATATGACGCTTTAGGAGCGATTTGCGCTAGGCTTTCCTGACCTGCCTTTTTTGTACCAGAGCGGCTTATGCTGGCAACGTTTCTCGTGGCTTCGAAGAACTCCGTTGGTTGTTGGCCGTTCTGGCGCGGCTGCGATGGCAGCCCCCAACGCGACACTGTTAGCTCGACGTTTCATGTTAACCAGCCTGTAAACATGTAATTAAAAAAACTATATTCCTGCGTGGCACTTTGGGAAGCAAGGACCTCTGTAACCGTCCTCCTCTTCGCCCGACACATGGCGGTTGTACCAAAATGACGCCTCAGCGTGGCGAGCGGGAGCGCGACCGGCCACGGCGGCGCTCGTGCTCTGGCCGGCGGAAAGTGACTGCGATAGCCTGCAAGCCTGCACATACGGCCTCTCTCAGCAATGTACGGCCTGCCCGCATCTCCTAAAGCAGGACCTCCTTAAAAGTGTCCTCCCTGACGTCACGTGCCTCCTCCCCCCTTGCGGCTTGCTCTTCGCCCCGTTCTAATGCTTCCAAGGAGGCCACCATCCTGTCACGGTGGGAGTACGCGGCCCGGCGACGGACCTGACGCTGTTGAGCGGCCCGGGGGGTGCGACTCAAACCATCGTCGCCGCCCAACAGGCTGGAGGGGCTGACAGGCGTTTGAAGTCTTGTTGGGTGGCGCTGGCGGGGCTGGGTGTCCGTTGGCTCAGAGGAGCGACCAGAGCCAGAGGATGAGGATAATGAAGGAGCCGATCATGAGGCACGGGCTGAGAGCTGGGACGAGGCACGGATGGGCTGGGACGAGGTGCGGATGGGCCGGGATGAGGTGCGGATGGACTGAGATGAAATGCGGATGGGCCGGGACGAGGCGCGGACGGACTGGGACGAGGTGTTGATGAAATGTGATGAGATGCGTATGGACCGGGATGAGGCGCGGATGGGCCGGGACAAAACGTGGGTGGACTGGGACGAGACGTGGATGGGCCGAGGCGAAGTGTGGATGGACCGGGATGAGACGCTGATGGACCAGGCTAGGGCGTGGGTTGAGGTGTTAGTTGATCGGGATGGGCCGTGGACGAGCCGGGATGTGGTGTGGACGGGCCGCGGTGAGATGGAGCCTGGGATGTGGAAATGCCGGGGTGTGATGGGGGCAGAGATATGGAAGAGCGGGAACTGGGTGCAGTGGATGAACTCCGAGGCGACGATGGGACGAAGGCAATTGGGAGCGACTCCAGTGACGCGGGTCGGCTAATCACTTCTGAGATGATGGCATCAGCGTCACCCTCCCCCAGAAACGGCACGTCTTCGGCGATGGTCGACGTGTCGTCGGTGTTGAGGAGGGGCGCGATCCCTTGGCCACAGAAGATGACGACTGGATCCCCGAAAATCACAGTGCAACACAAAAGGCATATAAATGGCATAAGATGAAGTTGATCGCAAATACTACAAACCGGATAAAAAACACCTGATCTTCTACCCATTTGGTTTGGTAAAATAGCATCCGTCCGAAACCAACCGCAAGAAACTGCTAATTTATGGAAACTCAACTACGGTGGCCACCATACGCCCAAAATGTTGCAGTCAGGTAGTGCTCATGCGCCGAGGGGTTCACCCATCTGACGCGCTCAACACGGTTCGCGGAAAACAGGTGATTGGGTTACTGCGTATCATCACCTCCTGGAGGTAGGCCCCGCTCTCCCGGGTGGCACTTGATGTTGAGACCGTCAAAGGCTTCAAGGGTGGCCCGACCAGCGTGACACGTTAGCTTGCGGGATGAGAACATCACACGAATATAAGGGCGCGCGTGCTCTGATTCTCTCACCGTGCGATGCGTCCTCCGCTTGCCCGAACGCCAATTCCACTGCCGCTGCGGCCACGTTGGCCGCTGGTCGTCCTCCCAGGAGCTCCTGGGGGATGTCTTTGTTGGCAAGGTCTTGTGCTCCGGCTCCGGACCGACCCTGCCCCTTCTTAAAGTTGTTGTACTTGTTTCTTATGGCCTTCAGCTTGTTTCTGCACATCTCAGGTGGACGGTCGTAGCCCTTCTCTGCCAAGGACTCAGATATGCATTGGAATACCTGAAAAAGGACAGTACATCCAATGTGGTTAGCATAAATATGCCTAACTGTGTTCAATCTTTTGCTTATCTTTTGGGTTATCATTCACCTTCAGCACTTTTGGCAATGCTCTTACACTTTGCACATCTTACACCATGCATAAAAGGCATGGCCTATGAAATGGTCTGTCACAGCCTGTGAAAGACCAAGTGACAATCAGCAAAGGGTCAGTTGAAATTTTTGCTCACTTCATTTGACATTTAGAGGTTTGATGCATGCTGAGCCAATGTGAATAGAGTCTCACTCAACAAAATAAAAAAAATTCTTTGTATGGCTATCCTCCTAACCATGACTTTCATTTGACCTTCAGAGTAAAGCCACAGCCTTAAGCCAGGCACAGGTAAATGGCCTGGGTCATGCGCATTACTCCTGTAAGCTTCCTTTGGCTCAGCATTCAAAACTAGCCATGCGTGCCCAATGTTATATTATGCAAGCTATGTATACGACAAGACACCTCTGCAATCCTAAGACACAGTTGCCAATGATGTGCTTAATTTCACTTGTCTCAGTGATAATTGCTCGTTACAATTGGTTTTATTTTCTTCTATTTCATGACGTTCCATTTTGGCAACAATCAACAGTGGTCGTCAACAGAGGTAACAAGGTGGTGGGCTTTAAGAAATCATTTAAAAAACTGGGCCAAAGAAATCGCCACTTCTCTACAAAACTGTTATGAGACTAACAGCAGAGCATGGTGATACAATTTGGGGGCCTTTGTTGATAGAGGACCAGGAGCTGATGAGTGTAGAGAAAAACTACCTGACTAATCCCAAATATCAGTCATTTACATTGCAAAGGAAAGTCAAAGAAGCTAAAGCACCAATCCCCGCACTGCAAGAAAATGAAGGGTGATATGATCACAGCACATCAAATCCTGTGGGAAACAGCTCGAGGAAAGACCAGTAAGCAGCCATTCCCTAAAATAAGTTAAAACACAGACATTGAAAGTTTTAAGACATCACAGCTCTAGCAGCAAGGTGATCAAGAAATGGAACAGACTCCGACAGGCACCACCAGTCAGTGTCCTAGAACTGCCGACTTTGGGTGTAAAACAACACCCTATGGGGAGGAATTGTTCGCTCCTTTTCCCCATATTTCAGGTGATTTTTTTCACTCCCGCCTGACATTGTCCAATCGCACATGCCAAACCCCTATTTCCCTTTCTGAGGTTTTCATATGTCATCCAAAGCCAAGCTCACTTGAAACCACCAGGCATAGACGAGGCTCCACAGAACCTGGACACCTATGGATATGTCCTGCCTCACCTACATCTGAATCATGTGTATGTATGCACAGAGCAAGGGTGCCAGGTACCTCCAAGCCCAACAACCCCAGCGATTCCAGCGGCTTGCATGCATTCAGTTTGGTTTGTTTACAAAATGCATTTTAATCAGCAGCTGTGTGCCAACTGCAAGGTTTTCACGCATCCCCTATTTTTTCGTTTCACTACCACATCACGAAAGCAGATCCTGGTGCAAACACCAGCAAGGCCTGGTAGAGAATTTTACTCCACGTATTTCTTTTTCCCAGAGGAAACTTGACCACTAAATTGCATCACTCCCGAAATGCAGGAGTGAAGGATTCAAGTAATGTCTTCCAAATTAAGTTGACGAGATGAATATCACCATTTGGGCACTTATTTTAACACATTTTAAGTCAAATCAGCTGATTACAAAATTTTGCCAGAAAGGTATAACTCTTTATCTTTATTTGACTACTTATATTTTCTGGGTATCATACGAGTGTGATACCGCTTTATTCTTCCTTTCTTTTGGATTGTCTTTAGAGGTACCATCTGTTGCTTAAAATGTTGACCAATTTGTCTGCAAGATTCTGCAACTACAAACTTGTACGCATTTCACACATAAATTGGATTAATTCGCCAGCCGCCCAAATATGCCTGCTATGCACCAAGGAGTGAACAATTCACAGTGAATCAAGGAGACGATTTGAAGCACGGAGCTTATTTTTACCGCCATTTTTTCCCCGTTAAACCCTCGTTTAACCGTTTTCTTGGCTCATGGCGGAGCTCAATAATGATAAATGTAAGCCTTTCGACCGTGTAACTCATCAGGCTACCTGACAAGGCCATCTTAATGCTGCCATGCACAGTTTTGGGACAGACCTGACGCAGCTAATACAGGAGTGCTTGATGGCGAAATTATCCTCTCTGGAGATGCTTATCATGCACACCTCTTAGTTGTTTCGCATTTTAATCCCGTAGGTTGGTGGACATGATTTATATTTATATTTGGGGGGGGGGGGTGAGTGGGATGACTCTGTCTGCCAGCAGCCATGCAAAAGGTACTGACTCTTTGTCCTGGGGGAGCAGGAAGAAGCCAATAAGCCTCCTGTGATCCAAGAAACTGCTTACCTTACCGGCTTTTAACACATGATTAGTAGCCAGAGTTACCCATTTTCTGTTTCAATCAATCGAGTTTTGTCATAAGACACATTATGATGCTACAAGGCATGCAATGGGCTTATTTGTTCCGCATTCTTGATTAGTTGCCCCAAATTTATTGAAGTGGTCCTTCATGGCTGCTTTAACCAGATGTTTTCTATAGTTGTCATGGTTTGCTGGCTGGCAAATGATTGTACTGTATATCTGCACTATTTTTTTTAACACAGGGATACTCTAAGCTGCATAGCAATGTTTATATGGGTTAAATATTAGTATGTAACAAATAGTCAGACCATCTCATTTAAGATGTGAAGCCAATATGTCAAACTTTGGCATTATATATATGAATAAAGAAGCCTAACTAGTTGCCTTTGCTGCAGCTGAAAAGGCAAGCAGCAATACTGGCATGGTCATCTAAAAGTTATGTTGCTTTTGGAGAAATGAGATTGTTTTGTGGAGCATACCCATTATTGCCCTTGACATAGGTTAACCATGGCAATCAAAATAAGTTGCTCCAAGTTATTTCAAGCATTCTGATTTGTGTGTTGTCAACTTTGTCTGATGTCAACAAGCATACACAAATAAACTGAATAAAAATGCAAGTTGAAACCAGCCAAAAATTAGCTAAATCATGTTTTTATCACGAGTGCTGTTGTCAGCAGATAGGTGAGTTGAGATGATGTACAACACATGGGCTACTTTAAGTTAGGTTAAGTTGGTTAAGTGCATGGCAAGCGGCAACAGGAATTGTGCAAGAATCAGTAACTCATAACTGCTGCTGTGATACAAACAGGTTAGACAGGATGAGATGAAGTAAGGCCTCTTTACATTAGGCATAGTTAGGCTACTTTCACGGGATAAGCACTGGTATTTTGTAAGAAACAGTGGCAAAATGTTTGTTTTCCCTCAGCCCATCTTAACGAAAGCCAGAGGCATGTCTATTGTGTTTGACTTGGTAATGAGCTGATGTGTAGGATTTCAAGGTTTTTTTTGTTTGAGTGTTTTATGCTTGTTCAGTTTTCTGTTATTTTGCCACTGAATTCCTTTGCATTGTTTTGTGTTTAAGTGCTGTGGAAGGTAAGTGCAAAGTACAGCATCAAATTATTGGTGCTAATAATTGCTCATGCTCATAACACTGTCATGAAATTACTATGCTTTAATGTATTCTGCTTCACTTTAACGGCTTAAGATGTTAAAAACCAAAAAGTTTCGTCAGGTTTGTGATTTTGCGTCCATGCCAACTTGAAATCGATGTTTTTGTTAGCTGAAGCATCAGTCACGAGCTCATAAGTTCCATTTTTGTGAACTGATTTTTTCACTCCTGCACGGTCTTTTTGCGATGAAATTTTTCACTCCCACCCTAGTTCAAAAGCAATTCTAGCTGCCTGCCACCAGTGACTGAGCCAACAGGTGCAAGATACAGGAAAAGGGGTGTAAGACACAATACAATGTATATTACATATCACTTGCTTTGCGTAAGCCAGTTTCAACAAGCTTACAAAAATGATTGATAGTGCTGATGAATTTTTCAACAGACTGGCTTGCCCCCAGTACAGGCATGCTTTGCATAGACGACTCATGACTATTGTCAACCAAGGGTATTGTTAAAAGACTCCAGGATGCATTTCAAAACTGATGACACAGTTGTTTCCCCATCCTGGAACCAAGTCACATGACCCAAATGAATTTGGACTAATACAGCTTAGCTGCAGTCCTGAATACAAATCAATGAAGGTGGTCTTTGATCATTTCACAACATTACTATGACTTTAAGGAGCCTACCACAATAGGAGCAATGCACACTATGTTTAAATGCGCATCAGGATGCCAAAATTACCCTGCATGATGTAACCTTGTGTTGCAAGCAGCACATACTGATGTACATGCCACATCATAATATCGCTCCAAGACGTTAGCACATCCCTTCCAAATGGTACCATTGAGTCTACATGACCACAGTAGATGGAACAACCCGAAACCACCAACCTGCTTAAGTTTTGTACCTATCAACATCTGTGCGAACTATTAAGCTATTGCTAAAATATGCAATAGCTTAATAGCTTGCACAAATGTTGTATATCGTGTGCGTGAGTGCATGTGCATGCCACATGACCATACTAACCTGTACTTTGCGCACTTTTCTCCCATCGATGGCCGACAGAAGCTCCTTCTCCTGAACAATGGCCAGCATCACCCGCTCTTCTTGCAGCGTCCAATGGCGCATGATTTGTAACTTCGATAAAGCACCTTTACACAAGCGGGTTAAGACAAAAAACTAATTCACACACAAAAAAGGCATGAAACGCCGTTGATCGCAGCCCAAAGTCCCCCCTCTAGCTCGTCGCGCCAACCCGAAATCCGTGACAAAGCGGCCGAAAGGCGCGATGAGGACATGTACAATTTACAAAACGCACTTTCGTCTAAGAATAGCTCAGATTAAAATTGTAGCTTAATTAATGGATTTATCTGACTTCAGTAAGCTTTTTTTCTTCTTTGTACTCTTTTGTGACCTATTGTCAAATTTAAGCAATTTTCCTCAAAACATGCATAAAAACACCAGCGGAACGCATCATTATTTGTGGGGATCTAGGCGAACCGTAAATTTCCTCTACCACCGTCGTAAATTTACGATACGATTTGTGGCTGGCGCGGCGTCGCTGAAGCCTGTTGACACGAGCAGAAACTGCGCCGTTTTTCCAATCGTCGCAAAATCGTCAGTTTGGTTGACTCATGTGAACGGGGTATTTGTCTGATTTGGTTTTGTTACTGCCGACACACCCTACTGCACAGGTTTACTCGGTTTTTGAGTGGAACGGTTCAGTTTTTTTCTCTAGAATGTTGGGATCGCGCAGGATTGCATCAAAATTTCGGAACAAGTCTTTCATCTGGAGCCACGTGCAATTACTTTCTGGGTTCCGCTAAAAGAAGGATTCACTGTCCCGGTTACGAGACGTCCTGCAGCGGTTAGAGTGATTTTGTCGTTGCCACTGCAATCCTGATAAATGCGATCCACATCAGTCATCCATTGATACAAATTTCCAGCGTTTAGACCGTTAAAGTGCGCACAACCAGTGATGACGGAGCTTATGTTCAAAAGTTCATACAGATTTTTTAGGCCTTTTGACACATTGCGTGATAATTCTGCCGAATGCAAAAGTTCCTCCGGTAACAGGATCTCCTGAAGTGCGTGAGCCATGGTGTTCAAGGGGACTGCGAGATGGCAAAAAAAAAATAGTCAGGACTGTACCTTACTGGTGGAGAGTAGCCTGATGTATCATCGGGGATCACCAGTCCTGGCCCTCGTGCCCGTAGATGGGATGCTGCGCGTCGGGCTCGGTTGCAGCGTCCGCGAACTGCGTCGTTTCCTCTGTCGTGATGTCGGGAGTTGCAGTGTTTGCTTGATCGGCAGAGGCAGATGCAGCGCTTGCCTGATCAGCAGAGGAGGAGATGCTCGGGGTCTTCCGCGTTTTGTAAGCAGCGGGAAGTCGGCGGCTGCGCTCGCTTGTTGTTTCTTTCACAGGCGGTGAGATCGTGCAATTTGAGGACCGTCTGGCTCCCGTTTTGACGCAAATGGAGTTTCTTCTTACGATGCAGTTCTTCTGTTCCCCTCTGTAGTATCTTCACTGGTCAACGAAACTTGAGGAGCTTGATTGTCCGGGTGGTATAGATTAGCATTTCGAGCTGTTGGATATATGTCGCGCAGCGACGTTGGACTTTTTGATAATGTTTTTCTATCAACTTTCCGGGTCTGCTGCTGAAGGGTTTACTGAGGAAAACTCACAGCAGCGATCGAGGCATGGAAGGCAGGAACAACGGTGGTATGCGAAACAGGAAGTGATGATGTGGTCGCAGTTACAAGTATGGCAAATGGCACACAACAAACACAAATTACGCTTGTTTGGATTGTGGCTAGCATAAAAGTGCTGGCGTTTCTTTCTCCTGTTCTGCAGATACAAGCAATGGTAAGAACAGAGCTTTTTCAAAATATCGCCTTAATCAGTGGCGAAACTCTCCTTCAATATCTTCCAGCAGGTGCATGTGCCAAATGCCAAAAATCCAACTCCTTTCCGGTGATCCAGCGACTTGTATGACTCGCGTGGATCGAAACCTGTACTTCAGTGGCCGTACCTTGGTTTCAGTCGAGCAGCCGGTTCGGCACTGAAGATCTGCTTGGTCTTAATCCGGGCCACGGCACCAATGGCACGCTTCATCTTTGCGATCAGCGTTTTTCCCCTCATTGCTCATTAAAATATAAATTTGAGAGTTGTCTACATTCGGCCACACCCCGGGGCCGCGGGGCGTTGGCGGGCGACCTCCCATCTCAGGGGAGGGAGCGCTCCAGAACGCTCTACTGTGCGCAACTCTAGTGCATACGTGCTTACGTAACGAGGCAGCAGAAACGCCTTATGAAGCACGGCAGTTAGGTTATGTGATAAAATGAACAACCCTCACACCAATTATGAAGGGACGGCAAGGTATAAATCGGGTACCCGAATAGCGAGCACAGGCAGGCAGATAATAGGATCAACTACGAAGCAAACAAGTTGTTACAGCACAGCGATACACGTACACGTTACAACGCACGCACTCACACACACGCACGCACGCACACACACACACACACACACACACACACACACACACACACACACACACACATATATATATATATATATATATATATATATATATATATATATATATATATATATATATATATATATATATGTATCTATCAGCGTGCAGCCCCGGGTGTTAGGTTGCATTTTTTAAGGTGAACAACTGTCCCCGCCCCAACGATAAGTTTGTCCCCAACCTTCTGGGAGCTAAGTAGGTACAAGCAGGACATTACATGTAGCAGACAGATAAGTCTAATATCAACTAAATAATCTCATCTTGAAGAAGGGTTCTACTTTTTTTGTCACAGACAAATGAAGCAAAGAAAATGCAATTTGTAACGCCACCTTCTGCTAAGTACAGCTGACTAAACTAAATATACTTCTACGACTGCACATTGCTCTCCTGTTTACTTGAGTGTTTTCTGCTTTGCCTGCATGCTTCACATTATTAATTACACGATTAGTATGTTTTGTTGACTCTGGCCTAATTTTTGCTATTGTCTGAGTGTTTGTTTAATTCTTCAGAGATGTTCAGTTTCTACAGGCTGCAGCTTGTCTGATTATTGTGCCACGATGTCTTATCGAAACAGGAAAACAAATTGGTCGAAAATAAGCCCCCAAACATGTGAACATGTGATAAACGGTCTACGTTTGGAAGGACCCTTGAAGTTTAAGAAGCCTCGAAATTTAATTTCACCGGTTCGTGGTGTGGTGTATCAGTAGCGCAGGCAGGATGGCGGGCCCGAAAAGCCGGCCGGAGCTCCCATTTAGGGGTTCCGGCCCGCATGGCCGGGCACTCCAATGCCAACCAGAGGGCCCTGCGCGCTGATAAGGGGCCCACTGAGTCCATTAGGGTATATATTTGGGTCAGGCACCACCAGCAACGCACAGCTGGCTTGGTGGTGGCATGGGGCTGAGGGTCAATTTCCCAAGCAGGTGCAAAGCCGGGGCCAACGATTTACATTTCTCAGGCTCCACAGCGCGTAACAGAGGCACTGTGTCGTCAAGGGGCCCCGCGTCGGCCAGAGACCGTGTTCGAGGAGGTCCGAAGAGCCTATGTGGGGGGGGGGGGGGGCAAGGGGTCCCACGATTAAGGGCCTGATTGGAGAATCTAAGGGCGTAATGGGCTGGTCGGAGTCTTATTCAGGGGCCAGACCTGCGAAAACAGACCCTCAAGTAACGGTCAGAGGGCCCTTTGCGGTGGTCGGGAGCACCCTGAGTCGATATGGGCCTATATGTTGGTCAGACACCACCAGTACCGTACAGTCGGCTCCGTGTCGGTATTGGCCTGAGGGCTCACATACCAATCAGCTGCGAAGGCGGGACCAGTGAGTTACACTGGTCTGAGCCTCTGTACCTTTTCAGGCCCCAGTGCCTAACAAGAGGTCCTGTGCCCGCAAGAGGTCTCGCGCCGACCAAGGGCAGTGTTCGATGAGACCCGAAGAAGGGCCCGAGTGGCCCACCGAAACCGACGATCAAAGGCCCGGTTGGAGGGTATAGCGACCCAAAGGACGGGCTGCAGATTACATAAAGAATCGCGGCCCGTAGGGTAGCAACCTGAAATATCAGTCAGAGGTCCTCTTGCAACCCTTTCAGCAACCTCTGAGACAATGCGGGTGTCTAAGTCGGTCAGAGACCACAAACATCGAATAGTCGGCTCCATGTCCGTCTGAACCCCGAGACCAATTATCCAAGCAGAAACGAGGCTGGGGTCCGCAATTTGCAGTGTTCGGGGTCCCTCAAACAATGAGTGGCTTGTTTTTCGATTAGGGGTCGCCGTGTTGAACAGGGGTTCTGTGGCGGCAAGTGGCCCGAGTCGGAACGGTATTTGGAGAGGGGGGGGGGGCCGAAGAGTGGCCGAATGGTCTCTCGAGACCAAAGATCAAGAGCCCGATAGGATGGCTGAAGGGTACGAAGGCTGGCTATAGGTCACATGAAGGACCCCTGCCCATAGGACGGTGATCTCATGAGGACCCCTGAGACAGAACGTTCCTCTATTTCAACCAGGGATCATGAACAACGAACAGTCGGTTCCGCGTTGATCTAATTTTTTTTTTTTTGGGGGGGGGGGCATTTCCCAAGCAGGAACAAGGCCGGGCCAGCGATTTACCTTTGTGAGGCTCCTGTATTGTTCAGGGGCTCACAGTGCCTAACAGGGAATTGCGTGTCAACAAGGGGCCTCGATTTGGTCAGAAGAAGATTTGGTCGGAAGAAGATTTGGTCAAAAGGAACGGGGACGGGAGCCCGAAGGTAAGAGAGTCTCCTGCGTTGGTCGGGGCCCCCTGGCAACTGATAGTAACATAAGAACTTATGATGAGTGCTCACGTTGAGGTCATAGAAGAGTCCTGTGCCAGTCAAGACCCCAAGCACCGATGAGTGGGCGCTCCAATCCTATTCCAGCATGGGGCCGTTAAGCCCAAGTGGAGTCTATGTGCCAATTATTTGACCACCTACGGTGACCAGGGGTGTTGTCGCGTCAATGACGGTTCATGCGTTGATCCGGGGTAAATTGCGCGGCTTAGAAGGCCTTTCGCGTCAGGGAGCGGACCAATGAGATATGATGTATCCCTCTAAGGGCCTCCGGATCAGCCAGAAGATGCCGCGCCGTGTGGCCAGAATGACGGCCGGAAAATACACTGCGGTGAGACAGAATGGCCCTGCAGCCCCTGCGCCCCGTTGTGTTATACTCAGTTGGACCCCTTTACCAGAAATAAGGGTCCCCATTAATTTTGAATGGAAAGGGTCGGAATGAGTCCAAAACGCACGAGGTCATCCCATGTTTCCCTGAGAAGGTTAATTATTTCGCAGAACCGACTAGTGAAACAAGTACCATCAAAAGTGTGAGCCTGCGCGTCGGGTGCTGCTAGTGTAATGGTTAACGCGCCTGGGTTCACCACTGCACATCTGGGAAACCACAGTTTCGGGGTTTGACTCCCCACGGTGCCCACCTTTCCCGCCAGACCGAGAGGCTGGCGGCGCTGTGCAGGCCAGCCGCGCAGCTGAGTGCGTCATAAAACTCCATTGACACGCCGTAATCTCTGGAAAGGAGCAAGGATAGCGATGGTTGGGTCACAGTTTTCGCGAAACTGAACGGCGTTGGTCACTGCAAGCAACACCAGCGGGCGGGAATTTTTACGACTGGGTGCATGTCCTCTAAACAGATTAATTGTTACGGCAAGACGGAAATGGAGATTTTACCCTACTCTTCCGGTTCCACCACCAGATTCGGGGACCGCTTTGCGATGCTGTAAAGACCATACATTATAGGCATCAGTCTAAAGACCACAAAGGTGAAATATATCCTTTAAATGTCTCAAAATGTCGATTTAATAACTAAAAGCCTACAAAGGTGCCACTTACAGATGCGCTACCATTGTTGTTCATTCGTTGGCCACGGCTTAGTGTTAGCCACGGGGCCGACGCTGCACTGCGTAGGGAAATTGCAACGCCTGGCGTCGAGTTTTTTTTTGGTTCTAAGACATAGAAGCGCGCAAGCTCAAAACTACGTTGTGTAGTTTGTACCTCTAATGAGTTCTGACTGAATGTTCAACGTACCCAGACAAACATGGCCGAGCCATGTTAATATAAATTGTTTACCTTTTTATGTTCAGTGCACATTCGCGGAACCTTTGCTATCTCTGTGCATCCCAGCTAAAAATTCGCACACAATTTCTGAGTTTTGTCCGTTTAATAGAGATCAATGGGCCACTGTGAAATGAGGAGCGCTGGCGATTTATTTCATGAGGTTGTTTAATGCATGATTTTGTCTGTAAATGTTCTGTTCACTTAAGCCAGAATTAATCTCACGGTTGAGTCTGGCCGATATTTCTGTTATAGAGGGTAATTATGGGTAATGTTTGCGTATATATATGCATACATATATATGTATATAGAAAATGTTTATATATATATATATATATATATATATATATATATATATATAGGCATGTCTTCGACAACAAATTGGCATATCATGCGACTTTTTTGGGGGGGGTTGGCCACTTACTATAAGAAGATTTTACTATTTGTCAATACGCCAAATTTTACTATTTGTCAACCCTGTGCCCCCCTTGGCAAGGTTCTACCTGTGCCTCTGCTATGTATTCAAATTCGTTCTTCTTACATTTATAAACTGCACTGGTGACGCATACTCCCAGAC
The DNA here is from genome assembly GCF_011947565.3 of Pollicipes pollicipes. Classification (NCBI taxonomy): domain Eukaryota; kingdom Metazoa; phylum Arthropoda; class Thecostraca; order Pollicipedomorpha; family Pollicipedidae; genus Pollicipes; species Pollicipes pollicipes. The sequence goes on along the minus strand of NW_023596225.1, from coordinate 7,471,961 downwards.
CACTAAACGTTCGAATTGACATCCTAAAACGCTTCAAGGTTCCTCTATCAGAGACATCATCGTTTTCGCCCGCCCGCTGGGCGCCGTCCAGTGTTAGCCGCCGGCCGACGCCGCGCGGCCTTAAGAGACGGCCCCGTCGGACGTCGGGATTTTTGTTCGAGGACTTGCGTGCGCGCATAGTCAAAACCGTTATCTAGTTTTTTCATTACACGATTCTGAACAAAGGTCGAAAATTCCCAGACGAACATGGGTTACAATTGTAATGCAACTTTATGACCCCATTGTGATCTACAGTCTACGTTTACTATCACCTACGTTCACTATCATCTTTGTTCACAATACTCTGTAAAGCTTTGAAAAAATTCGGCGCTGTGTGCCATCGGCTCAGAAAAAAACCTGCCGCACTGAACTGAAAAAGTTCACCAAACGAGATTGAGGATAAATCGGGAGTGCGATGAACTGGAAGTGTCCGCACAGTGGTTCTCAATATATCTCAAGTTTTGGAGGTATACGCCACACTGTAAAATGACAGTTTGTTTTGAGCTCTTACCAGAAATAATATATCACAAAAGCCAGCTTTGTCCGCAGGTAAGCAAGGTATTGGAAACATTACAGCTCGGTGTAAGTCAAGTCCCCTGACGCAGTAGACACCCCGCTTGCCAAATGGTTTGCAGTACGCTTTGATGTCAAAGGAGAGGTGCCGTGCAGTCCCGTCGCACGGACGACGCGGCGCCCTCTCTAGTCCCGCGACTCTTGGAGCCATTTGGAGATGGCAGCGTCCATCTCTTTTACGCTTGCAGTTGTAGTTGCCGGTCTTCTTAATGACGACTGAAAAATGACAACTCAGCAGCCTATGGTAGAGGTGTTTACTTGGTGCACGATTGTCCTTCTGAACTATACCTGAAGCCGAGTATCTTTTTAGTTCTGCTGCTTTTGACCGATAAACCACTGTTTTAAACTTCAGTTCTTCTTAACGGAAAACCACTTACTTTTGCTTGGTCAGTTACAACAAGCTAGTGGGGTCAAAATAGCCTGTAACCCAAATTAACGGCAACATGTTTTGAGTGACTTGCTGAGAAAGCTCAGGTCAGTAGCTCTACCAAACATCAACAGGAAAGGTCATTCAACATTCATGACATTATCACAAATGAAGAAATTAGTGCGATCACTTTCTCATACTGGATCGCAATCATACAATACAGTAAAGAAAGAAAAACGAGATTGCCATGTCTAGATACGTGCGCTAAAGAGTAACAAGCAATGCGTCAAATCGAATACGTTATTTATACAAAAAATATCACTTTTGGTGCCTTAAAGGGGCATATCCTTCAACAATCGGCCATACATTGAACCGATTTTCTCGCCACAATGCCGTACAATGCTGTGCCAGGGACAGTTTAAATGCCTGGGGGCAGATGTTGTTTTCTGGGTCGGCGATATCTGTTGAATTGGCCCCCATATGTGCTTAGCCATATGTAACTGAAAGTTACCACACTGGAAAATGAGTGCACATGGCATTTACTGAAGTGAATGATTTAGCTAACCGGCCACTTTTGAAAGTAAGATAGCACATCATAGCGCATGGAATACGCCATGGTACACACAAACGCTGTCGTTGTCGCTTGGCTTTCGCGACCGTTGCGAAACACCGACGATCAGCCGGATGTAATGCCAACCACCACAGGAATAGTCCCCAACCGACGACACGTGACTAATAAACCCCGACTTTCGCCTCATCACCATACACGTCACCCCAGAGACAGCTCCGGCCATTTGAGGGGGGGGGGGGGGGGGGCACACCACCTGGTTTTACCCGCAGACCGTTTATGGATAGCATTCAGTAATGTAGCGTTGCAAGGGGGCTGCTCACTGTGGACAACATCGAATGCAACTTTTGCGTCGCTTTCAGAGTACCATTTACAGTCTATTTTGTGGACCTAATGACTACCGATGGGTTTCGCTGCTGTTCATCCCAATTTTCGTGGATTTCAAATCTGGTGCCAATCAAGACCCCTGCCTAATGATGCTATTGTGGAGATGGCTTATCTTTCTCCGCCATGTCAGCTCGGTCATATACTATGCCAGTTTGCAAATGTTGGGAGACCTCTCGAAGCATGACACTCGAATCTGGACAATAAGTCGACTGCAAGATCCCGCAGCTCTTTAAAGTTACAGACAAAACTGTAGCGTTAAAGCCTGCTTCCATCCAGCCGCAGAGAGTGCGGGTCTATGATTCGAAGTCTGACTGGACTGAATTCACCATGGGCGCCCCTCAAAGATTGGTGCTTGGGCCAATCCTGCTCATTATTTTTACTAACGGTTTGCCAGAAGTGCGAGGTGCGGTCAGGATGTTTACGGATGATGCTAAGGTACACTGTAGTGTTCCAAGGCCACTGGCCGCTTTTCCCCTCCATGTTGTCGTCGATGGTCTGGTCAAATGGTCGGAGGAGTACGATTGCTTCCATTCCATGCATCAATGTGTACAGTAATGCACATCAGCACCTGCAACCCGCGACTGACCTTCCTCCTGATCGGCGCCGCAATCGCAGTCGTGCCCACTGAAAATTACCCTTGAATTTTCGTGGGTACTCATGCAGTCTCATGCTCCACATGCCGACGGCGGAGGTAGTTTCTATGGCCAACCAGATGCTGTCAGTCGTGAAACTGGCATTCGCCAACATTAAGATTTTCACGCTGTTGCTGTTGCCAGGGCAACGGCATTCCTGTTTTGGCGCAACCATCCCAGGGTGAATGACACAAACACCTCAGGTGTTCGGAAAGCTGGATCAGGAGCGGCTGGAACGGCTTCAGTGATGAGCTACGCATCTTGTCCGAAAAGTAAGACGCCGAAAATATCCTGAGACGCTCAGACGCTATAAAATATGCCCAGCCGGTGCCCCGATAAACTGCTGGCTTGGGGGGAGGAAGTCGGCGCAGCAAGAGTCTTGGTAAGGTGGATGAGAGATAACAGTTTTCCTCTTATTAAGGATGGCCACCTCCCAAGAAATCCCCGGATGTGATCCATATGATTTGGAGGGGCGGAATTTTCTTTGTTTTGTTTTACTGTGTACCTCTTTTACTGAAACAAAAGCCAGAAGACACCGACAGATGCAATTCCGTTCGCGTTTTGAGTCAATGAACTGGAGAAATCAGGCCCCATTGAGGCGCTAAATGATTGCTTAGAATGAACTGCCAGCGCTATTCATTTTGCATTGGTCCAGTGGATTTTTCTAAGCCGATGGCCCAAAAGGCCTGCACCGGAATTCTTCTGAGTTGTACAGAGCTTTGTGAACGTAAATGATAGTGAGCGTAGATTGTAGATTGAAATAGGGTAAAAAGCTGCATTACAATGGTCCAACCATGTTCGTCTGGGAATGTTCGACTTTTGTTCAGAAGCGAGTAGTGAAAAGAATACAACAGTTTTGGTCATGCGCGCTCACAGGTCTCCGAACAAAAATCCGGACCTCCGACGTTGCTGTCTCCGTAGGTCGCGCGCCGTCGGCCAGCGGCTTACATTAGACGGTGCCCGGTCGACGGGTGAAAACGATAATAAAAGAAGTAACTTAAAACGCTTCAGCATGTCAATTCGTACGTTTAAAAGGCAGTCTGAGGCGCGCTTCACCTGTGCAATCTTTAAATATACATGAGAGAAACAAGTTAGTATACACAGCACCACGAACAGGTGCAGGAATTTGGAGGTGCAACCAGATAACTAAATGTAAAACATCGATGCTCGTGCTGCTGTTGCTGTTCATCTGGTCAGAGGGACTAGATCAAAATTATTCTGATCAAGGTCGGTAAATTTAAAGGCTTCTTCCCAGCATAGGTGGTAAGCCTGCGCCCGGCCGGTTGTCTCAGACAACCGCCCCGGCCGGAGAGGGAGTTTATTTCCCCTCTGGGATCTCCAACTTCCAGACACCGTATGACAAAAACAACGATGGCGTTGTGAAGGTTTTGTCACATCATGATGAGTGCACACAAAATTTGCAATCTTAGGTCAAATGAGGGGTCAGCAGGTGTTAAGAAAGGCAAAAACAGATGAGTGCACACAAAAAGCGTTAAGGGTGTAGAGAGTCCACTTCTGCCAATTTTGTTCCCCCAAAATGGTCAAATCAGATCAGGTCACCGTTCGAAGTTGGGTTACCAGTAGCCCACAAGAACGATACTTTTTCACAACGTGCTTCTGACAGTCTATTTTGTTAGGTGCACCTATGGACCCAAGTATTCCAGACACCAAAATAACATTTTAGGCTGGACCAGGAAGATCTGAAAAGACTTTGGTCAAACCTATAAGTCATCAAAATGAATAAATGAAAAACTTAGCGGGAATGTGTGACCAGTACAACATTTTTTTGTGATTAAAAATAGTGTATTATGTATTTACACGTACTCAAGATCGTGTAACTGTTGTCTACATGACGTCTCCTCGACCCTTGGCAATGTTTTTGTAGCGAACTGAGAACAGATAAGTTGTTACATGACATTGTAAGTTATCAGCTTTACAAACACGATGAGGAGTTGGTTACTCGCGTCGCACTCGTTTATCTATCCTTTCCACTGCTGACAATATATGCCATTGACCTTGGATGAGCTCATATAACCTTGCATGTCATCACATGACCTGTTATAACCTCATTATGCGTTAAAAAATCACAACATGTTTTCAGTGGAGTATTCGAATCCTGCGTCCAAAATTATTTAACAAAATGGCCTATTTTAGGCTAGCCATGTGCTTTGCAGAAGGTGTCCATAGAGACAGGTCACGATTTGGCCAAGGCCATTTGCTCTGCGGTCATATAATGGACGTGCATGTGAGTTAGTACTCTTTCCCTCATGTAAAAACACCACATTTACACAAAAATCCGTAAAAATTGCATTATGAACGAACAACAGCAAAATTGGCCTGACTCCAGATGTCTGACTTCGCATTTTCCAAAATCTGTATTGAAAAACTATAGCTTTTATCATGTTCTTCTACTAGGGCAGGTTTAAACAATGGCAAATAATCCACAAAAGTTATGTGTGCTCACAATTATTAATAGGTTTACCTCTTTGACTTGGTCTAGGTCACTGATGTTGGTATAACAAAACTTGAAATTGGCAGAAAGGATACAAAATTGATAGACAAAAAAGTACTAGATATTTCGTGCTGCTGCAACCCGTGGTCGAAAAACTGTTGGAGGGGAATTCAACTTCCCTCCCCGGCCGGGCGCGGGTTAATAACTTGATCACGTTTTTGTGTGCTAATATTTGACTATTCTGTTATGTCCGGTAAGGTGCCGCGCCATAACAATCGGAATCGCCGCGGTCTGCGGAAAACGAAACATCGCTGCATAATAACAAAACACTCAGACAATAGCACAAAACTAGGCCAGAGACAACAACACATAAAGCACAATCAGCTCAGTCAACTGCACTGAACAGACATGAGGTCGCAAATTGAATTTTCTTTGATTCTTTCGCCTGTGAAAAATTAGTAGAACCATTCTTCTAACTTGAGATATTTTAACTTCCATATCTAACGTCATGTTTGTACTTAGCCTCCGAAGGTTGGGAGGGGCAAGCTCACCGTTGGTGGGGGGGGGGGGGGGAGCAGGCCAGACATTGGTGGATGAAGAGCGGCGGCCCACCCAGAAAAAAGCGACAGCCGTGGGGCCACGGGCAAACTTTTCTCTTTAACGACCAGTGCTTCAGTCACGTGATGTTCAGGGCCATATCTTAAGCTTACAATGAATTTTGGCCGTACCCGGTACTAAAAATGATAAACCAAGCATTCCACTGTGTGGGATGCACTGAGCACTCGGTGTACCTCGCTTTGCTGCGCAAGGTTTCTCGTAGAGCCCCAATCCTGGCACGGACTTGTGCCCAGCTGGTATACAACACGTCTACCAAATGGGGCCAGGCAAGGTCCCAGCTGAAACCCAGCACCTGTCCAGGCCACACCGATGTCCTGATAGTTTACCAACATGTGTTCAGCTGGTGCCCAGCTAAGCCACGAGGCCCGCGGCCCATCAAGCAGATTTTGCAGGGACAATCTGGGGCCGTGCTGGGCAATCTGCTATTCGGCCTGCCCAGTGTGGTCTGCCCGTTTGGGGCCCGGCCGGGGTCGCGATGAAATGCTGGCTGGGCCTGCGTGGGCGAGCTTACTGAGCATCGAGCATGTGCACACAAACAATATCGCATGGTTACTGAAGAGCCAACTCAAATACCAATGCAGTAACAGCATTTAATGCATTGCGGGAGTTTCATCTGCCATAAGTTTGAAATTAAGCGGATGAACGCAGCTCTCTCCCTTTGAGGTAAAATAGGTTAGAACCGTGTCTCCCTAAAGTACAGCTGGCCCGCATTTTGAAACGAGGGGGAAAGAGCATTCTCAACAGAAGGGCATCTGTCTGAGCGTATGTGGGGAAAGGTTGTTCTGAAATGATCAGTGGAGAGTGGTAATTTTGTCTTTGACATTGACTGAAATGCATATGTTTTACCAATGGAATTTTGGTCCGTCGAGATTGTGCGTGTGCGTATGAACGGATTGTGATAGTCACACACACACACACACACACACACACACACACACACACACACACACACACACACACACACACACACACACACACACACACACACACCACACACACACACACACACACACACACACACACACACACACACACACACACACACACACACACACACACACACACACACACACACACACACACACACACACACACACACACACACACACACACACACACACACACACACACACACACACCACACACACACACACACACACACACACACACACACACACACACACACACACACACACACACACACACACACACACACACACACACACACACACACACACACACACACACACACACACCACACACACACACACACACACACACACACACACACACACACACACACACAACACACACACACACACACACACACACACACACACACACACACACACACACACACACACACACACACACACACACACACACACACACACACACACACACACACACACACACACACACACACACACATGTATATATATATATATATATATATATATATATATATATATATATATATATATATATATATATATATATATATTGCAGGCGCAGCATTCGTGTGAATACATTCCCAAACACACTACAAATGATCCAAACATTCAGTTTTCAGCATGATTGAGAGGCGCAACTGCACCCTTCAGCTTAACAAAACATGTGTGTGTTTATACGAAATTGTTTTAAATTGTCAGTTGTCCACCCGTTATTGTTGTGGCTGCGCACATGAGCTTCATATAGTTTGGAGACATTTTCAATGCATCAGTCAGTCGAGGCCAAGAGGCATCTTCCGGGGGCTCTTATTCGTGAATTCTACGGTCTCCTTAGGCTTCTTGGTTTGTAAATCTAGCCAGGGCGATCTGAACCAGGAGCTGAATTCAAGGATGTTTTAATTCAGGTAATGAGTGATGGTTAAATGTTGCGTGACACTCAGAGATCATTTAAGATTCAGCGCCCAGGACCGCCTGGACGGCGCAATAAATCGGAAAGGCCTTAGCCCTTCTCTTCATATTGTCATGCCGTGCGTGCAGTCGTTTCCTCTCTGCATACGTGATCATTAAGCAGGGGGGGGGGGGGGAGGGGCAATTGCTGCCTAGCAATGATTGCGTGAGAGCCGCGGAAAGAACTGTTCATTCTGAAAAGCAATTAGGTTCCTCGCCTTAAAGGAAAGAATGACAGCCTGGAGTTCAAATGATTTGGGAATGTTGCGTAATTCCACGCTTCTATCACCTGGCATTGAAAAATCGTTACATTTCTTCTGTGACCTCGCATCTGTGAACTAACTTCGGTTAGAGCCAAGCGGACTTTTTGAAGCCTCAAGCACATAATACCTTTATGTGGAAATTATGACTCGACTACTGTCAATCGATTGAGCAAACGTCTAACACTGCGCAAAAACCTGAGCTTCACTTGTTTAAAAGCACGTCATCGGTGCGCGTCAAGCAAGCTAGACTGAATTGGGAGGTAACCAGCCGCATAGGGTCTGGTGACTGTGTCACCAGTGATTAAAGAGGAGCGTTCTAATCTTATATGCGTTGTTGAGCCAAAATAGCCATCTTGAAGACCCTTCGGTGCCGTTCACAATCCTCCCATTCTTAAGACGTAAGTTCCTCTAGTGCCTGAGTTACACGCCCGCGAAAATGGGGGAAAGGGTATCGGAGAGAGCACTTCAAAGTCACCTCGGCACTCATGACGTCATAATAACGTCATTTAAACTCTGACATTTTAAAAGCCATGCGGCGATCCAGCCCAAGAAAGATGTCATTATTGAGACGTTCATATCTCGCGTTTGTGACCACGATTTTCAGATATAACGGTCGTCAACTGCCTCTCAATCAATATTATGCAAGGTACGATGACTTTATTAAACCATGACGCATTGGGGAGCATGTTTACTAAGCAGAAAATTGCACCGTCTGGAGTAGACTTTTCCACTTAAAAAGTTTACCAATGGCTACAAGTGAGCTTGTTCCATCACATATGATGTTTACTTCAATGTCTTTAAATACGAAACAGTTCCTTTAACCGTGGAAGAGGCGCACGAGAGTGGCTAAGCCTCGTTATGCCTCATTGCGGCGCTAATGCTAATGGTCATCTAATGGTCTTGCCCGCTAATGGTCATCGAAGCGACAAACCAGAATCATATCAGGCAGACGTAAACCAAACATATTATTACATACCATTGTCCCTGATCGGCAGATGAATAATCAGTTACAAATGGGTACATCAGCTTCCTAGAGTGGTTTAATATCTTAAGAATGGTACCATGTTGTTATGCGTGCTTTCAGAAATATGCCCCTATTTTATCCTAATCCAGAAAAAGCCGACATTCCGACCAAAAATAAAGTCCACAAACTTCCAAATGTTAGAACATTAACAATGATATCATCTTTGCTAACATCTGCGCCTTATTGCCGATTCGGAGACCTGAGTATTTCACTATGGAAGATCGGCACAGGACAAGTGGGAGCAGTCTTTAAGTGGGTTATATTGCCGACGGCCACTTGACAGCAGGGAGGAATCTATGTGAAGCATCCTGCAATCACAGACTCAGCAAACGCTATGGGTTCAGTCGTTAAGACGGTACTGCGTGAAGTCCAAAATTTTTGGGATCGTGTGTTTAGAACCTGGCTGAACCACAAATTATTCTCTGTGTCCTCTATAGGTTATTTGCACTGCTGGCTAACAGCCAATGCCTGCTTTCAGAGCGATGCGACACTCAGCCTTTTGACGGCTTCTTGCAACACTCCGGACATGCTAACACGGGTGTTAACATGGGTGTTAAGCCAGGTCATGCTAACATGGTTGCCAACATCACTGGCCTGGCAAGCACGTCATTGAACTGGGCACGCCGTTAGCTCGAGCAACACTCAATATGATACAATCTGCACGGCAAGATCTTGTGACAATTTCTTCCTGGTGAAAGTAGGTTCCAGCGCCCAAGTGCAAATCTGAGATATTTTTAACATTACGCTGGAATTTATTAACATGGCTTTGTTAAGTCGGGCATATTTAACCTGTTGCCAATCCATATGATGGCTTGGATTCGAGAACACGTTGATCACGCAATGTCGCAAATGATTGAAATTTAACGTGACGGCGTATTGGCCATTTCGGCCTTGAAGGGGTTGGTTTGGAAGCAAAAAACATTCTAGCAATGCTATCGGGCTTTCGGGAATAAGATAAAGACACAATCTGGACACATTTATAACAACCTAGCGTGTGCGTGAGGCCAGAGATGACTATTCATGCCCATGCGACAAAAAGGAGACGGGACTTTGGAGTGTCAGAACCAAAGTGACCACAAAGAATAGCTGATCCTACTCAAGATGGACGGGCCGCCAGTCAGACGAGCTCTCAGTTTGCACGAACGGTGTCCATAACAGTTGGTGGGCGGGTCGTCACGGGTTTCTCGTAAGCACGTTCACGAAAGATGTTGTTTTCAACGAAGACGGCGTAAGAACCCATCCAGGAAATCCCCGAAGGGTTAGCATTGGGAAAGGCAGGATCTCCTTACGGGCAAGGACGGGACCTGCGCGATACTAAGGATGAAGAGCCACTCCAGGCCACAGGGCAACAACGTATCAGCTGTGGCTGTTGTCATGCTCTTTGCTGGCTGAAGCTGGCATGAACAATCCGGGTGGCTCTCACAACATAGAAACGGTGCCCACAAGACGTTGTGGAAGGTGTCACGTGTTTCTCGTGAAGACATTTGTTTGGAATTTTTTTATTTTAAAAAAATTAATGAAAATTTTTGGAAATTGTTGCAAAAAGTTACAGAATGTTGCAAAAGCAGTTAACGGCTAAACAAGGCACCATAAAACTTCAAGGCTACCTCCACTCGTCTCGCAAGCCCGAGAGCCCTCGAAGGCCAATGAAGGAAAAATGAAAACATTGCAAAAAACATTGTTACCCTGCACGCACTCCGTTGCAACGCTGCACACAGCTTACGAGAGAGCTGGCATCACAAAAAGAAATAAACGCTTTTCACACCAATGTCATCAGACAAAGATCTAATATGGTTCACGTCTGAAGTGCACGAAGACCGGGATAAACAGAAGCGAGACCCTTCGGTCCCCGTCAGCCCTACCAAAATAGCCTGTAAATGTCACTCCAGAATCGTGCAAAAGCTGCACACGATGTTACAAACCGCAAAAAAACCTGTTGCAACACTACATGGATGGATTTTAATCCATTATCAGTCGGTGGGCCAGACCATGCCATGCACGGCTCCTGATCCGGTCAGTGCAGTGTTTGATGACCAGGCGGCAGTGAAGTCACGTGTCGCAGGTCTGGGTCTGCCAGGAGCAGCCATGGGAACCCTGTAGTGACAGTCTGTTCGGCTGAACGGTGGTGTTTGGCAGAGGCGGCTGTTCAAGTCAAGCAGCAGCGTGCGCGATGGAGCGTCTCATGGTATATTCCATGCATTATGACGTTTAACTCGAATTGCGGAAATGCTCGTTTAGCTTCACTATTTACTTTTTGCAAATGCGGCCATGCACTCATTTTTTGACGAGGGTACTTCCTGCTATACATGGGTAACCAGACACTTAAGAGGCCCAATAATCATACATCTCCAAAATAGAAAATGACATCTGCTTTAATCCTTTTAGACTGAGCGCAAAACGGCATTGTCCGGAATGCCGGTGAGCAACATCCAAGGCTCAAGAGGCTCTCTGACTGACATTTGAGGGCCCATCCCTGCGGGCCGGGGTCCTCAATAAAATCTACAGCCAGCGCATCACGTCCTCCAACCGGGGACGTGATCGTCGGTCCCGAGGGCCCCTTTGGACCACCTCCAACACTGCGCTGGCGGCTCGGCGCTCCGCCCCGTTGCGGGCTCTTGCCTAGCACTGCGGTCCCCTGAACGACCCAAGGAGGCTCTCATTGACTCAGGAGCCCGACCAAGGTAAATTGGAGACCTCGGCTTCGTCCTGGCTAGGAACTGTGCCCTCAGTCCCAGACCTGACACTTGAGTAATTTGGTGGCGAATCTGTTATGTCCCGGTATTTAAGCCTACACCGTAAGGGCGTAGTTTCGCAAAATTTAGCCCACACCCCAAGGACGTAGTTTCACAACATAGGATTGAGGCTGAAAAGAAGGAAAAATTAACTCTTAACACACTTACAGAACGGTTTCTCACTGAATTTGACCCACTTTCCTCTCAACGTTATGAAGTTGAAGTGCTCCCCTCCCCAAATGAAAAACAAAATGCAGCCCCGTACTAATACGTATCCTGGCCCTGTCCCGGTGGAAAATGTTGTTGTTGGGCATTGTTGTCATTTTGTTTGGCGTCGATCTTCGAAGCCAGGTTTCGCAAACCAATGTAGGGAAGGTGCTATGTGGCTTCTAACGTTGTTGACCATGCACGGCTTCGAGAGTAAAAAATGCGCGTTGATGTGCACGACTTTTAAAGGCTGTCATTCAACCGCCCGGCATGAAGCCGCAGAGCGATGCAGATGCAGATGCAGCCGGTTACGATGCAGCATTCGCGTTAATTATGTTAGACACCGCTAATGATGTTTTGGTGGCTGTTGTCGGATAATTACCGGGATCGGTCTCATCAGCTGGTGTCGATCGTCAGGTTTTCGTAGCTGTTCCATGAAATATTCACTGTAAAGTGAAGGTCGGCACATTGCAAGGCTCTTTCCAACGTAGACGACTAATAATTTGGTCACGTTTTTGGGCGCTAACATTTGATCGGTTTGTTTTCAAGTTCCGGTAAGACCCCGTGGTAAAATAATGCACTTTGCCGAAGTCTGTAGGCCCTGAAACATCGCTGAATAATGCCAAAACACTCAGACAATAGCACTACGCTAGGCCAGAGTCAACAAGACGTACTAATCGTAAATAAAAACATGCAGCATGGTGGAAGAACAGGAAATATTCAAGTAAACAGGGCACCAGGATGGAGCTTTAAAAGTGTGACAAGCTCAGTCAGCCACACTCAACCGAACATGACATCGCAGTTTTCCTTTTTCTTTGGTCCTGCTATCTTTGAAACCATTAGAAGAGACCCGATTTAAAATCAATTTGTACTTAGTCTGTAGAACGTTGGGGAGGGAAAAATCACTCACCGTTGGCGAATGACAAACTGGACATCGGGAGGGGAAGCGGCCTCACCCAAACGACATCAATCAACGCCCGTGGAGAAGACCGCCGGTGGCCAAGGAGCGAGGAGGCCCCTCAAGCTTTGCTCTGGGTGCTGCGTCACTGTTTGTGGGTGCCCGTGACCCCTTGTGGGTGACACTGCACTCTCGAGGAGCAAAGAAACTTCCACATTGGTGGCTTCCAAAGGTGGAAACCACCCATGTTTCAGGAAAATGCCTCCCAGCTGGTATGGGCTACCCCAGCTTCCGGCCCACGTCATCGGGTCGATGTGAGTTAGTCGATCACGACAACTTGCAAAGCCGGTGCAGACTTTTTCCCTGCGGGAATCCCGGCGAGAGCTGCAAGCGTAGGAAAACCGTATGACAGGCGCCGCCACCGGCCGGCGCCCGGTCAGCGCCCCGGCCCGCCGGGAGCGCGCCGCTCGCCGGCGGCGTCAGGCCCGGCCCGATCCCCCACCTGTGGCACGGCCGCTGCGCTGCAATCTGCAGGCTGCAGTCGGCCCCGCAGCCTGCCCGCCAACAGGCCCGGCCGGTCGATGCAGATGACAAACAGGGCCCCGGCGGGCGGCCAGCCGGCCGGCCAGCGCCGGACCTAGCAGTGGGAAGGAAGTCCCGCCCCCGGCCGTGACGTCAGCGGCGCGCGCCAGCGGCCGGCCGGTGACTCCGACGCGGCAGCGGCCGGCCTCGCTAGCACCGGCAAGTCGGGCGTCAGTTCTGTTCTCTCCTTGCTCCCGGTGTGTTCTGTTTTTAGTTCTCACCATGTCGGTCCTCGGTTTGCTCCTGATGCTTGTCGGATTACAAGCCTCAGGTGAGTACAGCTGGCGGCTGCTGGCCGTCGGGCCTTGGCATTCCCATGAGGCTCTCCGGACGGTGACGAGGCCCTCGTTTGCACCCCCTGACGTCTTACCATCACCAGCAACCTGCATTGATCGCAGCCCTGCCCGCCCCCCCCCCCCTTAATAAGTGACTTTAATACGTCGGCAGTCACTCTTTCTAGCTGTCCCAGTGTAAGTTTTTTTTACTTTCAATATTCGTTGTTGGCATTTCCGAACGCCGAGATAACAAGAACCCAGCACTTTCACCGACAATATTGAGATGCTTGATGAGAGTGCTTGATTGCGGACGCTGGTCGCCGGCAGTCGACGACGCCAGGCCTAGGATCTCTGCGTCGCTTGTCTGTTATCGGTGGCGCTGTCGCTGCGCAGCGACTGGCCCATTTCAACGCCCAAATGTTTCATCCTCATGTGGGCTTTGTTGAGATGAGCGGGCGGACCCCGCCGAACCGCGGCGTCTCGGCGAAAGTGAGGCAGGCACCGGAGGTTAGGCGGGGTGAGCGCCTTCCAGCGCCCAAGGTCATACGGGGCTGCCAGTTAGCTGCCATTGGAACACACGCTCGGCACGCTAGAGTTCTCTTTTGAGACCTTCCTTTTGAGACCTTCCTTTTTGCCGAAAAATTCTGTAGAAGACTGGCAATGCCAGAGCTATGTTTCACCATCGCATTTATGTATCCAAAACTTACGAAAGCTGGCAAAATACTTTTACCTGTGCATGTCTTAGTCAAACGACACTGAAACTTACCTGCGTAACCATGATTTGCTTCTCGATGTATTGATTTACGTATATATATATATATATATATATATATATATATATATATATATATATACGTCTGTCGATGCTATTTGTCGTCCACAGCAAGGTTTGGATAGTCAGTGATTCTCTTTACGTAGCAAAAAGGCCCTTCTATGTAGCATTCATATAATGAAGCCATTGCACCGGTCGATCACCATTAACTTGCTGGGAATTAAGCAACCATAGTTAATGTCATCTGACTTGTGCGGTCTTCCCGTGCACGAAACGAACGATTTTTCATTTATATACACTTTTATTATCTGCGTTGACAAACTTTAAGTATGTAAATATTGCGCCACCCGATATAAGCTACCAGATTTCCAGCCACGAACATACATTTCTTTCCAACCTTTTAATGAAACCGATGCCTGAAGTCTAAGCTATCCTATGCTTCCTTGTGGTGTCAGATCAGGCCTGGACCACCGTAAATATTCCAGATATTGATGTGCAAAACTCTTCTCATCCCAAGTGATTTCCCCTCGTGACTGTTCGCAGGCATATGCACCCATTTTGTGTAAAACGTGCAGTTTTCGCACATCACCACTACTGAGGACTTAGTCTTTTTTTTATTCGCCCCACTACGCGAGCGTTGTCAGTAAGCGCTGAATGTAATAGCTACGCTGTCAAGCAGCCTCGCGTCTGGACCGAACAGTTGCGGATCAGGCGATGGGACGCCTCAATTTCAGGTCAGGTCTAGAAAAAAACAAGGCACAGGCACAGATAAAAACCGCCCGACATATGAGCCCATCTGACGCTTTGGGTCTCACTTCTGCGCCATCCTGTGTCCCAGGTCTCACCTCTGCGCCATCCTGTATCCAAGATCTCACTTCTGCGCCATCCTGCCCGACATAAGAGCCCATCTGGTAGTTTGGGTTTCGTTTCTGCCGCCATCCTACGTCAGAGGTGACTTAGCCGGAACGGCATGCCGGCTCTCGGCCGCGCAACTTCCGCGATGACTCGCAGAGCGTGTTCAAGGAAGCAGGGCGGCTGTCTGTGCTCTGCCGAAGGTTGCGACCAACGGAGCTTGGTCGGGGTCAGATAGCCTGCGCTCACGTCCGGTGATCGGGCCGCGTGTCCCGGCGCCGTGACCTCGAGCGCGCAGGCCCGAGGGCGGACGGCGCCGTGCCGGTCGTGGTGGCGGGGATCGGACTGGCGAGGGGCGGCGCCGGGGGCCGGCCGGTGGCGGTCGCGCAGTCGCGATCGCTCTCGTCCGAGGGGCGAGAGCGAAGGCGGCGTGGAGCCAGCTGCCGAGCCGTGCTGGCGGCACGGTTTGCACGGCTGACGGGGTGGGTACCGGGCGGCACCAGCTGGGGTGTCTGGTGGCACCAGCACCAGCCGCGGCCATGCGATACCAAAACCTTGAAGGCGGTGCGGGACAGAATCCCGGCCCTCGTAGGCGCAACTACGGTGATGACTCATATGGCCGAGATGGCATCCGGTCGCTGGTGTGAGTGCAAGTGCATGCCGCGCTGGGCCGCACGTGGTGCTTGTATCCTGAGAGCTTGGACTGACCGGACTTGGTCTGGGTCAGATGGGCGGCGACCGTGGCCGGCCGTCGCCGCGCATTTGTTTGTTGGAGCCCTGGCGTGAAGGGCCGAACGTGTGGGTCGGGGCCCGCCCGCCTCCCGGCCGGAGCTCGTCGGCCCGGCCGCCGGCTGCCGCTGCCGTGCGTGTCTCGTGACCCAGACGGAGCGGCACGTGCAGCGCCGCCACCTGCCGCGCGGCGCAGGGCGCCTCCGGCGGCCCGGGCGCGGCCGACCCCACCGGATGCGCGCGCGGCCCGGCCGACGTGGTCCGGCCCCCGTTCCGGCGTGGTGCGCCCGGACGGCGAGCGGGTGAAAGTGCGGCCCGGCGGCCAGACCGGCGGCTCTGCCGCCCAGGGCCGCGCCGCCAAGGCCCGCTGATGAGGCCTGCTGATGAGGCGCGGGCCCAAGGCTCTGCCGCTACCGCCTGTCACCACCGTCACGCCTGGACGCGTCGGCAGCCCGTCTACCGACGCCGGCGTGCAGGGCGGGTTATGCAACGGCTGAGTCGACCCACTTCAGAGACGCTGGTTTGACTGGGTAGCCTGGCTACCGACGCCGGAGCGTACAGGGCAGCTTATGCAACGGCTGAGTCTACTCACTTCAGAGACGCTGGTCTGACTGGGTAGCCTGGCTACCGACGCCGGAGCGTACAGGGCAGCTTATGCACCGGCTGAGTCGACTCACTTCAGAGACGCTGGTCTGACTGGGTAGCCTGGCTACCGACGCCGGAGCGTACAGGGCAGCTTATGCAACGGCTGAGTCGACTCGCTTCAGCGACGCTGGTCTGACTGGGTAGCCTGGCTACCGACGCCGGAGAGTACAGGGCAGCTTATGCAGCGGTTGAGTCGACCCGCTTCAGAGACGCTGGTCTGACTGGGCAGCCTGGCTACCGACGCCGGAGAGTACAGGGCAGCTTATGCAGCGGTTGAGTCGACCCGCTTCAGAGACGCTGGTCTGACTGGGCAGCCTGGCTACCCACGCCGGAGAGTACAGGACAGCTTATGCAGCGGTTTGAGTCGACCCGCTTCAGAGACGCTGGTCACCTCCTTTTGGCGTCTTCTTATGGAAATGGAAGCCAGTGAGGCACCTTGTTTCCGTCCTGTCCTTCCGTCCTTCATGAGAGCTTACACGGGAAAAATGCTCATTGATGCAACGGTTGTACGAAAAAAAGCGGCACCGGTCAAATCACTACTAATGCTCGAAGTTTGGCAGGCTGCGGACAATTCGTGTTTTAATTAGTTGAGAAAGTATGAGACTGAGAGTATGAGAAGGTGCTGACACAAGCTCACAATGTTGGTACATTGTGGTAAAAGTTTTATGTGATCACTCGTATGTTTTATGAGCAGTTATGTAGCAATATTACAGATACTTTGCATTCGAGACCGATTTCTTACAGAACGACATATTCTGCTCATTCTCTCAGTTCGTGCCATAGCTGTTAACAGGACGGTGTATAAAACTGCCCAGACAGCTTAGAAAACATTATCCTTCGTGGTGTAATTTCGAGTTCTGTCCTAGTTGCTGATGTGACACCAGCAAAAACACCCAAAGCATGCCATGTCGCGGCTTACACATGAGTACACATCACTTGCTCCATCTAGAAATGCCCGTTCGTGATAATACGACTTCGTATCCTATCCCCTGCCAGTCGTGTTGATTCATCATCTTTGCAACACCGGTTACAAGACGTGAGCCCTGCCTCGATCCGTGATGTCCTTTCGCAACTTGGAAGACCGAAGTTCATCGCTTCCTTTTCGTTCATCGTTTCCTCCCTGACTTGCTGATGACTTGCACTTACCACGGAGCTGGTAGGGACGTCGCTATCGGTAACGCTGGAGTAGAGTGACGTCATTATCGCGAACGCGGGTGTTGGCCAACGGGCTTTCCCGCAGCGATAGACGTTGACGTCATCATCCCTGCCAGAAAAGAATGAGACCTCATGCAGGAAGCATTTCAATTGACTCAACTTGCAGTTACTGCGGCTGTAAGTTTCCTGCAGAGAAGTTGAATGACTGAAATTCTGAGGACGGTCAAAGAACTAATCGCTACATTCTCAACAAGGGATTAAGCTTTGCAACTGTAGACACTAACGTGCTTTGTGTATATGAACAAGTTGAGTGAATTTATGAACGTTTTAATTCATTTGCCCGCAGGCACTATAGTGTTGATGGGTTAAATCAAAAAACAAAACAGAGTGTCGCCAGGCATGAACTAAATCTAGATCTATGACCTGATACCGCCTGGTTGAACGTTTTCTGCAAGGGCTGTTCACGGCACAACCACTGCGCATTACTGACGTCGCAGTCACCACAGAGCTGATATAGGTCCCTGAACCCCACTCCCCACAGAGCTGATATAGGTCCCTGGACCCCACTCCCCACGGAGCTGATATAGGTCCCTGGACCCCACTCCCCACAGAGCTGATATAGGTCCCTGGACCCCACTCCCCACAGAGCTGATATAGGTCCCTGGACCCCACTCCCCACAGAGCTGATATAGGTCCCTGGACCCCACTCCCCACAGAGCTGATATAGGTCCCTGGACCCCACTCCCCACAGAGCTGATATAGGTCCCTGGACCCCACTCCCACAGAGCTGATATAGGTCCCTGGACCCCACTCCCCACAGAGCTGATACAGGTCCCTGGACCCCACTCCCCACAGAGCTGATATAGGTCCCTGGACCCCACTCCCCGCTAAAAACCTGTCACTCTTCTGAATTCGGACGCTCTTCTGCTGGTGATTGCCGGGCCGGAGAACGTCACCGTGCTAACGGCGAGTCGGCCTCGGAGATAACCGGCTGAACGCAGCCACCCCTTCCCTCCCCCAATGCCGGGTCGTGAACCCTTCACTTATGCACGTGGCTAAGTAAGTGATGGCAGAGCTGCGTCCTCTCGCTGCCGGCCGCTGCTGGGCGACTGGGCATGAGGAGACAACCGGTGCCCAGCTGCTGCCCGGGGAACTGCTGCTGGACTGGCAGGGGTGCCCAGCTGCTGCCGGGGAGCTGCCGATGGACTGGCAGGGGTGCCCAGCTGCTGGCCGGGGAGCTGCCGATGGACTGGCAGGGGTGCCCATCTGCTGGCCGGGGAGCTGCCGATGGACTGGCAGGGGTGCCCAGCTGCTGGCCGGGGGAGCTGCCGATGGACTGGCAGGGGTGCCCAGCTGCTGCCGGGGAGCTGCCGCCGGGCGGACAGCGGGGAAGCCGTCCACCCTGGCGTCGGACAGCGTGGGAGCCGTCCACCGTGTCGTCGGACAGCGTGGGAGCCGTCCACCGTGGCGTCAGACAGCGTGGGAAAACATATCTCGTTACCCGCCCCGATGTTTTAGGAGGTTGCTCGAAGGACACGATGGGCCTTATGTACATGGTCAGTGACAGTCACCCGTTCAGGGATTCCGGGCGCGACCAACAGCGGACGTGACAACGTCATGGTCGGTAGGGAGGAGCCGCCCCTGTCTTCGAAAGGTGGGATATAATCTGGAGCAATCGTGCTGCAGGATTCATCCCCTCCCCCCCCCCCCACCACGCATCAATGATAGGGAAATTGTCAGCAATGTGGATGAGGACGTCAAAATGGGCCACTTACTGAGGGCAAGTTTAAAGTCTCATGGCGACCATATTAAGGAAGCTTATTGCCCATGGCGATCTGTGACCAGTCTTCAAATGGCATATCCGTTTGTTTGACCCCATATCTAGTCCGGCCTTGGTTATAAGGAAACGCCAGAATGTATAGGGCGAGACGAGCATGCAATCGTGTGCAAAGCCACAGGATATGCAACTTGTGGGAGAAGTTGGCCACTCTACCCGATTCTGTCGAGGGTCTACATCCGATAATGGCCCAACTGTAGCCTACATCCGATAATGGCCCAACTGTAGCCTACATCCGATAATGGCCCAACTGTAGCCTACATCCGATAATGGCCCAACTGTAGCCTACATCCGATAATGGCCCAACTGTAGCCTCAGATATTGATATAAATGGGCGTTATCTGGTGGCCATAGGCTTTCCGTAGCTGTGGGCTTGAACTGTAACGTCCCAATTTGATCCGTGTTACAACGTTTGTAAGTTAGACAAAACACTTTGGATCTGAACTGTTGTATGAGCAACTCATCTCACGGCATCAACACCTGAGCAGGTATTCTAAAACAACGGAGCGCGTTCCGTTGTTGCCTTTCTGCTATTGGAGCGTAAAAAAACGTTGCAGAAACAACAAATGTATATCTTAATCATTCATGATTGCTAAACGCGCGACTCAATTCTACCCAGATTACCTAACGGATCTCGAGTGGTTGGGAGCCCAAATTCGTCATGAGGCCCAGCCGAGGCCGAGAGAATATTCCTGCTACTCGTATGGACCAACAAATGCACCACATTACGAAGCCTCCATTATGGATGCATGAGATGGTGGCTGAGGTCCGTGCAACAACAGAGGGCTCGTCGTGACTCATATACAGCAGGTCACGATGGGGCAGGGCAGGAGACTCTCGCCTGCTGGAGCAAAGTTCCCCTTACTGAGTAGGAGCATGACTCCGTGTCTCCCCATCCGCCGACAAGGTAGTGGCGCCGCCCGCACCGCCAGACCGGCTACCGGCGCTAAGTTGCTGAGCCACCACCTGGCGCCAACTTTCTGCGTCAGTGTTCGGCACCGAGTCACCGTTGCTGATGCTGGCTATTGGCGGCAGCTGCCGGTAGTCCGCTGGTGCCGCGGTCCGTCAGCGGTAACTGGATTTCAGTCGATTGATTACAGCCGGATCCCGCGGGAACCAAGGGTGGGAAGGGGGGAGGGGGGGGGGGGGGGTGCGGAGCCGTGGCCTCACTTCGTCGACACCGACGCCTAAGCCAGTGTGGTCCCAGTGTGGGTCTCAGTCCAAACGTGGACGGAGAATGTGCAGCACTGAACGCGTTCGCTCGCGTGAATCCTGCTGCTAGTGCTAGTGCTGCTAGACGGATCGTGACGTCACGCAGCGAGGCGTGGGCACCTTGTCCGGAGTTTTTCGGATGTCTTCTGGAAAGGGGGGGGGGGGGGGTCGCTAGGGATGCGTTCTGGCATACCTGCTGAGGGCCATGGGAGCGCCACAGCGCTGGTCAGAGTCAGCGGCGAGTCTCGACGCTGCTGACGGTGGCCAGTAGTGGAGCCAATCAGATTTAGCGGGCCATCTGGCGGCCGCCCCACATGAAATTACGTCTCTCCGCGCGCAACCAATGGGCCTTGTCCTTCGCTCATAGCAGCTAGCTGCAGTCTGCCGGCTGAACATCTGTCGGCTGCAGGCTGTCAGCTGCAGGCTGCCGGCTGAACATCTGTCGGCTGCAGCCTGCCGGCCGTAGGCTGCTGGCTGAACGCCTGTCGGCTGGTGAAGCCGGCGGAAGGAAGAGACGCGCTTAAGACTGCAAGCGAAAAGATAACGCCACCAACTCACGTCACACGCAACGATTCATAAGTCATGTTGTCGCGGCCAGAAATTCGTCTGATTCTGTTGCTCCGAAATCGACTCCTGGTCTAACACAGGGCATGGGATTCCCGACCCTGTGTATGGGTAGCACGGTGTGATTTGCAGTCGACTCCGACGCTGTCTCAATTTTCAACTGAGTTACTCCAGCGGCGATTCCGACGGAGTTTTCTTCCGGTGGCAATGGTTGTCGGTAACACGGTTTAAGAGATGATCCGCATGGGCGAGATAAAAGTTTACATAACACATGCATTTCGCAATAAAAAGCTGTAGATGTGACTCATTCTATTTGCTACGCATTTCAAAATGTCAGCATCAGAGTATGAGTTGTACTAAGATGTTCATTGCAATTGATATGCATTTATATATATATATATATATATATATATATATATATATATATATAATATTTACCTGAAAGACCATTGAGTAAACAGCATGCTGAACTCAGCTGCTGCTCACACGAAATCACACAAATACTCCTCTCCGAGTGACACGACGTTCGAATGACTAGATTCCACTTTGAACTTGAAAAGTAAATAAAAAATTGGTGACTTCGAGGTAGGCTGCAACTTTACCGAAGCCAAACACACGTCTGGTTAAGACAGCAAGAGTGTCAGTTTCCTTTACACACGTCTGGTCAAGACAGCAAGAGTGTCAGTTTTCTTTACACACGTCTGGTTACGACAGCAAGAGTGTCAGTTTCCTTTACCTTCGATTCGGCACCTTCAGCTGAAAGTGGGCGACTGGATTCAGTGCAGTTCTGTACAAGAAATTCTTCGTGCAGTTATGTGCAAGCAATGCCTCCACCCTGTGCTCTGGCTGGCCATGTACCGCGTAATATATCTGTTCTGAGCCATGGGGTTTAGAGTATGCGGCTGTCATTAAATGGTGTCTGAGGGGGAAGTTACCTGAGGGTTACCTTTTCCTCTTGTCCTGGAGCCAGTGGCAATCGAGTACAGATTAAAGCATTTATTAGTTCTCCAGTACAGAAACTATTCCCGAGCTGCGGGTCCCTCCTGCCGTAGTCACGCAACCACGTACGGCATGGCCACTTGACAACATGACTGTGGCACGAACACGGCACTTTTCCTAAGCATGCGGCAACGTTTCGTGCGGCGCACGCTGTTGCTGACGTCACGACCGGTCCGGCGGAGGGGGGGAGGGGGGAGGAGGCGAGGGAACGTAGCGGCGGCGGCCGAGCCAGCGTGGCGCCGCGTCATATAGCCGGCGACCGTCCAGCAGGAGCCCATCAATCTGACGGCGCGGCGCCGGGCGCGCGCGACGCCGATCGAACCGTCCACGTCCGCTGACGACGGTCGGCCGGGACCGCCGGTTCGGGTCGGCCAGTCGGCCCCGGGGCCGGGGCAGGGGGCCGGCAGGGGCCGCAGCCACGCTACAGCCGGAAATGGAAGCCGGGACCCCGGGCTGGAACGCCCTCGAACCCCGGCCCGCTGTCAGCCGTGGAGGGCCGTGCCACCCTGCTGGCCAGCTGCCCTGCACACTCACAGTGCGTGTGGTAAAAACCTTACTTCGTTCTTCGCGCGCTTAAAAGCTGGTTGTGCTCCCGACGCTTATGCTCAAAATCCAACCGACGCGTCGCTAAACGGGCAACAAAGTAATCCAACCGACGCGTCGCTAAACGGGCAACAAAGCTTACAGCGCCGCACGGCGGAGGCGGGTCTCGGCTGTGACCCGTAGCTTGTAATAATTTCGGGCAGGGCGGGCCCGAGAGCAGAACGATATTTAGGGATCCTGCACATATTGACAGGACTTGTCAGGCTAAATGCACTGCGTTTTACAACGGGGGAACGCTGCGCTGCTTGAGACATGATAATCTTATCGGAGTTGGGCGAGACAGCTGCTCCCCCGCCTTTTTTGGTGTATTGTCTCGTTGGTGATGTCGGAAATGCATTGAACTTATGTAGGGCACATTGACTCAGCCTCATGCCAGCATGTAATGATACAGGGCGTACCGCTGGATGCTGACCCAGTGGTGACAGAGCCTCAGTGAAGATGGCAAAACGGGATTTGACGCCGGTTCTTTCTATGCACCACCAGAGGGTTCATATGAAAAGTTGCGGGGCGTTGGCGGGGAAGGGAGGGGCTTTCCCGTCTGCCCATCCTAATTTGGCGCCTCTATGGTGACCTTCTTTAGCAATACCTCACGAGTAGTTGCTTATAAGCTACGACGCTATGATAAATGGCTACAAAGCCAGGATGATGCGAATAGAGGACGCTTTTCACTGTCACGTATTTGCAGAATCACCTACTATCTGGCCCTGTTTGTGGGGGAAGATGCTCGTCT